>NW_027271523.1:0-484312 GCF_040938485.1 Diadema antillarum | reverse complement strand
TAAGCTATTGACTAAAATATGTCATGTCTGGCGACTTTGTGTTCGTTTGTGGAAGTAGGGTCACATATGAGAGTTCTGTTGAATCAAACCTTTTCACAAGACTGCTCCACAGCAATTTTGATCTCCACCCTGTTTTCACTAGATACACCATGAGTTTGCAAGCATAATATATTTTCAGAGACCGCATTGTGCTTGCATTTGTTTGCATTTACTTTCCCGATCTTGGCTCCCAAAGAAATTTGCTTAAGTTTCGCTTACACAAAGATTTGTGGCAGGTACCATAAAAACAGCTTCACCACCATTCGACTGGATGAAAACTGAAAAAGAAAACAACAAAATCAACACTGGTCGGTATGGCAACTAATGACATTAAAGGACAAGTTCACCTTCATAGACATGTGGGTTGAGTGAATGCAGCAATATTAATATAACATATCAGTGAGAGTTTGAGCAAAATCGGACAATCCGTTAAAAAGTTTATGAATTTTTGAAGTTTCTGCTCAGTCACGGCTGGATGAAAAGACTACTATAGCTTGTGATGTCACATGAGTACAACGATATAAAGAAAGAATAAAGAAAGATTCAACATATTTCCATTTTTCTCGCATAACAAAAGAACGCTCGACTTCTCTCTTTCAGAAGGCAGGGGGAATAATATTACCCTTAACATACGTCAGTAGCAAGTCGAAGAAATGTGCACTTATATTCAAAAAGTAAAGTTTTGTGAAATTCTCTTTTTATTTTCCTTATATAGTTGTACGCATGTGACATCATACACTGTAGGTAGTCTTCTCTTCAGCAGTGACTGCGCAGATACTTAAAATATTCATAACTTTGAACGGATTGTCCAATTTTCCTCAAACTTTCACTGATGTGTTCTACTAATATTGCTGCATTCTCTCAATCCTTATGTATATGAAGGTGGACTTGTCCTTTAAGACAATGTATGTACGGACAAAGAAGAAATAATATTTCTATGCTATCCCTACACACTACACCAAACACCGACACTTTGTAATGTTGAATGGCTACAGAATTAACACAGTGTAGCCTGTGTGTTTCTACATCAATCACACAGGCAAATTTGGAATGGAAAGAGATATTAATGCCTTACATAGAATCGAGAGGCAAAATTGTGTCTAATTACTGAAAGAGTACTAGATATGTCGACCACCACATATAACACTGAATCAGAAAAATGCGATGCCTTTATAGTAAAAACATGGAAGTGACATGGAAATGGAAAATTAAGTTTACACCTCACACTGCAGCAGTAACTCTGTAGTGTAGTGTCAGTGCAAACAAACTTGCCAAGTATCAAACACCAAACACCAAACACCAAACACCAGACACCCTTCACCTTTGACTTCTAATGAATACTGCTCAGTGCGGCAGTGATTTCAGAGATTTCACGTCTTGCCACATCAGGCAAACAATTATGAGACTTACATAGTATGTGGTGACAAGAACATGGAGGAAGAAATCCATAGAAAACTGGAGAACGTAGTCATGCTGCCGATTGGTACCTTTATACTGGCAATATTTGTTATATTGCATGCATGTGGTCATTATTTCATGCACAAACTACGGCAGGTGGTGCGGAGTGAAAGACAGGGCTGCTCTACGCAACTGGTTTCAAGCTAAAAGAGAGGTATTACATCATCTCAAGGAAGAACAGTGAATCAGTTAAATCTCTTCAGAACGTGGACACAAGAGGGTGGGCTTTCGGCATGAAATTTCAAACGAGTTGATCTCTATCACGGTCTCGAATCTATACTCAGATTGTCGCGGCTGACAGGTGGGGCTTGGCCGTGGAGAAAAAGGTCTATCCGTGACTTCCCGCGACGCTCGGTAGATGTCCTTCTGCCGCGAGTATGACCTTTGACTCCTCGGCTGCTTCACCGTGCGGGCGATCATGGCCTGACCTACGGACAGCACCGTGTTAGTGGCGCTGCCGGGTGAGAGATAGTCGACTGGCTTCATCAGACCTTGCGCTATCCACTCCCAAAACGGAACTCCTTGCGCTTACACATCAGCAGTCTGGGGTAGGCAAGGAAAAAAGAAGCAACATATTTTTCAGCAAAACAAACAGACAAACATTCAGAGACAAAAGAAAAGTCATAAGTGGATCGGGGGGGGGGGGGGGGGGGGGCAACGCGCACGCCCCCTTTTTGTTTTGGAACAAAGGAAATAAGAATGAAGAACCGGGCGCCTCCTTTTAAGTTTTGAAGATACCATCTTAGTCAGGTGATTGTAGTGGAAGTAGTAAATTGAGGTGAAGCCTTTTTTTTTTGCTTGTCAGCCGATGAATGTTGGAAGTCGCATGAGAAACCAAAAAAAAGCACCCGGAAGGGTTCTTTTTTTTTTGTTTGGCTTGTCAGCCAATGAAACCTGAAAGTGGCATGAGAAACAGAAATATTGCATGGTAAAGCGTTTTTTCGTTTGTTTGTTCTGTTTTTTGCTTGTCAGCCGATGAACACAGAAGTGGCACCAGAAATTTTTTGCCCCCCCCCTCCTCTTTTTGGAATTTATGGATCTGCCTTTGCAAGCAGAGAGAGACGAAAATTGGTACAAATGACATTTCTTTTTCTCATTTGGTTAGGCACTTCACTCGTTTTCCAATCCGCATTACGCATTTATAAGTTTGTCAGCTCAACAGTTCATGGAATTCATGTCCAATGAATAAACTTGTTACCCACAGACTGGGGAACAGTTTATCAAGTGACATTTCAGCAGGCATTCACTTCATTGTTTTGTATTGAATGCATCAACATTTTTTTTCTATTCTTTTGATATCGCCATATAACACGCTTGCTGTCAGGTGGATGTGCTGGCAGGGACAATTTTCTATTAAAGGATTACATGAATAATCATAGCATCACAGTTGCTTATCTCACTGAATAAAAAAAAAAAATGCCTGATTGGTACAAATGACCTTTCTCTGCTCACTCCAATAGTGGAACTTCGAACACATCTAATTGGAATAAGGAGAGAAGGAATAATAGATGGGCAGAGAAAGAGAGAGAGAGAAACACAAGCAGGGCGGGGTGGGGGAGGCAGAGCAGGGGCAACAGCAGAGAAGATAGGACAGGAAAAATAGTGGCGATGAGGAAAAGAACAAAAAATAATCGCACAGAATGATATGAGATATTTAAGGCATAATTTGCCCTTTGTAGATGAAACAAACACTCAGCGTTATTGCTTTAAGATAGTTCTAACATGTGAGTTTGGGATAAACAACTGCTGTAAAAATTTGAATTGGTGAAGTGGATGTTAAATATTGTTAAACATACAAAATGTGGACAATAGTTTAATAAAATAAAAATGTTTCCCGACTAAACTGTCTACAGTTATGGTTATTGAGAAGAATACAGATATCTCCTTAAGGCCGTGTCACACCAGCCTTGCGTGCGACTTGCAAAGAACAATTTTGACTACCCGGAGTCCCCGTAGATATCCGCACATGACAGTAACCTAGCATGTATCTCAAAAGTAGTCGCCCGGAGGTGCGCACGCATATTTTTTTTACCCCGCAACCGTGTTTAGGCCCTGTCACACCTTTCCGGGCAAGCTACTCAGGCTTGTTACGTGTAGGGATTTTCTAGCACACCGGTCATTCCTGAGGGCGGAAAAGGATTTGTGCGAGTCAGCGCATGTGTCTTACTTGCTGGACGCGTTATACTTGTGAGTATACTGTGTGACCTTTGTACCAGTCGCGTGGGGGCTGACAACTTAGTGAAGGAATTCCTCTAATGGAATGGCTGAAATCTCACAGAATTTCATTATCTTGGCTGCATACGGGACTGCGAAGTACCTGCGTTGGAATTGCCTGGGAAGTACTGCCGCTAAGGGTCTCCTACTGGCGTTCTGCGTGGACCTCTACGGGCATTCCCGCGACTCACCCGGAAAAAGTTTTGGTCATGCTCAAAACTTGGCTGCGGTTAAATCGGACTTGCGTGAGCACCTCCGGGCAACTACGCGCTAGATACTGCCAGGTGCGGACCAACTGCGGAGAGCTCCTTGGAGTAAATTTGTTTCCCCGCAAGTCAAGCCGCAGAAGTTCCCCGTACGGTATGACAAGGCATGAATGAAAATTGCTAACATTCTTGTTCGCCCGCTGAAAATCTTCTACATGCTGGAAACTACCTCCTCGCCACAAGCCCGCGTTATGGTGCGACACGGCCTTTAGTTTTTAGGCTTTAATGCGAAAATTTTACACGATACGCTGTAGGATGTTTTGTGGTACAACAGACCTACACATATATGCATTAAATGTCATATCTTGAAATTTGTTAAAATCACTGTTCCCAAAGGTAAACAGGACCCTTTAATGCCAATGACATTCATGAGAATGCAGGCATACACAGTGTAATCCATTTTGACTACTTCGTAGGAAATATATAAATTAGTAGTCAGGGAAATGAGCAATATATGGGAGGGTGTGGAAGGGGAATCCCCTCCCCCTCCCCCCCCCCCCCAAAAAAAGAGAAAAATGAGGGAGATATCAGACTTAATATTCACACATCTGAGGCACCCTATTGGTGAAATATCAGATTTTTGTTTCAATCAAAAAAGGAACAAAAAGATATATAATCATGGATTTACGCGGTGATAGGGTTGCCCACTCCCACACGAGGGAAAATTTCGTATTTTCAGACTTGAAATTCACAGATCTGATGCATCCATTTGGTGAAAAATCCGATAATTGTTTTCTAATTGAAAACGTTAGGAAAAATATATATTCAGGAAAGTGTCGGGGAGGGGGAAGTGTGAGAGTAGAATACTCCTTTCCATACGATGGAGATTTTGGCATTTTCCAATTTGAATTTCAGAGATTTAGCACATTCTTTGGATGAAGTATTTGAGATTTGCTTTTGTCCTAAGAGTAAGAAAATATATGATTATGGAAACATGCGGGAAACAGTGTATGAGGTGATGCACGCTCCCACGAAATGGAGATTTGTGGGGTTTTTTCCAGGTTACTGGTTTTATGGTACGCACTGTTGATGAAATACTAAATTTTTGTTTCTATTAAAAAGTGTATGTAGAAAAAAGACTAGTATATTCAAGACAATGGGCTAGAAGAGGATGTGAGGGGGGTCCCTTTCGATTGGAGGGCGTTTTGCATTTCAATGATCGTCATTAATCGGCCTAGCGCACTCTTGGTGTTATATTGATGTCCATCCTCAAAGAGGTATAGATAATTCATAGTCTCAGTATCCCCATCCCCTCCAACACGAGGGAGCTTGTATACTTGACTTGAAATGAAAGTAATTATATCATTTACATATTGAATATATTGAATATTTGGGAATTGTTAATCAAAGGGGTATTTAATTTATATTGGGGGAAGTGAGCGTTCGAAGGGTTAGGAAGGGCAAATTACCCTCAAATATGAGGGGACTAACTTTTTGCATTTTGCAAGTGAAAGATCTAGTGCACACTTTTTGTTGGCATATTCGGAAATTTGTTAATTTCAAAAGTGTACAAAGTCTATGGTAAGGGACCGAGCGAGGGACGTTTAGCATTTTTGTGATTGCAATTCAATGACAAATACTTCAGGTTGAATATTTGGAAAATTATAATGATTGTACAGACCACCCCCTTCCCCAAGGGGGGGGGGGTGCATTCAACCCCACCTATACCCGTATTGTGCACATTTGAGGGAAAGATTTCACTGGACCTTCTGAGTTGTTGAATCTCGAACATTATGTTGAATTTCTTTGTCTCTTGAAACAGGCTAAAAACAGCAATTTTTGATAGACAAACGGTGGCCATTTTGGGCAACATTTGGTTTTTGCGAAGAACTCACGAAGTTTTATTTGTAATTACGTGCTTCATGATCTCTGAATAAGTATTTCTTTTGGTTCCTTATGTTTTAAAATATATAATTATACATTAAGTGCGTATTGCGGTTACCTAGTTTAAGGGTTATGAGAAAAGCAAGAAACAGCAGCCTTTTTGGACACCATTTTGGATTTCTGGGGACCGTTTCATGAAACTTTTTGTCAGTGATTTACACTGACAACTGTTAAAAGCTACTGAAATCCTTGCGTCTGATTGGTTGATAGCAAATTTGTCGGTGAACACCTCCGACGAACTCGTTGATGAAACTTCCCTGAAAGCGGTTAAGTGCTTTATTTGTGTTTCAAAATCTCTGACAAAGTATTATGTATTTGGTTCCTTGTGACTCAAAACGTATATTTCGACATTCAAAGTGTGTACAGTTGAAATCTACTTGCAAAATTATGAGAAAAAAAAATCAGGAAATTGTGGACGCCATCTTGGATTTCGGTGCTTGCGTGATTCAAAATTCTTAATATGTATTTTATTGAGTTCGTCATCCTTCAAAACATATATGTAGCCATTTAAATTTTGTATTTAGGTTACCTGGCTGAAAAGTTATAAGAATTTCAAAAAATGGCAGCCATTTTGGACGCCATTTTGGATTACGGTACTTGCATGCATCAACATATTTAATATGTATTTTATTGAGTTCTTCATCCTTCAAAACATATATCTAGACATTTGAATTTTGTATTTAGGTTACCAGGTTAAAAGTTATAAGAATTTCAGAAATTGGCGGCCATTTTGGACGCCATCTTGGATTTCGGTACTTGCGTGCATCAGCATATTTAATATGTATTTTATTGAGTTCTTCATCCTTCAAAACATATATCTAGACATTTGAATTTTGTATTTAGGTTACCAGGTTAAAAGTTATAAGAATTTCAGAAATTGGCGGCCATTTTGGACGCCATCTTGGATTTCGGTACTTGCCTGCATCATCATCTCTTTATATGTATTTCATTGAGTTCTTCATGCTTCAAAACATAATATATCTAGACATTTAAAACTTGTATTTTGGTTCTCTGGTTGAAAAGTTATAAGAATTTCTGGAAATGGCGGCCATTTTGAAAGCCATCTTGGATTGCGGAAAACGCTCACAGAGGATTTATGAGGACTTTTAGTATGCTATTCTAGACATTTTTCTGGACCTATCCTGAAAAAACCAGCTTGTTACCACAAATGTCCAGGTTAAACTAATGCTCTCAGACTATTGCGCACTCACACAGAAGGCTATTCCAGGGCGGCGTCTGAGAAATTTCAAAACAAACGGACAACTTATTTGCTTGGAATTCACAGGGATATCGGCATGACTTTTGCAGTCGCATGGACTTGTCAGAGACGTCTTCTCAGTTATGGAGACATCTCCACGACTTCTCCATATCGTCGCCATTATAGGTTGTCATGGGTCTCCGCAAGGTTTTGAGGACGTCTCGAAGACGATGCAGTCAAACTTAAGGGGGTATCTCACCGGCCTTGAAAATAGTTCGCCACTAGTTCGCGACTCCAGATTTTGCTAGTTGCAAAGACGTCTCCGAGACGTCTCCTGAAAATTTTCGTGTCTCCGAGGAGTCGCAACAAATTTAAACATATTCGATTTTTTGGAGACTTTTCCAGTCTCCGCAAAGTGAAAGTGGCTCGCTCGCTCAACACGTACATATAGCAAAATGAACAGTTTTCATAAGTTATGATAATAGTCCTTCGCTGTGGTAAATTGTTTTACTACATTTAATTCCCTAGAAATTTTAATCAAAACGTTCTGTAAACGCGACTTTTACACTCTGTTTTTATTAAAAGTACCTACCGTGATACCCCCTCCCACACCCTCTCTCGCTCTGTCGCTTCGCTCCCTCACCGAGGATCTCATCCCGTCACATAAGCCCCTTTTACACCTGTGTTTCTTAATCCCGTACTTTCTCTGACCCAGGACTAACTGATCTCTTGTACTTGGCTAAAGAGAAAACAGGCCTTTTTTGCACTCGTATTTCTTAGTCCCGTACTTTCCAAACCACATGAATATTCATGATTACGCTGTGCATTGTACAAGTACACGCACGCCACGGCAGCACTTAATTACCTCGTTTCTGATTGATCAGTGGGGGTCGGACTTCGTCTCCGTCGCTTAGTCCCGGATTATTTTTTCGTTCTGTTTACACTCGCTTGCTTGGCACAATTGCGGTGCTAACCCTGCTATTTTGCAGGGCCAGATAATACGGGATTATCGGTGGGGCTAGCCCACTTTGGCAAAAACAAGTGTAAACAGAAGGTGGGCTAAGGAAAGTCCGGTATTAACGGTGGGACTAAGCCCCCCCCCCCCCCCTAGCCTCACCGTTGGTACGGAACTAAGCAAAAATTTGCAAGTGTAAAAAGCCCTATAATGTACCCCTGTATGTTATAATCGTAGTCCTTCACAGTATTTTTTTTCGCCATGTTGATTCCCAATAAATTTGCTTTTAAGTGCTCTATAAAAGCGACTTTTGTACTTTGTTTTAACAAAAAGGCCCTATCGTGGGAGGAAAGTATCCCCCTTCCCACACCCTCCCCTGCTCGGTCGCTTTGCTCCCTCGCCGAGGATCTTACACCGTCACATAGATGTGACCCCCCCCCCCGTATATTATAATCATAGTTATTCGCACTAAAAACAAATTCAACAACGTGTAATTTCCTAGAAATTTGCTTTTAAATGCTCTATAAACGCTACTTTTGTATTCTGTTTTTACAAAAAGTCCCCACCGTGGGAGGGGGTATCGCCCCTCCTACACCCTCCCCCTGCTCGGTCGCTTCGTTCCCTCGCCGAGGATCTTACACCGTCAAATAAATATACCGCCCGTGTATTATAATCATAGTAATTCGTACTAAAAAAAAAAACACTTTGTATAAAAAACACGACTTTTGTACTCTGATTTTACAAAAAGTTCCTTACTGTGGTATCCCTCTCTGTCGTTTCGCTCCCTCGCCGAGGATTTCACGCCGTCACATAATGTGCCCCGTCGAGATTTTGCCCCCCCCCCAAAAAAAACAAACAAACAAACAAACAAAACAAAACAAAACAAAACAAAACACAAAAAATAAAACCAAAAAAATATTTTCGGCGCGCTTGAAATGAAACAAATAAAGGGAAAAGTAATAAAGAAAAAAGAGAAGAAGAAACATATTTACAGAAAAAAAATGAACACATGCTCGGTTTTCTTGAAAAAGAAAGTGGGGGAGGGGTACAATATCATTGTGGTGTCAGTTACAAATTTAAACTCCGTCTATAACAACTAAAAGTTGTTTGCTGTTTTACGCACGTTGGCAATGTATTCCATAATTTTGAGCCTCGATTAAATTACTTAAATCATAATCAAAAAATTTCAACTCAAACATATATTTTTTGGGTAAAATGATAAGCGACTTTATACATTGTGCACAATACAATTATGCTTGTTAGTTTTCATCTCAAGTGTGTCAACATTTATTTGTGAGTATAACAAATTAGTAAGATATCTGGAATTTAGCTGGAACACGGCTCTTAAGGAACTATTCTGGAGAATTGAAGACGCTGAATATAACTGTTTGCTATTTGACCATTTAGAATCACAATAATCAAAATAACTTTGAATGATGGATTTTTGAAATATAACAGCCGTTTCAAATGATTAGAATTTTTCTTAATCTCTTTAACAAATACAAAATTCTGACAGTATATAGGCCTACCTTTACACAAGTGTTAAAATATGATGGTTCCAGTTTAGTGACTGATAAATATACACACCGAGATATTCACAATGAAGAACTTGAGTTATTCTAATATCATTTACACTCACATTCAAATTCATATGCTTAACTTTTTAATTGGACCCTATCAGCATAGTTTCACATTTATACAAATTAAGGGGTAATCGATTACATGATAGCCAGTTTGCAACACGGGCCTTATCATGGTTTAAATTTTCTTCAATCTGTTTCGCATTTTTACCAGACACATATAGATACACGTGTCGTCAGCATACAATGCAATCGATGAGCGTTGTAAGCAATCAGAAAATTAATTAATATAAATTGTGAACAGCGGGCCAAGGTTGGACCCTTGCGGGACTCCACATGCTACGCCAAGTGATTTCGACTGAAAACCATGCACCTCAGTATATTGTGTGCCATTGAGGAGGTAATCCGTAAACCATTCATAGGCTTGGGGCGCCATGCCAATCATTTGCAGCTTATCTACCAGTATGTAACGCGGTCCACTGTATCAAAGGCTTTTCTTAAGTCTATACTGACAATATTATTCATGTCATCCTACCATCCATAGAGGATATCCAGTCTTCTGTAACTTTCAATAGTGTAGTCACTGTTGAATGTTGTGGGCGAAAACCCAACTGGTGTTTGTTAATAGCGTCGAATGAATGCAAATAGAGTTAAACTTAAATACTCAATCTTTTCTAACATCTTCACAGTGATCTTCACAGTATTGACATCTGTCTTCTTTCCCTTATTATAAATACGGATGATTTCTAAACGTGTCAGTCTTTTTGACAAAGTGAATATGAAGGCTAGTAGCGTAAAAATATAATTAGAAACGGCTTTTAATAGACTTAGTGGTAGCGTACCCCCTTCACCGGATTATTTTGTTTGGTAAAGCCTGTAAGGCTTTTTCGACATCTGATTCCGGAATTTGCTGAAAACTTAAGATTAGTTCATGGACAGGTAGGCCTACATACTTCCTGTAGCCAAAATTACTATCGTACGTGACGTACGACCAACTTCACTGAAATAAACATTAAATCGAATTACAACCTCTTCTGAACTCATCAACGCACCATCTTCACCTTGTAGATATACTGGACCTTGATCTTTCTTCGATGGCATGAAATGTTTCAATGATGTCCATACCTCTTGAGAATTTCTGTCATTTCTGTCACTTCAAAGCAAATAGAGTTCAACATTTAGAGCTTTTGTTTTATTTCCAATGTTTGCTTGTTGTTGTTTCTTCTTAGGTTTGTTTTGTTTGATTTGATGATATAATGTCTCCTTTGGTTTACTATCTTAGCTTTGATCAATGTAAATGCTGAAAAAACCACAATAACCGCTGTGGTATTTTCAAAATAAGCATATGCATCCTTTACATCATCTTTGATTTCCAATTCGTGCCAATCAATGTCAGCAATTTTGCGAACGTATGCTTCCATATCTATACGCTTTACGTTACGTACCACGTGTGCTGGTTTGGGAGTTGGCGTCTGTTATTCGTTCCGATCCCCACGTGCAATGGACTAAACAATGATCACTGAGAGCTACATGAATAACTCCACTCCGTCTTATTTCATAAGGATACTGTAACAATGAGATTCACTAATGTTGAAGTCACATTTGTCTCCCTGGTTGGTTCAGTAATGACTTTCTTCAAATTGAAATTTTCCAATATCTGGCAGAAACGTTTTGACTGACATAATGTTCGATCTAGCATATCACAGTTTATATCACCAATAATAACTATGTCCATGTTGAGGTCGTCAATTCTCTGGAAAAGTGCCTCAAAATTCTGAGACATTTCTACACCAGAGTTTGGCGATCTGTACCACACAAACACAAGAGTATTGTTCGTGTGTTTAAACTTCATTTCAATCGGTAATAACTCCAACATTATTTTCATCTGACAAATCTAAATGCAATTCGTGACTAATGCTCGACTTAATATATGCAGCAACTCTTTCTCCATATCTGTCTCTATATTTGCGAATGAGATCTTAGCCATCTATTTTGAGTTCAATATCATCAATGTTTTCATTTTCGTGCGTTTCACTTAATACGAACACATCAGAGAGAATGCGTTCATGCAACAATCGAATTTCTTCAATGCTTTTAAACAAAGATACAGTACAGTTTAAATGAATGAATGTTATTCCTTTTGGACTGACGAACTTTTTTTTTTAATCTGAACATCTGCATGGTCATCTTTACACCGACTTCTTCTTCCTTTCCAGTACAATCCACCAATGAGGTATATCGTCGTACTTTAGAGTGATGTGCAATAACTCCATAAAAAAACTAACTACGTGCGAGTATCTTGGCAGCGAGTTCCACAGTCGTATGGAATCGGGAAGTTTGTCTGGAAAGCCTGTGTTCGGGAAAAAAAAGGAAGTAGAACTTGTGCCCACGTCCCTGAGTGAGCCTCTGGTGATTGGTACAAGGTTGGGTCATGGGTTGGCTCATGGGTATGTCTACATTGGTGTAGATGACACGGTGAATCATGATAACCTAATATCTAACCCTTCTCTCTTCCAAGGTTGGCAAGTGTAGTTTGCAGAGTATGTCAGAGACACTGCTAGAGTTCTTGAAGTCATTGAAGATGAATGGTGTAAGGGCTTTGTACCTTTTCCATACTCTTAATAACACTTTGGTAGATGGATCCCAAACTTCACAACCATACTCAAGAATGGGCTTGACATGATCTTGACATGTCTGGGGCAAGAATCAATTGATATTTCTCTGCAAAAATGCTCTTGTTGAATCCCCCCCCCCTTTTTTTTTGGTAAGCTGGCTTGTGTGTTGGTTTCATTTCATAATATTTTGCTGGAGATGGATGCCTAAGTATATTGCCGTTGAAACTTCTTCAAGGGTTCCGCCGTGTATTTGGTATGTCCTTTTGAAAGGGTTCTTTTTTCTGGTTATGGTGAGAGCCTTGCATTTCGATGGGTTGAAGTTCATGAGCCGGGTCAGTTATTCAACCTTGAAGGGTATCAAGGTCATCTTTGAGATTTCTGGCATCATCAGCTGTTTGGATTTTACGATAGAGAAGGCAGTCGTTAGCAAACAATTTTGTAGATGTTGAGGAAGATAGACAGTCTGGCAGGTCATTTATGTAAATCAGAAATAATAAAGGTCCTATTATATGACACTGCCGCGCGGGACACTAGGCGTTACTTACGTTTCTGATGTGGAGCCTTCAAGAACAACCTGTTGTGATCTATCCCTGAGGAAGTCTTCAATCTAGTTCAGTGTTTGATTGTGAATTTCATAGTACTGAAGTTTACAAAGCAGGCGAAGATGGTACCTTATCAAAGGCTTTGGAGAGATCTAACCAGATGACATCATGCTGCTCACCTCTATCAATGCCTTTCAGCAGATCATGGGTACTCATCAGTATAGTTGGTTGACACAGGATCTTCTTTTCCTGAAACCATGTTCAGCATCTGTCAGTATAATCGTTGCTATCAAGGTGTGACATCATTTGGCTACACACAATGTGCTCAAGGACTTTGCATATGATTGCTGTAAGCGAGATGAGCCTGTAATTGCTAGCTTTATTTCGCTCTCCATTTTTGAAGATGGCAGTTACATTTTCCTTCTTCCAATCCAGTGGGAAGGTTCCTCGCTGTAGTGATGCTTCAAACAAAGTTGTTAGGAAAGGTGTGAGTTTACAGGCGAGCATCTTCAAAAGACGTGAAGGGATGCCATCTGGTCCAGTAGACTTGCGTATGTCAAGACCTTTTAGTATTTTTCTCACACCGGCTGGTGAGACAGCTAGTGATGTTTCCCATTGATGAATAAGGGAATGGCCCCTTATCAGGAACATCTGTTAGGCTTTTTCGCTGGTAAAAACCGATGAGAACTGCTTGTTGAGTAAGTTATCCTTAGTTGTGCTGTCTGTGTAGCTGACACCATGGGAAGACTTCAGCGGGTGGACTCCGTGAAAATCACATTTTCTGCTGTTGATGTAAGTCCAGAATCTCTTCGGATTGCATTTGGTATCAGGACTAACAATATTCTTCATGAAATCGTTGTAAGCTTTACGGCAGTAAAGAGATATGTCTTTTAACATGTACAACATGAAATCTTCATGTGAACGTGACCTCTTAGCCCTTAGATATTGACGTTTCTTTCTTCGGGATATCCTCTTGATTTCTGTGTTTATCCACGGTTGGTTGAACCGAGTAGATGACATTTTGGATGGCACATGGCAGTCCAAAATCCAGAGTAGATTGGTTTTGATGATTGACCACATTTCCTCAACAGAACTATTGCACTCGTACTGTACGCGCTGATAAAGATGACTGAAACCAGAGCATTTACTCTTCAGCACTATCAGCTTTGTTTCACAGGTCGATCTTATGTGGGATGGTCCGTTTCCTTAGAGGGAGTAAGTATGAGTCTACAAGCACCATGTCGTAATCGCCAATGCTTGGATGAAGGAGAGCATATGTTGACAAGGGATGGACGATTTGTCAAGAAGAGGTCCAGAATGCTGTGCTTCCTTGTTGGGAAAGTGACCATTTGTTGTAAGTTACAATCGTGAATGATTTCCAAGCAGTCAGATTTGATATTCCCTGCAATTCGGATGCCAGCAGTAGCAGAAGTACTCCAGTCGATGTCAGAGAGTTTTAGATTACCTCCGACCCAGCATATCGAGTTCTTGTACTTCTGGATTGTGCTCGAAAGAAGATCACATGGCTTCTCCATGTATTCATGTTGCTGGAAGGGGCTCTGTACAAGGAGCCCACAGCAAGGGATTTCCCTCCCTGTAAGGCAATACTGATGAAGACAGCTTCACAATCTTGTGATCGAGAAAGGAAGTTCTTCAAGCGCTATATCATCCTTGACAGCTATTAGCACGCCACCATAGCCATCACGGCAAGTACAACAAATGACAGTATATCCTCCAGGAAACACCTCAGCAGGAAAGACTGTTGGATTTAGCCATGTATCAGAGCTAATTATTATGTCCGGATTTGAAGCGTCAATTACAGTCCCAGCTCTTATAGTCTTTGTTTTTTTTAATACTTTGGAAATTTATACTCAAAACTCGAAGACTGCTTCTCTTCTTCTGTGTTATTGAAGGTTTGCTTGGTTTACTAGCTAAGATCATCTGAGAGGTCCAATGATGAATCAGCAGTGCTTAGACTGTCTAATGTGTTGTTAGTATTTCAGGATGCACTGCAACTGAATAGGCTAGAGGAGAACTGAGGTATTCCATAGTTTGCACAATGTCAAGAAATATTTGAAATGCAGCTCTAGAGCTTCATAAACAGGTGTCGCCATAAGCATGCACTCAACATGGTACCAATTAATGACTGCAATCGTCACAGGCCATGCACTGCCTGATGTTTCCATGTCACAGCATTGGTCCTATGGATCATATCTGACAAGGGAATTTGGGTTGCATTGGTCCTGGGTTGAGTTCCACATCAGTCGAGTTGGTGAGGAGCAGTAAGCTCAAGTATGAGCACAGATGTACACAGAAGGAGGTAGAAGCGGGATTCCAAAAACTGGTAATGAGCGCAGGTCAAAGTTATTGTAGAGGTAAATTGTGTTTGCAGACGAAATTCCCATTTCCCTTTACAATTGTATACCACATAAGGCAAATCAAAGGCAAATCGATTTTGAAGCAATTTTTGGTGTGATAAACAGTCCAAGAGTTTGCTTCAATTACTAGAACAACAGCTAGATACGCAAATGCAAATCACAATACAGATAATTCACCGATTAAATTTCGTATACAATTTGCATAATAAAATATTATGTTATACAAATCGGTCCGATTGTATTTAATGAGCATCGAATAAACAGAGAAAGACTTCACAAATCATCAAAAAGCTTCAATGACAAAATAGGAAAACACAAATCAGATCCAAATGTTCCTGCGAAGAGCTGTGATGTAGGAAGTCCCAAGATGTGAAGTGTCTCTACCATTAAAATTCTCCTATGAGTCGGACTGCAGTGTAGAGATCCATTAAACCGAGGTTGATACACAATGAAAGTCCTGTCAAATTGCGAGTTTTCAAGCACTATTCTGTATCCAAATCTCTCCTAATCGTGATGAGAAAGGACAAAATATGATCACTCCATAAAAAAAAATCAAAAAGTAAAATTTGATCCTTTTTGGAGCTGCTTTATTGAAAAACATCCAAAACACACAGCACAACACCTCTACTTACGTAACAACCTTCCTGCTCGTTTACGAGTTAGCTTTGCACAGGTATAAAAAAAAAAATATCGGGGAGTGGCGCGATGACTCCGATCAATATGCAGCGGCGCGATGTCGATCTTTCGAGCTTCTCCCGACCGACGTCGATGACAAGCTGGTCCGTGTCCTAGCTCGTCTTTATGTTCCGGAATTCCCTGAAAGCGAAAGTAATTCTGGCTGTTGTTGTTGTTGTTGTTGTTGCGTTGTTTGAGGATGTCCATTTCAATTGCCCTGTAAACCTCCTGGGTTACTTGCTCCCGGACTGCTGCAACAATAGCCCCCATGTGTGTCGTCATTGTTCAGAGCTTTGTCGACATGGTCATGTATAGTGTGCAGGAGTTTGGCCTCTGGCTGGACGGTTGGCTGACCAGCAGGACCATCGTCACTATCTATGGCTCAGGGACCGATGCACCCATGTCTGCCGGCAAGACTACTGGTGAAGGTCTGGTCCTCCCTTTTTAACGAGTCATCGGCATATCTGGGCTGGTTTCCGTGTTGATTTCTCAAGCTCAATACAACGATTTCATGTCAGAGTGTATCGAAATATGTCACCGATCGAAGAATTCGTTCTATGTTCAAATAAAAAGGTGATATGACATAGGTACTCACGAAACAAACCACGAAAATATTGCCAAGTTCAGGAGCCTTGTAGACAACGTAAAGCAGCAGGTAGTCAGATCGCTGAATTTGACAATCATAATCCAACACTCAAACCCTGAAATGCTTTAAAAGGGCACAACCCATCCCTCTAGGTCGCTCTTTTGGCTGCCATTAATAACAACATATTGAAATTCACAAGTATATAGCCACTGGGTTTGGCGCTTCCTCTTTGCGCCTGCAAAAAAAAAAAAAAAAAAAAAAAAACTAGAAAAAAATGATTATGACATGGCAAAGATATTTCAGAGCTTTGGACTAAACCTTATATCTCTCATTTTCTACCTATTGTGACCATAATGATAGCAGCTAGGCCTTATTTGAAATGATGCGTTAAAAAATGACCAAAAGTAATCAACTACGTTACCTTAACCGTAAATGGGCCGGGGGGGGGGGGCAGAATGCGCTCCCCTCCCCCTCGACGTTTCGCGCTATAATTCTGTAACGCGAGAAGGCCTCTTCGCGAGGCTTCTTGACTTTGTTTGTTCAAGTCTCGTGCAACTGTTGAGACCAAATTTGCAACGTCCGCACATACTTTTGCGAAGCCACGCCCATTGTTGTAACGGAATGTCGCCCCCAAACGGGTACAATTTTGTGATTGTGTGTACATTTCCTATGGAAAACAGTGCTATGTCATGAAAGTCATAAAAACCTGATTATTTCTACAATTAATCCCTTTCATTGATTAATTTTGTGCTAATTATGGTAGAAAAGCGGTCAGTGACAATTTCCAATGAAAAGAAAGACGAAAAAAAAAGTTGAAAAACAAAGAAATACACGTGTACATGAGAAATTCTGAAAACAATAAGATAAACAAGAATTGAAATGAGTTTTGGAAGTTTTTGTGCTGTACAATTGTTGAATATGTTAATACAGACTTACAGATCAAAAATTAGACTCAATGCTTTTATTTAGGCTAAAATATGATCTTGAGCTCAATTTGCATAATTAATTAAAATCAGAAATTGATTGTTTCAAAAAATCTTATGACACAGTCTTGTAGATTATGACGTGGGTCTCACGCATGCAAAATTCCATCGCGATCGCACTACCGATGGCCGAGATCTCGAGGGGGGGGGGGGGAGGGGCAGAATACATCCCCCCGGTCTGAGCATAGCCAAAAAAATCCCGGCCCTTAGGGTTAAAGGGTGAACGAGACTTTGAATCTGAGAAATAAGAATCTGAATAGATCCCCAGAACATTATTACCCTCATAATCCATGCAGAAAGCGGATGGGGGTTTTTATTCACAAGTGTATACCTTTGTTACCTCTATCATGAAAAGCAGCGCCCTTGAAAGAAAAGGGACTTTGTACCCTTATCAATTCATGAAGCTTTTGTAATGACTGTGTGTTTTCATGTGATCCTAACATTTTCAAAAACACCAATAACAATACGACGGCGTAAATCCATACTTAGGAGTGGGGGGGGGGGATGATCGGCGATAGTCACCATAACCATCACCATCATTACAAGCCCATAACCGGACCGGCACAGCCTTGGGGGGGGGGGGGGGGGGGAGAAGCTTGGTGGGGGGGGGGCTGCCCTCCCCTCCCCCCCCCCCCCCCCACACACACATCATGCACTTTAATGGGATCGAATGTTTGCATCCCCCACTCTTTTCATTGAAATACAAAGTGGGAGGAAAGTTGCAGCAAAAATATCAGACCTTAAAAGTATAGATTAAAGATTTTGCTGTTTCTCTTGTCTTTTGATTTTCTTTCTTCTGGACTAATAGGCGATTTTGACCCCCTTTCAAAAACGTATCGTTGCCCTGAACTATCTGAACAAATAAAATGAATAAAATGGTAATGTGGATCTCCATATCTGTCTATGTAATAATGTAGTAGATATTTTCCTGTATCTTTCAATTTTCTTGATTTAAGTCAATAAAGCAATCATCCCCAGGGGCATCGTTCCGTTTTAATGATGGTGGGTGAAGGACTTGGGGTTGGAATATCTGTGCGAGGGAGCGGAGCGACCAAGAGGGGGAGAGTGTGGGATTTACCCCCCTCCCACACGAGGAAGAATTTGCATTTTCAGACATGAAATTCAACGATTTGGTGCAATGTTTTGGTGAAATTTAGGATTTTTCCCTATCCAAAAACAAGCAAGAAACAGAAATATTCATAGATAACTGAATGACTAAATCGTGGTATCTCAGCTCTTGCTCCGTCTGTTCGACATTACCGTGTAGGCCTAATAAATAGTGGGGCCTATAACCGGCATAGCAAGGATTTGATCTTGGGGGGGGGGGGTTGCGATAAGATGCGAGGGAGCCAGGAGGGGATAGGGGGTGTTGGAGGGGGGTTTGCGCGTCTTATCTACTTGAAACAGTCCCCTTTGTTTAAGGTATAGCAAAATATCTTGAAGTCGATTATAATTGAACATTGCTTTAAAATTGTATCATTTGCATAAACTTCTTGTCTCAGTTTTTACACTGAACATCATAAACGCGACCTAACCCGAGCGACCAGAGCGAGCGAGGAGGGAAGGGGGGGGGGGGGGAGGTGGGGGAGAGTGAGGGAGGGGTTGTTCCCCCTCCCACGGTGAGAACTTTTTGCATTTTGATGTTGCAAATGATGCAATCCTATGCATGTTTACGTGTTTCATCGATTTTAAACAGTCCCACTTAAAAGTAGCAGCATATTTTGATGTAGATTATTATTGAACAATTTGCATATGAAATTGTATCATTTCAATAAACTCCTTGTATTGGTTATTAAACTAAATATGATGAACGCGACCAAGCCCAATCGAGCGGAGGGGGCGTTGGGGAGGGGGCCTGTGGGAGGGGGATGTCTCCCCTCCCATGATTAGAACTGTTTGAATTACAGATATTGTAAATGTTGCAATTTGCTGCTTGTTTTTTTGTCTGTTTTATCTACTTGAAACATTCCCACTCGTGTAAGGTAGCAGTATATTTTGATGACGATTATTATTGAACAATTTGGCTATAAAAGGATATCATTTAAATAAATATGTTGTATTCATTCTCGTAATAGGGAGTTTTCGCTACACGACGGGAAGACCGAGAATACGCGGAAGCAATCAGCTGTGACAGTCCCCGTACTCGGACTCCCGTCCCCACATCTAAGCAGTTTCGCTTTCCTGTTAGGACGGAGGCGTGGTTACAAGATCGCTGATTGGCTAGCTGGCTAGCTGGCTCACTCCTGCCCAGCTGCATCGGGACCAAACGTTATTTTGGCCGAATACCGTACTCGTTTTCCCCAGGACGGGATGTTTCTCGGATTTGATCATGCGCAGAAGGAAATTTTGCACACGGCACGCTCAAATACCGGCTGCGTCGTGCTTGCGAAAACTCCCTAATGAATATCATGATCGCGACCGGACCCGAGCGAGCGGAGCGAGCGAGGGGGGGGGGGGGGGGGGAGGTGGGGGGAAAGTGCGGGAAGGGGTGTACCCCCTCCCACGTGAGAACTTTTTGCATTTTGATGTTGAAAATGGTGGAATTTTATGCATGTTTGCGTGTTTTATCGACTTGAAACAGTCCCACTTGTTTAAGGTAGCAGTAAATTTTGATGTAGATAACATTTATATGTTCATAAATGAGAAGTATGAAAATGAATGAATTGAAATGAATTGAATTAATTGAATTTAACAATTTGCCTATAAAATGGTATCATTTATATTTATAAGAGAATGAGCAATTTTTTGAAGGTACATGAAGTTTTTACGAACTATCAGTTTGGTTTTCGTGAGAAACATAGTACTTCGCATGCTCTTTTATATTTCGTTGATAGAGTAGTTCATGCCATCGATAATCATTCTCATTTAGTCAGTATTTTCGTGGACTTCTCCAAGGCCTTCGACACCATCAATCATGACATTTTACTTTATAAATTATCGCATTATGGAGTACGTGGGAAGGCCTTGGAGTGGTTCAAGAGTTATTTGTTCGATAGAAAACAATTTGTTACAATTAAATCACATGTTGATAATATTTGTAATATAATATCGCGTAATACAGGTGTTATTAATAGATTGAAATTTCATATTCCTCAAAAAACATTGCTTATGTTATATTCGTCGTTAATGTTGCCTCATTTGAATTATGGAGTTTTAGTATGGGGAAACACGCATCAGAATTTACTTGAAAGAGTGTCCCTCTTGCAAAAGAAAGCCCTCCGCATTATCTGCCATTCCTCTGTACGTTCTCACACAAACACGTTGTTTACCTCCAATAAGCTCTTAAAAATTAAAGATTTATTTTTGTATAACTTAGGCCAATTTATGTATAAGTATTGTAACAATTTGCTTCCGTCTATTTTTAATTCCATGTTCCTAAAAAACCAATCATTTCATGAATATCCCACTAGGCGTTCCAATGAATTTCACTTACCCCTCTTACGCACGATTCTTGCTAAAAATACACTTATTTATATCGGCCCAAATTACTGGAATTCTCTGAATCATGATATAAAAAACGCCCCATCCATACATTCTTTCAAGAGGAGACTGAAGTCCTTTCTATTGCAGTCGTATGACTTTCCAGGACTCAACTAGCCATTTGGCCTTCTTTCTCACATACAGACTTACTTTTTCCTCTTTGAAGAATAAATTGTAATCTTTTGGATGTCTGCTGCTATCTACGCTTTCGCCAAAAGAGTTAAAGACATGAATGTCTGTCTTATTCCTGTTCTCACGTCCATTCATTTCCTTGCTTTTCTCCTTTCAGACGCTACAATCACGTTTTCCCCTCCACAACCATTATCTGTTTCTCTTGATACGCTTCTGTCGAAGATCGCTGTCTCTGTTGTGCATTTTCGTTTGCTATTTTGTCTTCTATTTGTTCATCGTTTCCATTCCGTTTTGTCCCGTACAGCCTTTTCTTCAGTAGTTGTTTTGCTGTCTAGTCTTGTTTCATGTTTTTTCGCGTCTGTTAGTCTTGTCCATCCCGTTTTGTCCCGTACAGCCTTTTCTCCAGCAGTTGTTTTGTTGTCTAGTCTTGTCCTATGTTGTTCACGTCTGTAATAGTAAGTGTATTTATCTGTGATTCTAGTTCTCAGTGGGCTTCCAGACTTCTTCCTCTTTTTTTCCTCTCCTATTGTATATATAATGCTTTGATTAATTTTTCCACTGATGTTATTATTCCAGATGGGCCCACATTCTACAAGCTCTGTCTTTTTAGTGGGTCTCTCCATTTTTCGCACTTTAAGCAAAGTTATACATGTACTATATTTCGATCACCTCTTTTTTTTTTTTTGATACAATGTATAATTACTATGTGGTCCTCCTCAATTGTTTTATATTCTTTTCGATACATAATGTTCTGTTTACCTTATTCTCTGTTGTCAAAAAAAGTGTAACTTATATGTTTTGTCGAAAAAAATTGAATTTAAATAAACTTATTGTATTAATCATGAACGCTGTCGGTTATACAATCAAACAGAAAAAGCAAGCTCACGAGGGTGTACATAAAGGGTATTTCTCCTCCCACACCAATGTGATTTTGCATTTGCAGATCTGAAATTCATCAATCTGGTGCAAAATTTTGCAAAAAAAAAATATATGGAAATAGATAGGGCTTTTTCATAGAAGTGTTAACATCAAAAACTTTACCTCTTATTCCAAGCCAGTGGAATCCGACTTGACGATGCGTTTAGATATTACAATTGAAATAAAGCGATCTGAAGCACACTTTTTGTGGAAGATTCGGAAATTGTCATTCCCCGAAGTGTACTAATTCTATAGAGGGGACCAAGCAATGGGAGGGTGGCAAGATACTTCTCCCATATTCAAGGGAGTTTTTTTTTTCAGTTTTAGAGCTGAAATCAACGATCTGGTGAATACTTTTGTTGGAATGTCTGGAAATATGTCAATCAGAGAAAGTGGGAGGGGATAAGCTCTATTCTTCCTTGTACATGAGGGAGATTCTGTATTTTCTGATTGCATTTAAACGTTTTTGGTCAATTTTGTCAATTTTAAAGTGTATTACGTAGAAAGGACTGAACCGGGAGGCTATGGAAGGGGGTAGGCGTATCCCCCTCTCACGCGAGGGAGATCTTTGTATTTTCAGAATTGAAATTCAGCCACCTCTGGGTGATATATTTAGACAGTTTTCTATCAAAAAAGTGAGAAAATTTCCTCATCTCGGGCGTCACGACAGGAGAAGGAGCAAAATGTTATGTTTGTCTCCAATGTTATCATGGGGGACCCATCCCCCCCCCCCCCCGACGCCTCTGTAAAATCAATATGAGGGAGATTTTGTTAGTGAAAGAACTGCTGCACACTCTTTGATAAAATATTAGGAAATGCGTCAGTCTATCGAAGTCTATCGAAAGGGACCCAGTAGCAGAGCTTTTCAACGATCCGGTGCATAGTTCTGACGGTATTTGGGCAATTTTCCATAAAGAAGGTTCGGGATTTGTCCTCATCTCGGGAAATGCTTTTGGGACACTATGCATGATGCATGCGGAATTACATTATATCTAAAGACACAGGACAATGCTTATACACAATGCAAAATGTAAACTTGAATTGAAAAAGATACATGCATATGGACGATCATTAGCTTAGTACAGACATTGTGCAGTTGAGATGTGAAACATTGCCACCTTCAGCTACGCTCAAGGACGGCAGCCTCGTTTTAAAAAGGAAACCCCTTTGCTGTCGATAGTCAAAACACTCAACCCGCCACATTACAGATATATCATCCATACACTTCAATGAACGTTAAAAAGAGACATCAGACCCTTACAGCTGGCTATTAATTATCTTGTACGATATGATAACTGCTCTAACGCGTTTGAACGTTCCTAAACGGGGAAAAACTTTTAGAGACACATTTAACTTGTCTTCGTCTTCCGCAGATTAACAGGCAGGCATATAAGAAAAAATTTATAGGGCTGATGATGATGATAATGAAAAACAAAATATCATTGTATTGCTTGTATGAAAAGAAAATCGAAATAGATTCAAATCAATAATAATGATGATATAAATATGTTCACTATCATGGATTTGAATTTATCATTATTAGAATTAATAGAAACGATGCTCGTCAGAAGAATACTATGGCGGAAATCATTTTAAATCAAACTATTTTGTGATACTGTAAGTTTTCACAGAAATAAAAAGGTCATAATCGGATTAACTCACTGACAGCGTAGGCAAGTTTCTTGAGTTGGCAAGCAGCCAAGACTCGCGCCAATGTCTCGGGTTGGTCCACATTCGATGACAATCCTTGCTGCCATTTCCACAAGATTGCAAAGAGGGCTTCAGCTGTATTTTTCTCCTCCCTGGCTGACTGAAGGCTGTTGTATTTCAAACCGAGCCTTAACACTAGCGGGATATTCTTGTCAATTGAAACATTCTCGGCGACGTACAACAGCTGGAATTCTCTCATGGGTGTGGACTGTTGACGCTCCAGTAAAAAGTTCTCTTCTTCAACTGCATACAAACCAACAGAATAATGATGTATAAATCCACACACACACACACACGCACACACACATACACATATACACAAAAAGTCCTCTCAAACTAGTATTTGTACTGTTTACTTCTTGCTATATCAGTATATTGAAATCATTTTGTGGCATCACATGGCTCTACCTAACTTTCCCTGGCATAGGATTTCCTGAGTTTGCCGTGTACATGGTAATTATGAGTGTCATACAAAGATACAGAATTACTAATACGCACTGCACGCGTACTTGAGACACTGTTGTCTCCGGCCGTGTGTGATTGTAGCATAAATTGCCCTCCACTCCGGGACTAATCCGGCTCATTTTCATCGGATCAAATCCGTTTTGTGACCCAGCCGTGTGTGACTCTAGCATTAAAACGCACACATCTTGATGCGTGTAAACTTCTGGAGTGATTATCTTTAACCCATGATTGATATATCAGGCATCTCTTTTTTCAAAGTAGGAATAAAATCCTGACAAACATCCAGTCCGTATATTTATTCTCAAAATGTTCATTGAAATATTACTCAATGGTCCTCGAAATCTTGATGTTTAATTTTCCGAATATTTTCCAGTATAGTTATGACAGTGTTACATCACTCAGCAGTTTAGATCATTCTGCGATGCATGAAGCTGATGAATTTTAATATTGAATAGTCCACACCAACTACACGTATATCAATGGTTAAAACTTGTGACAGATTTTTTTTTCTGTTTTTCTGACACAAGCTTTATAGGTTGATTTACATGCAGCCAGACATCCTGTCTCTGAAGAGTTAGCATTGTCTCCTCAGAAGAGGCATCACAGGGCACCAGCCAAAGGAGCACAACGTGCAGTTCTTTTGTTACCTATATGAAAAGCAGTGTTGTAGTGATTCAGAAGTGGTCAGCCAGACATACAGTGGAAACTGACAGAGAATACCACTGACCAGTCGTGGTTGGAAATAGCCAAACAAGAGGTGTCAACAAAGCAGTTTCTACCTTGGCCAGCGGAACCGGAGGGGGGTGGGGCCACTTTTTCGCACCCGTACATAGAATGTCACCACTCCCCCCCCCCCCCTCACTTTTTTCTTTCTTTTTTTTACCCCTGACGTGGCAATAGAAACAAAAAATAAAATAGCATAAATCCTTAAAGGGGATAAACTGATCAGTGGGAATCAGTGGGAATGCTGGGGGATGATTGTTCCAATTCTTGTGGCATTGATTTAAGAGTACATTATGTTTCTATTGTTGTGTGAAAATGATTTGCTTCAGAACGGTCTCATATTCAAGTAATTGCAGCTTAATGCCCCGTGACTGTACAGGCATGCTAGCCTGGAACCATTAAACTGCACATTAATTGAATATGAAACCATTCTCAAGCAAATAATTTTCACACAACGATAGGATATAGAATGTACCCTTAAAAAGAATCCCACAAGAATTGGAACAATCATCCCCCAGCATTCCCACTGATTCCCACTGATCAGTTACTAGCCATCCCCTTTAAAACCTTTAGCTTTGAGCTCGGTAATGCGTAGCCTTTAAACAAGGCGACTCGCTCTGCGTGCCCCCGTATAGCGCGTTTACCCCACAAACCTGTTGGCCGGCGAGTGGAGCGAGCCGCCTTTATCCACTCGTTCAGGGATGTGTACTTTTGTCGTTGTTGCTGCTTTATATTCTTTGACAAATTTGCGTACAAATTTGACGCAGAAAATACACACGGCACCAAGGCAAGCCTCGTTAATATTAAGTAACTATTCTTATTCTACTTAAGAATAGTTACTTACTCCTCCTCTCAAGCTACTAAGTTTACTTGACTTGATCGAGTACTTTTGCTAGCAATAAGCCTATATGTCGGAGAGCTCTACCAAGAAACCTGTCTGTCAATTTGCCGAGATATTTTTATGCCTCCGCCACGAAGTGGTGCCGGAGGCATTATGTTTTCGGGTTGTCCGTCCTTCCGTCCGTCCGTAATGAATTTTGTGGACAAGGTAACTATCAAAACCTGTTGAGGTATCCTAATGAAACTTGGCATGTATGTGTATTAGGGGGTGAAGTTGTGCCTATCAACTTTTGGGTGCACATGCTCAAGGTCAAAGGTCAAAAGGTCAAGGTCAAATACATAACATTTCACTATTTCCACCATATCTATTGAATGCCCGAAGATATTTTCTTGAAACTTAGTGTATACATGTATTACCCAATTAAAATTCTCTGGTGAAAGTTTGGGTCATGAGGTCAAAGGTCAAAGGTCAAAAGGTCAGGGTCAAATACATAAAATTTCACTATTTCCACCATATCTATTGAATGCCTGAAGATATTTTCTTGAAACTTAGTGTATACATGTATTACCCAATTAAGATTCTCTGGTGAAGGTTTGGGTCATGAGGTCAAAGGTCAAAGGTCAAAAGGTCAGGGTCAAATACATAAAATTTCACTATTTCCACCATATCTATTGAATGCCTGAAGATATTTTCTTGAAACTTAGTGTATACATGTATTACCCAATTAAAATTCTCTGGTGAAAGTTTGGGTCATGAGGTCAAAGGTCAAAAGGTCAAAAGGTCAGGGTCAAATACATAAAATTTCACTATTTCCACCATATCTATTGAATGCCTGAAGATATTTTCTTGAAACTTAGTGTATACATGTATTACCCAATTAAAATTCTCTGGTGAAAGTTTGGGTCATGAGGTCAAAGGTCAAAAGGTCAAGTAAAAATATTAAAACTTCTTTTTTTTCTCCGTACCTTGGAAAATTGTTCAAGGTATCTTCATGGAACATAGTATATACATGTACTGACTGGAATTGATTATCTAGAGAATGTAGGGTTCATGGGGTCAAAGGTCAGGGGTCAAAGGTCAAGTGCAACACTTCAAAATTTTACTATTTCCCTCATATTTATGTAATGCCAGCAGGGTTATTTTTTTTTACACTTGGTGTATGCATGTGTAACCTAATAGAAATTCTCTGGAAAGTTTTTTTTTCTTCTTTCTTTGCCTCAAAGGTCAAAAGGTCAAAAATCAAGTGAAAGTGCTGAACTAACTTTTTCCTCCATATCTCGGAAGTGGCTCAAGTTATCTTGAAACTTAGTACATATTATGCATGTTCTACCTGAAAGTGATTATCTTATGAATTTTAGGGTCAAGGGCCAGATGAAAATGGTAACAATTTACTATTCAATTCAGAAATTCACACCAATTTTCCACACCTGTACCTTGAAAATTACTCAATGCCTAAATGTATGAATGGGTCAAAGTCAAGTTAAAGTCATTAAATCCCTAGATACATGCTCTCCTATTCATCCAATTAAACCTAGGTCAAGGAAGGTGAACATTCAACACATTTGTGACAAATTTGTTATTTCAATATTTTGCCAATTTTGTGAAAATGTAATCACACATTGTCCACATGTACTATCTAGACCTATTGGGAAAATCATGCATTATGGCGGAGGCATACCAGTCGCCAAAGCGACATTTCTAGTTTTAAAGTATTTTGAGAACGAACTTTTATTCCGGAAGCGCCCTCCCCACTCAGTTAGTGGGTATGCAGAGCAGGGAGGTGCTAGAGAAGGAGAGACAACTACTGCTCTCCTTTGAAGTCATGCGCGGCGCCGCCGAGAAGTTATGCGTTCAACTACAGGTGTTACCCATGTGCTTTGACAAAAGAGAGCATCAATAATCGGGACTAGCTCTCTCACATCTAGAAATACTTGCCCCTACTGCAATTCGCTCTCTCTTTCAATGTGATGGCAACAATGAATTTGTGTAACTTGAATTGGAGCAGCGAACCAAAATGCAGTGTAAAACTAACAATTTTAACAGCAAATAGTTTAAAAGCACGCTGGAATACGCTTTAGCGGAGTACTGTATTTGAAAGATCAACATATCCCAGATTAGAAGATAGAAAAACTAACATGCGCAAATATGCGCATTATAGAAAAATATTAGGTTTTTAAGAGGGCCTAATTTTCATTTCATTTTGATTTGCGCATTACGAAGAAACTAAAAATATATGTTTATAATATTGAATTCTTTCCTAAACTATTCTAAATCAATTCGAGTATTTCATTTAAAATTTTACGGTGAAATAAAACTTGTAATTCAACGAAAGGTGAAATGCGTTCTTCGTCTCCGAACTTCGTCTTTCAAAGCGTAATGGAATGCTAGACATCCCATTGTAACGCCTTGAACCCAAACATGTGTTTGCATGAATTACGAAGAGTTGCCACTCCATCTCTGTAACACCTCCCTGTGCAGAGCACTGCTAGTACATGATGATCGAATCGTGTCTAAGCAGTAGTATTTTAATCGCATGCAAAACAAGCTGCAACCAATTCACTCACTGGATACCGCTGTGACCCAATGTATTGTAATCCATGTAATCGAATAAAAAAAAATCTCGTAGCAACCACGATCGGGTAAACTCTGAGATTGCAGTAGCTCAGGCGAAGCTTTTTGGCTAATATTTCGCATTTTCGTCGTTATATCAAGTGAAATCGATGTTATTACAGCATGATTTCACACATTTCTCACGCATTTGTGTATACATCTATATCAAAGCAAAAATCAATAGTTCTGCAGTCATAGGAGAACTATATTCACTTTAACGTCGTTTTAATTCGGCATTTCGCCAAGTTCAGCCATCTTTGACCTCATAATACAAATCTCAGCCGATCTCAGAGTAGAGTACGTTAAGAAAACAATACTTTTCACTTGTCAGCTGCTTGTGGCTATAGGTATTGGACAGACAGCCCATACAATCTCTCCGTAACCGGTATGCGGTATACAAGTGCATAAAATCCTGGAGGAAAGGAGTCTGATATGATGTACACCAGTTTAACAATCATTGTCATGTGTCAAATGTAGATAGTCCTGCCAGCAGAAGGGATTGATCTCTTTAAATTTGGCCTACTCTGCTGAGAATTTGGCTCGGCACTGCCTAGGAAACTGGCACTGTTTAACAACCAATGCCTTTCTAGTTTTCCATTGCCACATACCCTCACCCTCTAGCCAATTGCTAGCTGTTGCAGGTTGCAAATCCCCTTCTAGAAACTATTTGACTGTACCTTTGAGTTCCAGCTCAGCAGGGAATCGAAGCTTGGCTTTTCCTGGTGCTAGGGATTCAGCACTTTCAAAGTTTCTGGTTCCCATAAAGTCTAGTCCATCATCTGTCCAAACGGTTGGCTTTGAAGTGGTCTCGTTGTGGTGGCAAACAGGTTAGAAACTGCAGCAGCAGCAGCAACAGCAACAACAACAACAACAAGACTCGTGTATCTCGGGAGTTGAAATTAATGAGCTTGAAAGGATACTCTTTCTTAGAGAATTTCTGTCTGAACTAAAGGTTGTGTCAAAGAAACAATTAATGGGTCAGAAAAATCAAAGGGAAATACGAGTAGAAGTTCAGCCCTTATATCATATATTAATATAAGCAAATGATCATCACATTTCTTTATCACTCACTCAAAGTTCCCCTCAGTTCAAATCAGCAGGAGTGCTAGTTGTTTTTGTTGAGCTTGAAATAAGAATTTTAGTTGACAAACCGTTATGATTCTACTTAAAATCGTGTGAGTGTATGTGTGTGCATTTGAGCATGTAGATGTGTATGTAGATGGCTTTCTAAATGCACTATCTGTTCCTTGCGAACCATTTGAGAGTTTTTAATTAATTCTTTAGCAGTCTTGAGATCACATGCAGACAGAGCTGAGGTTGCATGACTTTCAGTCTGGTATTGAGGTGGTGAAGGTTTTATTTGCAGTGTATTAAGAATGAATAGCTACATAGGCCTACTTGTGCAATGTACGAGATCCTGCAAGGGCTTACAAGTGAGATTCTTACTTCACAGCTCGGGGCAAAGTGAATTTCAGTAGCGCGTCTCATTTTTCAAAAAAAAAAAGTGAATTCATGTTTCAGTGTCATAATAAAAACCATCTGATTAAAAAAAAAATGCAAATCACATATTAGCAGGCATTCCGGTCTAAGCTACGGCCTGATTAGGCGTAAAACAAGAGCGGCAACAGCGACAAAAACAACAGCAAAAACAACGACAACAACAACAGCCATATTTCAGGTCTAAGTGACGTACTGCTAGTTGAAGAGCCCGCACTAGTAGGCAAATGCCATGTGATGGGTAATACACAAATCACATACGTTTGAAAAAAAAAAAAAAAACCTTTGTAGGTGTTGCATAACACGTGCAATGAGCATTGCCGGCATTTTTACTTTGGATCTCATTCTGCTTCATCCTCTGCTTTACCTTTTCCTCTTCCAGCAGAGGCATTCCCATGGTTGTTATTCCTACTGTACTTATTTTTCTTTAACTCACCAGCTCTTCCTTGTCTTCCTCCTTTTCTTCTTCCTTTCAAATCTGAGTCTTTACCAGGAAAAAAAAAGAAGCAAATCATACATGTATACAATATAAACACGCACACATAATATATATATATATGTATATGTATGTTGATTAGGTTGTCCACGTGTTGGCAAGATAAAAAGATAAGTAACAAAGCAGGAACAAAGTCCATGCTGTATTCACCAACGGTTTATTTCTGCACACAAATTTTCGAGCGTCTCGCCGCCCTTTCTCAAGTATCAACACTTGAGAAAGGGTGGTGAGACGCTCGAAAATTTTTGTGTAGAAATAAACCGTTGGTGAATACAGCATGAACTTTGTTCCAGTTTTGTTACTTATCTATATATATATATATATATATATATATATATATATATACATATATATACACTGTATATATGTATGTATACAGTGCGTATCAAAAAAAAAAAAAAAGGTAATCCAACTTTGGAGGGCTACCATATCATACTAGTCAGCTATGGAGAGCACAATGTTAGTTGCGAGGAAAGAAAAACTCTTCCTCTTTCCATTGAAATGTCATGCATGACTAAGCCAATGAACTTTAAAGAGAACATTGCCAAATTGAACTTTTTCCAAGTTTGAGTGTCACATGAAGGAATAACAATGAATGCATCACTGAATGGATGAGATATGTCAATGAAAGTGACCAAATAAACAGGCCAGCCCGTAAAAATACAGGTTTTTGCTTAGGCTTTCTTCTAAAATTTTATGATCCATAACCTTCAACATGGCCACCTGTCCGATAAAGTAATCACTCCCACTAAGGCCAACCCACGCAGTCCTTTTTCCTCTATTCATATTCAACACATAGCTTGCAACAACAAACCATGTCTTGAATATGAAGAGAGAAAATGAATTCAATTCAATTCAATTCATTTATTTTCATTCTTCTTTTTCCAACAAAACATAACACAAGATAAATCAGGTATTACATCATAAACAAAAACATTTGCCTTTGCAGTAGATAAATGATATCGATAAACATGCGCATACTGGCGCATACTGGCAAAAAAAAATAATACAAAGTCATGCTTCAGTTTAAAAAAAAAAGAATAGAGAGGTCCACTATTATTTCCAAACACTATTTAAAAATATGATATAAGACAGGACGGGACAAAACAGAAGAAACATCACTTGCCAGAATAGATGAAAAGAATGGAAGGAAAGAAAGAAAAAGAGAGAATGAGAGAATGCCTACATAATGGGTTAGCCTTTATGGTAGTGATCAAGTTATCAACAACGGTGCCATGTTAATAATAATAATAATAATAATAATGATAATAATAACAATAATAATAATAATAGTGGCCTCTCATAAAGCGCAGATAAGTTCATCAATAATGATGCTCATGGCGCTCTTACATATGAAATAGCAAATGAAATACAAACAAAAACAAGGTGCTTACTATACTTAACGAAATCAGTCTCAGAACATAAGAAAAACCCTTCATGTACAAATTATACAGTAACTTATACAGTGTACAAAACGACTCAATTTATAACAATCACGTTTATTCACGATTGTGAATTAAACAGATGTTTTAAGGAGTTGCTTAACCCGTTGAGGACGGACTGATTTTGCTACAACACGCATTTCCCATAGACACCTGCCCGAGTATACTCGGGACTCGTCCTCAACGGGTTAAAGGAATTGGTTAAGGAAGCCTGACGAAGAGAAAGGGGAAGATTGTTCCATAGAGAAGGACTGGCGTGGGAAAAGCTGTGGTCTCCCCAAGAGTGAGAAGATCGAGGAACATGGAGAAGTGAAGTACCAGCTGAACGGAGTATACGAGGGGGTTGATATAAATGTATGGAGTTCTGGAGGTAGAGTGGCGAGGATCCATGGACTGTGTGGTAGACCAGTAAGAGAATTTTGAAGATGATACGCTTTTCAACTTGTAACCAGTGAAGTGACTGAAGAACGGGAGTTATGTGACAGGATTTCTTAGTGAGGGTGACAAGTCGAGCTGCAGAGTTTTGGAGGCGTTGAAGTTTGGAGAGCTGTCGTTGGGAGAGGCCGAGGAGGAGAGAGTTACAAAAGTCAAGGCGAGAAGAGATGAGGGCGTGGACAAGCTGTTCTGTTGCACTTCTGGTCAGATAACTACGAATGAAGCTAAGGTTGCGGAGTTTGTATCTTATGGATCTTGATATTTGAGAAACATGGGCATATTGACATCGAAGATAACGCCTAAATTGCGAGTATGGGGGAAGGGTAGAGGACGTTATCGCCAACGTGGATGCCAAAGTCCTTCATGTCAACTTTGCCGAGCATTTGCTTTGTGCCCAGAACAATAACCTCTGTCTTCTGCTGATTCAGTTTTAGACCAGATTCACACATCCATTCGTGGATGTCTTTGATGCAATCTTCAAGGCGTCTTACAAGTTAATGACATTGAGGTGAAGATTGGAGGATACGACACAAAGAGCTGTATGTCATCGGCGTAGCTGTGGAAGCTGATACCATGACTCTTGATGATGGGACCAATAGGCTGCAGATACAGGGAGAATAGGAGGGGCCTCCTACCGAACCTTGGAGAACGCCATAAATCAGACTACTTTATTGGGACAAGGCATCACCAATGATCACACTTTGACGACGATTTGTCAGATATGAGGTAAACCAACGCAGGGCTGTCCCACTGACTCCCAAAGAAAAGAGTTGGTCTAGGAGAATGTCGTGGTCAACAGTGTCAAATGCCGACGACATATCGAGGAGAATTAGAGCTGTAACGTTTCCCCTATCCATCTGCTGTAGTATATCATCTGCTAAGTTGGTCAGGAGTGTTTCCACGCTGTGGTTAGGCCGATATGCAGATTGATGGCTGTCAAGTCGCATGTTATCATACAGATATTCTGAAAGTTGAGAGAAAGCGACACGCTCCAAGACTGTGGAGAGATATGACAAGTTGGAGATTAGGCGGAAACTCTGAAGAGATTCAGTGTCGGACGAACAATAGCTCTCTTCAGATCCACAGGAACTACTCCAGTGGCGAGGCTGGTGTTGATGATTTTTGACATGGCAGGAACAATGGCAGAAAAACACTTCTTCAGAAGAGATGTTGGGATAGGATCTAATTTGCAAGATTTCGCTGGTGACCCTGACAAGATCTTTCGGACTTCATCTTCATTGGTAGCAGTGAGAGTGTCCATTACTGTAGCAGTTTGACGCGCTACAGATGGTCTTCTAACATCTGGCAATGATGCCCGTATAGCATCAACCTTATTGGTGAAGAACATGTTGAAACGTGAGACCAGATTTAAAGCAGAGGTATATGTTGGAAGAGGTGATTTCTGCTTTCTGTTCCGAAGATCACTTGCAATTTTGAACAGTCGTTTTGAGTCTCCAGAGCAGTCCTTGATTCGTTCTGGGTTGTATTCCCTCTTCGCTGTACGAATCAAAGACTGAACACGTTGACATTGTTGGCGATACAGTTGTCGATGGATCGAGCTTGGAAGATCGCCATTTTCTCTCATTTTGCCTACGTAAAAGTTTTGCTTCTGTGATTTCTTGCGTGTATCATTCAGTGTTTGGACGAACAATTACAGAACGTTGTTGGAGAGGAGCATGCTTACTTAGAGTTCCCTCAAGAATAGAATTATAGTTGTTGACGGCAATGTCTGCATTGGTCAACATGCATTTATCCGTCAGTGAGGCTTTATCCAGATCTTCCATGAAGCAGCTGGCCTTTACAGACTGGATGTTTCGGGACACAACAGTTCGTCGTGATGATTTCTGACTTGTTATATGAAGATGACATAATACGATGGCTGAGTGGTCCGAAATACCATTGATGACATTGACGTCAGAAAGCACGATTATATCAGTTTCCTTTCGTGAAATGAGCAGATCCAAAGTATGGCCCCGTATGTGAGTTGGCTGCTGGATATGTTGCTGTAGACCATATGAGTCAAGAACATCATTCAACTCTCTGGCATCAGGAGCAGAAGTGTCGACATGAATGTTGAAATCACCAGCAATGACCAGACTGGATTGTTTGAAGAGACAATCATCCAATAAGTTTGAAAACTCTTCTAGGAAACATGTGAATGGAACTGATGATCTAGGAGGTCTGTAAATAACTACCAAGTGCATCGACTTTGAGTTCTCGATTACATCCATTTGCATCATTTCAAAAGACTTGAAATTGTTGACCTGTGTATGAACTTTGACATTCAAATGACTCCGATATAGGAAACCAACTCCCCCACCACGTTTCCCTATCCTGGGGAAATGCTTGAAGGTGCACCCCCTGGGGCTAAGCTCTGCAATGACAGCATCGTCGTCGGTGAAAAGCCAGGTCTCACAGATGCTGACTACGTCGAACTTGTTGTCTACAACAAAGTCAAGAAATTAACTGCTTTTATTCCTGAGAGATCGTGCGTTGATCATACAGAAAGAGGTTGTTGGCTTTCTCATTATCCGTTTTGTGCTTCCTGACATCTTTACTAGATTACCTTGACAGCTGGTCTCTCTTCTATTTTTCGAGGGGTCAAAGTTACTTTGAGCAGTGATAGGTTTTCTCCGTCTGCCATGACCAACAAGCACTGGAATCAAATTTGAGGGATCTTCCTTCTTCTGTTAGTTCCAGCTTTGCAACCCCTACGTGTACGTCTTCGGAGAGCACGATGCTCATCAGGATTACATGTAGGTGGATGCAGCAAGCACGGGGTCTGTCTGATGTGTAAGCTGGTGATATACCTGCATGTATGTAGCTGGAAAGGACATGCTTGGTCATTATTAACCCTTCGTCCTTGTTCAGCATAAAGAGCTGGGTAGATGTGTAAGTGAACTTCTGCTGGTGGGAGGTTGAATGACCAGAAGTCATTGTAAGCTTCAATAGACCTCCACAGAGATGAAAAGATGACAGTGAAAGACTTGGCGGCTTACTGCTTCCCTGACAGCTGGCTAATCCATGAAGGTGATGGTGCACAATACTAGGCCACTTGTGGTGCAGAACTGACCTATTGTGAATGCTCGTCTTCTGGAATGCTATTGTTTGAAGTCCATGTTGTGTGAAAGCTATTGAAGAGATTGGTGCAACTATGTCCAAAATACACAGAAAAGTCAGAAAAATGATCCAAGATATTCTCCAACCAGGAGTCCTTTCACCGAGAGTGCAGCAGGCCATGATGATCAGTGAATTCCAAGCTTTCTCTTGATATAAAACTCATGATAGATCTCAAAGTAAAAAAGGCTCAAAGCAGCCGAAAATGAGGAGCCCAATGTGGAGCTGCCAGGTAGTAGCGCCTCACACATTTACCGAACGCTGAAGTTTATGGACCATAAATGTTAGAAAAAACCCGTAACACAAACATGCAGTCATGCAGGCTGGCTTGTTGATTTGACTACTTTCATTGACAGATCCCATCCATTCAGTGAGACATTCATTGTTCCTTCATGCGACACTTTAACTTGGAAAAAGTGCAATTTGGCATTGTTGTCTTTAAAGTTCACGTGCTCAGTCATGCATCACATTTGTCAACATAATTAGGCATCTCCATAGAAAGAAGAAGAGTTCCTCTTTCCTCACAACTAATATTGCACTCTCCATAGCTTACAGTTAAGAAATGGTAGCCCTCCAAATTCGGATTACCATTTTTGATACGCTCTGTATATTATAGTAGGATGATGCTGATATTTTTACCGAACGCTTCTGCCATATTGGGAAGATATAATTGAGACAATGAAGACAGTAGATGTCGCAAGATGCCGGCTGGTGGTAGAAGCTTTCGACCTCAGGTCTTCGTCAGCTTTATTGTCTGTTTATACAAAATAGAATAGAGGTTTGAACATAACATATATATATATATATATGTAATGCACGAAGAGTTGACTATTGTATACTCTTTCTGAGCGTAATAAAACCCGAATTCTATATCAAATTCACAAGTGCATCACTCTACGATATATTGTTCGAATGTATTTCCCTCACGAGACATACAGTTCTGTGATATCTGTTTACGAAGCCATATTGATGGTAATACATAATGACATTGATTGTAAAATGTAATTAGACACAATGATAAAGTTGACTTTCACTTAGTCCGTTGAGGAAGAGATGATTTTGCTATTGCATGCATTTACCATTTAAATCTGCCTGAGTGTGCTTGGAACTAGTCTTGAATAAGTTTTAAAAGAGCTACATTATTTCTGTATATCTCATACAAAATATCTTGCGGTATTTGTGTGGCAGGTGTTGATATCATGTAAATACCACAGGAATTTGATGTCAGCACAATACTTCACAGGCTACTGAGGTAGAATTGAATTTAATTTCACACGTCGCAACAAAGCCAGTCTAATAATATAATACTATATACCACTAACTGTAATACACATCACTGGACACGGACACACACACACACACACACACACACACAAACACAAACCAACAACCGGCACAACAAATTCGTTAGATTACAATTATTCAAAGCAACAGAAAAGAAGTATTGCTACAAAATTATATGCACTGATACCAGGGTGAATCGACAACGCAAGGCTATCTGTGAGTAAATGATGAAACCAAAGCTTGCCACAATTTGCCGGATAAGGCAAATGCATGAGAAATGAATGTCGATTTTTGGCATCAGTAAATATCCGTTAAAATGCGTTTCATGTCCTTTTTTTTATCCTTTGGATGGACGTTTATCTTCCGGTGATTGCCGTCAGAGCGGTCAGAAATTTTCGCTCCTAACGGGGCGAAAATCATAATACGCTATTAATTTACATTATCTGTACACTAATATTTACTTATGAGTAAATTTAATGTATAGATGCTAGCTTCGCGTCCTCGAGTGTGCCCCCTGAAACATACCTATAGTAAACCTTACATTGTCCCTTTCTTCTATGCTTTTTAGCGATATAAGAATAACATTTATTGCTCGAACAAAAAGATCACGTTTAAGCTTTTAATGATTGCATTTCAGACGAATGGCAAAGTGAAAGTGGCTCGCTCGCTCTGCCCGTACTCATAGTAATATGAACAGTTTTCATAAATTATGATCATAGTCTTTTGTAGTGATTTTTTGCTACTATGTTAAATTCCCTATAAATTTGAATTAAATGTTCTGAAAACGCGACTTTTATACTTTGTTTTTACAAAAAGTACCTACCGGGCTACCCCCTCCCACACCCTCCCCAGGCTCGGTCGCTTCGCTCCCTCGCTGAGGATTTCACACCGTCACTTGAATATACTCCCGTATGTTATAATCATAGTCTTTCGCATTTATTTTTTTTTTTGTCCACTATGTTTAATTTCCTAGAAATTTGCTTTAAAATGCTCTATAAATACGACTTTTGTACTCTGTTTTTACAAAAAGTCCCTACCGTGGGAGGGGGTATCACCCCTCCCACACCCTATACCCCCGCTAGGTCGATTCGCTGCCTCGCCGAGGATCTCACACCGTCACATAATTTCATTTCATTTCATTTCATTTCAATTTATTTTCATATTTCTCACGTATATCACAATATAAAGTAAATTGATGCGAAATTTATACAGAACAAAATTCAAAATAGAACCTCACCGGAATGTTCAAAAGTTTGTCTTGGTATACACAAGGTCTGTATACATGCGAGTTAAACTGAGATCATAATGCGAAAAATATGATGGGGCCTGCGTAAAAGCAAGCTTGTATAGAGCCGCAGGTCCCGTGATAAAATCAGATTAGGGGAAGCATAAGTACAGATATTTTTAGACCATACTATAACTGGGGGATCCGATTAAAACGAACAAAGATCAATTCAAATAAGTGTTACTAAATAAAATACAGAATAAAATACAGAAAGGTCACATGTTGCAACTAAAACCTACTACAAGTAAGGACACCGAGAGAACAACGACTGAGATTGTAAGGATTTAAGTGGGTGTGGAGGTATAGATGATGACGTAACAGTTTGGCATAAATACATAAATGGAAGGTGGGCTAATAGAATTTTGTCGTGAATACAAAATATACACACAAGGACAATGGAGCTCAGGAGTCAAAATTCTAGCGCGGTCCTAAACCATGCAGGCCGTGTGACCATTGTAACAGACAGCTGCCACGCGCAAGAATTCCAACCATCGAATGTAATAGTAAGTGCTTAGAGAGCGCAACAGGCAGACTGATCGAAAATAATAATGTACATGGTTAGGATCCCGTCGGACTACTGATAGAAGTAAAATAAGATAGACAAGGGGGAAAATACTGAGCAACAAGTACTACACAATATGCATGCCGTAGCTGCTCAAAAGATATTGTTTTAATTTTCGTTTGAATGAGGCTAAAGCGGTGCAGCTTGTAAGTTCCGTAGGGAGTTCATTCCAGTACTTAGGCCCAGTGAACATAATGGTTTTTTTCGCATAATGTGCCCCCGTCGAGATTTGCTCCCCCTCCCCCCCTCCCAAGCCAGAATCGTTCCGGCGCGCTTGGGGCTATGTACAGCACATTAAGCGCATACACACGATTCTCTGATGTTCGATGTACGTCTCATGCGTCATCCATTTGTTCCTCGTGCGTTTTGTCCTGCTGGCATGCGGTGTATATTCGTTTCTCATGCGTTTGCGCACGTTACGCTGTCATGACAGGTGCACAATCGCCTAGGTGCGTTGTTTGTTCGTTTTGTTCGGCCCCTAGACCGTGCATGACATTGTACGCTCTTCTAAAACGAAAACTTTTCACTTTGTCCACCGGATTGGCAATTTTAGCAACGGATGAACATTTTTTTTTCTAATTCTTATACGCATTTATTATGCATTCACTATATTTTCATTCTATAAATCAATAATTAGGTAGATAATATTCATAATTACTTCCTATAAACAACAAATAATCTTTCCAAATTAAGGAGCTATCTCTATCTCCATGTCCGTTTATATGCTTTGCACTGGTTCTGTCAAAGTTCTTTTACAGACTTTGACTATTTGTATGTATGCTTTCCTCCTGTGTTGTTTATGTATTCTATGTTCTTTGATTATGTTGCCTAAAGTCTATGTTTTTGTGAATTTGCCTACTCGCTGTACTATTCGTGAAGCCGGAATTGTTCGTGCATCTTTTGTGCCAAAAATTTTCATTCCTTTGCTAACTAGTCAGTTGACATGCCTTCATATACATTATGCCTATTTTTATGGCTAATCGACTTCATTTAACATTTGATTCCCTTGATGATGATGAACTCTTTGATCTGTTTAGACGCCCCCCCCCCCTTCGGAATTAAATCGGAATAACTCACAATCGTCTGCTTTTTTTTTTTGACGATCTTATTGCCAATAATGTAAATTCATCTTCAAAAGATATATATAATGACTTTGATTTTGAATATGACTCTACTCAAATTCCTTCTAAATATGTAACTGTTGATCAGTTCGAAGATTACACAAAAAGTTTTTCACAAAGTATATTTTCTATGTTACATTTAAATATAAGGAGTATTAATACGCATTTTGATGAGTTATGAATATTATTAGATAATCAAAATAAACAACAAATTTCAGTAATAGGTTTAACTGAAACATGGTTATCATTTGATGTTAATTTGCCGTATGCATTAAATGGTTATGATTTTATTGTTGATAATAGAGTGAACAGGGTGGGTGGTGGGGTCGCTTTTTATCTATCTAAACAATTTGAATTGAGTGTTTGTGATGAATTAAATGTACTGAATGAAATTGTAGAGACTTTGTTCGTGGAAATTTTTATTCCGCAAAGTAAGAATATTATCATTGGTATTGTTTATAGACCCCCAAGTTCTAGTTCCACAGATTTTTTGAATTGTATGACAAATTTATCAAGAGGCCCTCTATTCATCAATAAAAGTATTTTCATAGTGGGTGATTTTAATATCGATTTGATTAAAAATGATGATCATACATCTCAAGAATTTCTTGAAATGTTTTTGTCAGCCTCTTTCTTGCCATTGATATCGAAACCAACTCGTGTTACAAATCACTCCGCAACACTGCTTGACAATATTTTTTCTAATTCTGTGCAGATATTAAACTCTGATCTTATCTGAAATAACTGATCATTTCCCTATTATTGCATGTTTTGATCTTAAACATTTGGTTAATAAGTTTGAAGTTTCTTCATTCAGACGCAGAGCTTCACTAGAAAATTTGGCTAGCCTTGGTGCTAGTTTAGATAGGGCTGACTGGTCTAGTGTTTATGATAACGATGATGTAAATGTATCATTTGAAAATTTTTCAGGGATTATGAATAAATATTTAGATGAATATATTCCTAAATTAAAAGATAAGTCAGTTAATTATAAAACGTCTCCTAAACTTCCATGGATTTCAAAATCTGTTCTTCGTTCAATAAATAGGAAAAATAGGTTATATTATAAATTCAAAATGAAAAAAACCGAGAAGTCAAAAAATAAATACACTTCGTATAAGAATATCTTAACGAAAATCATACGGTTGGAAAAGAAAAAATATTATATGATTCAGTTAGAAAAATATAAACATGATATAAAAAATACATGGAAGGTGTTGAAGCAGGCTATGTATAGTTAATGTTTTATTTTCTTATTTTTCAATGATTGGGGAAAATCTGGCCGAAAAAGTACCACAGTCAAATATACATTTTTCTGAATTCTTAGGTCAACCTAATTCTAGTTGTTTTTTTTTTTGTTCCAACTACAAAATATGAAATAATAGATATTGTTACTGCAATTAATAATAAGCGAAGTGCTGGTTATGATGATGTAAGTAATTTTATTTTAAAGGGAATTATATCATCAATTGCTGACCCACTTTCACATATTTTCAATAAATCTATAATAAGTGGTATTTTTCCTGAATTTATGAAAATAGCTAAGGTTTTTCCTTTATTTAAAAAAAGGAGATGAATCTGGTATAAGTAATCATAGACCCATTTGTTTGCTTTCATCCTTATCTAAAATTTTGGAAAAATTGATATTTGTAAGAACAATTAATTTTCTTAATTTTCATGTTTTTACAAATTCTCAGTTTGGGTTTCGTCAGAAACACAGTACCATTCATGCCCTTTTGAAGTGAAGTTTATTGACCACGCCGCGCATACTATTGATAATCATTCTCATCTTATTGGTATCTTCCTGGACTTCTCCAAGGCCTTCGATACGATAAATCATGAAATTTTATTATATAAATTGTCTCATTATAGAATACGGGGGAAGGCCTTGGAGTGGTTCAGGAGATTCCTACAAAATCGAAAACAATACGTTTCTCTGAACGAGCATGACTCAAATCTAGAATATATTAAATGTGGCGTCCCACAGGGTAGCTTATTAGGACTTTTACTTTTTATTATTTATATTAATGATTTTTCTAGATCATCTGATATACTCTCATTTATACTTTTTGCTGACGATTCCAATGTTTTCTTTTCTCATCAAAATCCAGATACTCTTGTACGCATTGTTAATTCCGAATTGAAAAAAGTTACTCACTGGATAAGAGCTAGTAAATTATCACTAAATCTCCAGAAAACTAAGTATTATGCTTTTTAGTAATTCCATAGCAGCTTTGCGCACAAATAACATTATTATTTTTGATGACACTCTGTTAGAACGTGTATCTCATATAAAATTCCTCGGTATCACAGTGGACGATAAACTTTCGTGGAGACCGCACATTCTTAACATTAGTACAATAATTTCACGTAATATTGGTATCATAAATAGACTCAAGTATCATATTCCATTGTCTTCTTTGTTGACCTTGTATTTTTCTCTGATTTTACCTTATCTTTATTACGGACTCTTAGCATGGGGTAGTGCCCATCAAACTTTACTAGACAAATTACTGTTACTGCAAAAAAAAAAAGGCACTTCGTATTATTTGCGGCGTCCCACCACGTACCCATTCAGAGCCATTGTTTACTAAATATAAGATTTTAAAAATTAAAGATTTGTATCTATTTCAACTTGGTCAGTTTATGTTTAATTACAATGCAAATGCACTTCCCAGTATTTTTAAGTCAATGTTTCCACGGAACTAGTTTTTTCATAATTATCCCACAAGGCAATCTAATGAGTTTCATTTGCCCCTCCTGAGAACTTTATTGGCTTAGAGTACATGTAATTACACCGGTCCTAGATTTTGGAATTCACTAAGCTGTGAAATAAAAAATTCCCCTTCCTTGCATTCTTTTAAGCGCAAGTTGAAATCATTTCTGTTAAATCCTTTCTGATATTTTTTCCTATGTAGTTGATCTCATCAACCTCAGGGTTCATCATCCATCCACTAATCTTTCGATTACTGACTTTGTTATTACGTAATGTATACGTGGATGATTACATAATAGCTTCTAAATCCTTGCACAGCTGCGTGCAGTTCCAACCCTCTGATGCACATTCTCAATCACCCACTGTTCCATTTCCCTAGTTCAGCGTGTAAGCATTCTCTTTTTTCTTTCTTTCTCTCCCTCCATCCTTTCCATCTATTCTGTCAAGTCGTGTCAAGTTATTTGTGTTTCTCCTGTCTTGTTCCGTTCTGTCGTAAATTATATCTGTGATAAGTGTTTGTAAATAGGTAATTCAAAAGTTTGATCATTTTTTGAGTGGTTCACAACATACAAGCTTGCTTTTTATTGGACCTCTCAGTTCTTTTTTTTTTCTCAACTGAAGCATAACTTTGTACTTTTTTTGCCAGTATGGATTGTTTTGTTTATCTGTATCATTTATCTTTTGCAAAGTCGAATGTTTATGTTTATGTAATTCCAAATTTATTATGCGTTATGTTTTGTTGGAAAAAGAAGAATGAAAATAAATGAAATGAAACTGAATGAATGAACAATGAAGTTTCTTGTTCGATAGGCTTATTTAGCAAAGTGTGACAGGGGCTTAGGTCCATTACGAATACAAAATATGAAATATAATGGAACGAACTAAAAAGAATGCTTGAAGTACTAGTTGGCTCCTAACGCTGGATGCGTTTATAATAGAGAAGAAAAGTAGAAATTTATTCATGTTTTCTTTAAAAAGAACACAGGGTAGTCACATTCAGTTTGCTAACTGCTTTACAATGGTGCCCTGTATATACATAAAATAAAACAACAAATACATTTGGAGTAACATGATTCACACAATTACAGATCAATGACGTAAATAAACAAAAGAAATAAACTTAACTACACTTCTGTTACATAGTACTGTATACATGAAAAGTAGGGCCTTAAAAATTTAGAAAACGGAAGAGTATATAACCGCAAACAAAACTTATTCGATTCATTGGACTAAAAGAATTAAAGCATGTGGATAAATCTTAAACAATTTGTTTTCAATATATTCGGAGACGAAGACAGTTGTAATGCAATGGGGAGTTTCAAATTCATGAAATTCTTCCGTCGAGATGTTTTCATTGCAACTGATTGACAAATTGCCCTACATCGACGTATGCACGCCCATGATTTTTATCATGGCTACTACTATAACACTGATCAATTCAGTGCTTATTTACGTCGATATAGGGCAATTTGTCAATCAGTTGCAATGGGGAGTTTGTTGAAAAGAGAGCTACCGGTGTACGAAAAGGAACGTTTCTTATATTCTGTTTTCGGGTAAGGTATTGATAGAGCGCAATTCTGAGAGTATCGTGTTTTGTAATAATTGGCTGAATAAGAAGTAATTAAAGGATTTAAATAAGTTGGTACCAGATTATGACGAATTTTGAGGGTGAGTATGCAATATTGTAGCTTGATTCCTTCTTTAACAAAGAGCCAGTTCAAAGTGGTGAGCAGAGAGCAATGAGGAGTACACTGTATAACAATCAACATTAAGCACTAAGCGCGCATATTTAGGCCTATTCTGCATTTTTTTGTAACTTTTGCACATTGGTTTTAGAACATCTACACCATGCCGTACAATAATCAATATATATCGATAGTAACCATCATTAGCTAATTCATCATTTACGAGGAACTTGGGCTCTGTTTCATTTCTTTTATTTGGCAAGAGATTCCGTACAATCATCCAATTTCTATGAACATCATTGCCACACGATGAAAATGCTTCTTTATAATAACCCTGCACAAACGTTTGTTCAAATTATTAGCTCTTTCGATAAAGCTTAAATTTTTGCCAGTCAGATTCGAAATCAGTTTTTCTGAACTTTTTTCTGTAAAAATCACGTCCACGGGCCAGCTATATTCTTCTGTTATCTACGAGATTCGTCTTTGTTTTCTTCCAACTGAAATAATCGGGGCGTGTTTATTGCTCAATGAGCTAAACATAGATTTAAACATATCCCATAATTCTTGAACGAACAGATTTTTCTCCTGAGTAGAAGGAACTCCAGTCCAGGTCATTTAAGTCTCTTTTAAACATCTCTTCATCAGAGAAACAAAATGATCTAATTTTGCTGATCTTTGGTGAAAAAGGACGACTTTTACCTCGAATAACTGAAAAAATAAAAGAGTGATCACTGAGGCCAAAACACTGTGCGCCTGACTTAACGATTTTCATTGAGTGCGAAGTAAGTATTAAGTCTATCAGAGACTTACTACGAGGTGTTACTCTGGTTGGTTCTTCGATAATTTGTCTCATTTGTGTAGTGTCACAAATCTCTAACATATTCTTTGATAAATTATTTTTCGTACTCATATGACAATTAAAATCTCCCAAATATAATGACGTTATTTTGACAAGGATAATACCTTGTCAACTGACTCTTCGAGAGCGTCAAAAAATGACTTGTGTGCATCGGGCATTCTGTAAGAACACTGATATATAATGAACTGCTATTTTCACGCTTTATTTCCAACCATAACATTTCATTCTCGCTACGTTCTAAGTCATTTCTTCGTACATATGAAAATTTGCTGTTAACATAACGTCCGACTCCTCCACCGAAACCATTTCTATCTAGTCTCTCAAAATCGAAACCATCTATTGAGACCATATCGTTTGAAGTGTTATCATTCAACCAAGTCTCGGAAATACCCAATATATCATAAGGGTTTTCTATCAAAAATTGCTTCAGATCTATCATCTTATTTTTCAAACTCCTTACATTCAAATGAGCAATTTTAATATCCTTTATATTCGGGAAGTCAGAAATACAATATAACTCTCTGTCCGAGTTTATTTGAGTAGCCGTTGAAAGGCAAGAAGCCATCAAACTGATCGAGAATGTCCAATTCTTCACCCCAAAAAGGTAAGTACTGTAAAGTACATTTGGGGCATTGCCAGTTTTCAAATAATACTTTAACATCAACATTTTTTTTTCACGAGTAACATGTCCGCAAGAGATATGAATCCATTGGTTACTTAGTACAACATAATGCTTTCTAGTTTTTGCTCACATTTTTTGAGCAGCAAGAACAAGCGTACGAAGCCATTATAGAAGGAAGTGTTAATGTATACAACCATAATGATCATTGCATAACGTTTGGGGAAAGGGGAACAGGCACTAAAGTGTCCATAAGTCATTGTGATCACGGATCCCTCGTGTGATCGTCTTCCCTCCGGAGGCACTAGGGAGTTTTCGCAAGCACGACGCGGCCGGGAGTTGAGCGTGCCGTGTGCAGAGTTTGCTTCTGCTCATGATCAAATCCGAGAAACGTCCCGTCCTGGGGAAAACGAGTACGGTACTCGGTACTACGGTAGCGTTCGGTCCCGATGTTGGGCAAGAGTGAGCCAGCTAGCTAGCCAGCCAGCCAATCAGCAATCTTGTCCATACGTCTCCGTCATGTACAGGAAAGCGAAACTGCTTAGATATGGGGACGGGAGTCCGAGAACGGGGACCGTCACAGCTAATTGCTTCCGCGTATTCTTGGTCTTCCCGTCGTGAAGCGAAAACTCCCTAGTAACGAGCGCAACAACGCGGCCATGAGAGGTCCATGCTGCGAGGACTTTATCGTGGGCCTTGGTATCGGTGAGAAGTTGCTTGTTTCTCTTTGTGGTCTTCGTAGATAGTGATTCCAGTTTTTTTTTTTTTTTTTAAGTTTCCGTCTCCGGTGAGTACTGTTATCTTTGTTTGGTAAGATATTCACTATACTTCACTATTATGGGTCTGTGTTTTTTGTTGCTGTGTCTTTCCGTTTTTGCATTTGTACTCTGTTTTGTCTCCGTTTTCTCTGCTTTGTTTCCTATATCCTTCGTTCCGACTCGATGACTTCGATCTATCTCAGATTTCTGTAGGTCTATCCCAAGTTTCTCTTTCGTGATGTGACAAATGATCTCTGAAGTGTTCTCTCCCCCTGACTCCGGTATGCCGAAGAAGCGCACGCAGTTTCTTCGTGTATATTGTTCGAGGTCATTATGTATGTCTGTTGTAGATGGATGATCTCCTCATTCTTTCTGTCTAGCTTCGACGACAGGGCAGCAACCTATTTCAATGATCTTTCCGCTGACTTTTCAAGATCCATGATGCGGCTTTCCTGTCGTTCAATATTGTCTCGTACAATGAGGCAAGTTCACTCCTGACAGCTTCTTTCACTACGTCCTGAATGGACTTAAGGAATGCTTTGTTCGTGCTCAGCTTTGTAGCCACCAAGTCGACCGAAGCCTCGTTAATGGTTAATGGCGCCTTCTCCATTGTAGTCGCGCCATTTTGGTAGAAATGACGAACACACGAACAAAATGTCATGAAAGTTTAGATGGAACTAATGGCGTTCAAAGATCATATCAGGCGTTGAGCAGGGCCACTCGAGACATATACTTTCGGTCATCTCAGAGCATATTATGATGCTCTAATGTTCACATACACGGAACCAATATGCCTTCTAGCAATAAGTATAGTTAGAATGTTGTTTTATCTACTAGGTTAGTGGACGATTGCTAGATTTCGATATTTGTGTAGAGGGCAACGAGTTTTCCAAACAAGAGCAAGACCATACAAAATGTCTTATCACGGTTGGAAGACAAACTTACGCCTTGAAAGTGTACATGGGACTGGGGCGTCCAAGAATGTACCAGCGGGTGTCCAGGGCCACTCAGAACACATACTTCTTGTCACCAAAAAACGCACAGTGATGTTCCAAAGTTCCCAAAATAGAATCCATTGTGGTCTTCTACAGTCATCGTTAGTTTATATCACTATTTCAAAGTGACAGATGTGAATTTTTCCTGAATTTTCCTGCCCTCTTTTCCTGAATGGGCTGTAGTATACTGAAGGCAAGCATGGATCCATGCATTGGATAAAAATGCATTGGTAATGATAAAGATGTTCCATAGTAATGCAAATATTATAAACAACAAAATATAAAAAAAGAAAGAAGAAAGGTAACAGAAGAAAGGTGCCATTTTCACTTCGCAAAATGAATAAATATCGCTTTAAAAAAAAATCATGAACAATAACATTGGGAAAAATTGGTGGTGAACTGAATCTCAGTTTGCCTGGATGCTAAGGAATGAAGAACATTATTGTCATTAATGTACAGCGGATGAAACAGATTCATTATCATATTTTTCTTTAAAATGAAAGATTTTAATTTGCTTCTGAATATGAAAAATTGAAATGGGCTAATAATTACGTTAAAGGAAAGTTTATTTCAGACTTTAGGACCATGATTCTATGTATATATATATATATATTTTTTTTTTTGTAGATGAAATCTGCAAAATAATTTTGTCAATGGTGAATGCATGAGACGATTTTGCAGGGTAGGACAAAAGGAATTCGCCGTTTCTTTAAAACATGGTTAAAAAAACCCTGCTGATATTATTTGTAGAAAATTGTACAAAAATATACCAGCGTTTCACAGAAATAAATCACGTGTCGCCGGAGGCATTATGTTTTCGGGTTGTCCGTCCTTCCGTCCTTCTGTTCGTCCGTCCGTCCGTCCGTAATCAATTTGTGGACAGTATAACTAAAAAACCGTTTGAGGTGTCCTAATGAAACTTTGCAGGTGTATGTATGAGGGGGTGAAGTTGTGCCTATCCACTTTTGGGTTGATATGCTCAAGGTCAAAGGTCAAGTTCAAATGTTCAACATTTCACTATTTCCCCCATATCTATGCAATGCCTGAAGGTATTTTCTTGAAACTTAGTGCATACATGTATTACTCAATTAAGATTCTCTAGTAAAAGTTTCTGGTCATGAGGTCAAAGTTCAAAGGTCAAGTGAAAATGTTAAAATTGCATTTTTCACAATATCTCGCAAATGGTTCCAGGTATCTTCATGGAACATAGTACATATGCATGTACTGACTGGCAGTGATTATCTAGGGAATCGAAGGTCAAGGTCAACTCATTCAATTTCACTTTTTTCATCGTATGTATGAAATGCCTGCAGGAATTTCCTTGAAACTTTGTGTATACATGTATTATCCAAAAGAGATTCTCTGGGAAGTGTTTTTGGCCAAGACGGTCAAAGGTCAAGCGTAAATGTTAAATTTCACTTCTTCCTCCATATCTCGGAAGTGGCTGAAGGTTTCATCATGAAACTAATGTTTATGCATGTTCTGTCAGAAAGTGATTCTCTTGGGAATTCTAGGGTCATAGGGTCAAAGGTCAAGGGTCAGAGGCCGGGTCAAAATTCTAACAATTTGCTACTTACGACATGTCATTATGATATTTTGCCAAGTAGACGAAACTGTCATCACACATTGTCAAGATATACTATAGACCTATTAGGAGAATCATACATTGTGGCGGAGGCATACCAGTCGCCATAGCGACATTTCTAGTGGCTACTACTAAAACACTGATCAATTCAGTGCTTATTTACGTCGATGTAGGGCAATTTGTAAATCACTTGCAATGAAAACATTTCGACGGAAGAATTTCATGAATTTGAATAATTACGCAGTACCCGCTACATGCTATAAGGATTAGAGCCAACACTTGATGTCGGGCAGAAGCTTGGTGATCTAGTGGAGATAACGCCTGTCCGAAGATCAGGAGGTCGTGGGTTCGAATCCCGCATGAGTATGTACGGCCATGAATTTTATCATGGCTACTACTAAAACACAGATAAATTCAGTGCTTATTTACGTCGATGTAGGGCAATTTGTCAATCAGTTGCAATGAAAGCATCTTGTAAGAATTTGATGAATTTGAATAATTACGCAGTACCCGCTGCGTGCTATAAGGATTAGAACCAACACTTGCTGTCGGGCGGAAGCTTGGTGATCTAGTGGAGATAACGCCTGTCCGAAGATCAGGAGGTCGTAATTCGAATCCTGCTCGAGTATGTACGCCCATGATTTTTTTTTTTAATCGTGGCTACTACTAAAAAACTGATCAATTCAGTGCTTAATCACGTCGATGTAGGGAAATTTTTGTCAATCAGTTGCTATGTAGTCATCTATCTTAAGCAAGGTTCCCACTTAGCCGAGTTGTACCGAGCTGCGCGAGCTTGAACTCGCGAGAACTCGCTTGAACTCGCGTGAAATTTGTTAATTTTAATGAGCTACGCATGAGTGATCTACGAGGCAACATCGAGTTTACTACGATAGCTGTATGAGTGAGTATCCGAGCGTGATACGAGTCATACCGATCTCGGTGTGAGTTGTGATGACCTGTGAACGACTTAAACCGAGCTTTCATCGAGTTATAAAGAGCTTGTTACGATCCCGTTATGAGCCCGTTATGAGTTCACGCAATCCCTACTGTTCGGTTTGGCCTCCAGTGGGGTCTTTCCTCCCATTTTCTTCTATTGGGACCTGAGCCTGTTTCATAAAACTTGTCATCAGTGACAAGTTGTCATAAATGTGACAAGCTACTGAAATCCTTGCAGCTGATTGGCTGAGAGCTAATTTGTCATAGAAATGTGGCAGTTGTCACTGATGGCAAGTTTTATTAAGATTTCATAAAAAGTTCTTACGATAGCAAGTCTTGCTGGAATGGCAATCATCATGGAAACGAGAAGAATCCAGCTTCCTGATTGGCTGTTGCTATTGGAAGCTGTCATTCCAGCAAGAGTTGCTATATCCTAACATCTTTTATGAAATGGGGCTCTGGTCCTTTGTGTCTAATATTGTTCAGAGGCTGGTCTTCTGACTGCCTCTGTAGCTCATCACGGATGATCTCTTCTGTTTCTACTGTCTCTTCCTGCTTTTCTGCCTCTACCATTGCTTGATTGTTGTCCATTTCCTTCTTCGGGTTTTTCTTGGATTTCTTGAGCCGAGGCATGTCTTTGGTCTTAATTTTTACGTAGTTCTAGAAATGTAATGGCAATGAACTTTTTGTGCACGTGCACGTGCGCGTAGGGTTGAATGAAGGTTTCTTGTCATGAAAACGCTGGGAAAATGTGAATAATTCCATATCAATGGGTCAGTGCAATGCACTCTGAATAAGCTAATACAATACTCGTTGTAAGTCGCAGAGCTATAGATCTAAACTCGCGCTTAGCTCGAGGGCAACTCCCCCTTCCACATAATGGCCTACTGGTAGTAGGGTCGTAGTGCTCGTATCGCACTCTTCAAAACTCGAGCAGAAGTCGTGTATAAACTTGAAGGTGGCGAGTTACGAAGAGTTCATTGCGAGCTTCGTCCGAGTATTGAGAGTTTGTTACGAGCAGTACGAGTATACTACGAGTTAAAAAAAGTTCAGTACGAGGGAAAATTTTGAACATGTTCAAAATTTTTTGAACCACTTGCGAGTTCACGGGGAGTTTTGCAGATTCACTACGAGTTACGCGAGTTGTCGCGAGTTATCCCGAGTTACATGAAGAGCTTTACGCGAGTTATCGCGAGTTCCCCTTTGTGGCAACTCGCCACAACTCGCCAAAGCTCGGCACTTTAACTCGGCTAAGTGGGAACCCTGCTTTATATCCATGCATATCAATGATCTCCTACCTAAAGCCCCTGTCACGCATTTCCGGGTAAGCTACGCTGGTTTGTTGCGAGCAGGGGTTTTCCAGCACGCGGGAATTTTTTTCTGCGAGCGGACAAGGATGTCGGCGAGTTGCGTACTTGCGTCTTACCTGCTAGACGCGTGCTACTTACCTGCTAATTGCGTGCATTCGTGTCTTGCGTGTGACCTGCGTGAGAGCTTCGAAACCGATCTGTTCTCAGTTACGAGGGACATATGGGGGGCTTCGAAGTACCCTTGTATGAGTTGCCTTCGAAGTGCTGCCGCTACGGGCCTCCTACTGGTGTTCTACGTGTACCTCTGCGGGCAAACCCCCGCGACTCACTTGGAACGAGTTTTGAGCATGCTCAAGGCCTTGTCATACCATGTCTGGGAAAGCATTGCAGGGAAAATTTTTGCTACCCTGACCTCCCAGCAGCCAAGTTTTTTGAGCATGACCAAAACTTTTCCGGGTGAGTCGCGGGGATTGCCCGCAGAGGTCGACGCAAAATGCCAGTAGGAGGCCCGTAGTTGCCGCAAGTCACAGGCAGTTGACCCGCTTGAAGTACGTAGGTTGCCCGTGGATCTACGCTTTTGCGCCGGAAGCGCGTGTCATCAGCATGGCATTCTGTGGGACATCTGCCATGTCAAATCCCTTCAGACGAATTCCTTCACCGAGTTGTCAGCCCTCACTGGCCACCCATGCGCCTACACGCAGGTCAAACCGAAAGGACGTAAGGAGAACGTAAGTAGCACGGGTCCAGCAGGTAAGACGCATACGAAACTCGCCCAAATCCCTGTCCGCCTGCAAAAATTGTCCTGCGTGCTCGAAAAACCCACATGCATCGATCCCGCGTATCTTGCCCGGAAAGGTGTGACAGGGCCAAAACTTGGCTGTGGGTAAAGAGGACTTGCGTGCGCAACTCCGCGTAACTACGGGTGAGATACGTGCTAGGTACTGTCATGTGCGGGTCATCTGCGGGGACCTGTGCGTAGCAGTGCTAGCAAAAATTGTTCTTCGCAGGTCGCACGCAAGGCTTGCCCGGAAAGGTGTGACACGCCCTTAATACTTGTACGTGTGTGAGGGTGAGTGCATATGTTATTCTGCTAAACCCAATTCAATTCAATTCATTTATTTTTCATACTTCTCGTATATTTTCATTTTCATTTCATTTGAATTTATTTTCATATTTCTCATATATATCACAATATAAAGTAAATTGATACGAAATCTATACAGAATACAATTCAAAATAGAACTTCACTGGAATGTTCAAAAGTTTGTCTTGGTATACACAAGGTCTGTATACATGCGAGTTAAACTGAGATCATAATGCGAAAAAAATATGATGGGGCCTGCGTAAAAGCAAGCTTGTATAGAGCCGCAGGTCCCGTGATAAGATCAGATTAGGGGAAGCATAAGTACAGATATTTTTAGACCATACTATAACTGGGGGATCCGACTAAAACGAACAAGATCAAATCAAATGTTGCTAAATAAAATACAGAATAAAATGCAGAAAGGTCACATGTTGCAACTGTAACCTACTACAAGTAAGGACATTGAGAGAACAACGACTGAGATTGTAAGGATTCAAGTGGGTGTGGAGGTATTGATGATGACGTAAGAGTTTGGCATAAATACATATTAAATGGAAGGTGGCTAAAAGAATTTTATCGTGAATACAAAATATACACACAAGGACAATGGAGCTCAGGAGTCAAATTCCAGCGGGGTCCTAAACCATGCAGGCCGTGTGACCATGGTAACAGACAGCTGCCACGCGCAAGAATTCCAACAATGGAGTGTAACAATAAGTGCTTAGAGAGCGCAACAGGCAGACTGATCGAAAAATAATAATGTACATGGTTAGGATCCCGTCGGACTACTACCAGAAGATAAATAAGATAGACAAGGGAGAAAATACTGAGCAACAAGTACTATACAATATGCATGCCGTAGCTGCTCAAAAGATATTGTTTTGATTCGTTTGAATGAGGTTAGAGTGGTGCAGCTTGTAAGTTCCGTAGGGAGTTCATTCCAGTACTTAGGTCCAGTGAACATAATAGTTTTTTTCGCAAAAATTGTTCGGGTACGTGGAAGGTGATACGCATAACGTTGGCGGGTTGGATAATCATGACCTGTATAGTTTCTTGTGAACATTTTGGAAAATGCATCTGGTAATTGGCCAGTTGAGAATTGAAAAATAAAGAGGCAAACGTTGTAAGAAAATAACTCAGGAATTTTCAAAATTTTATTGCTCATAAAAAGTTCATTCGTGTGCGATAAGTATCCAGCGTGGTTTACAATTCTAATAGCGCGTTTTTGCACAATAAATAACGAATCGATAAGATTTTTAGAAGCATTTCCCCACGCCAGAATCCCATAATTAAAATAGGGAGATATCAAAGCTGAATATATACTCTGTAGAATATTACATGGAAAATGATAACTAAGTTTGTTTAGAACCCCTGTATTTCTAGCAATAATTCTACTTACATAACCAACATGGGTTCTCCAAGATAAATCACTATCAATGTAAAGACCCCAAAATTTTGTACTATTGACCTGTGGCAAATCAATGTTGTTGATCTTGACAGAGATAGTACAGGTGGGGAATTACTAAACAAAATATGAGTTTTTTCAATGTTTAAGGAAAGTTTGTTTGCAAAAATCCAAGATTGAACAGAAACAAGTTCTTCATTTATTATGTTTATAAGCTCATCAGGATTTTGATGAGAAAAGAACAAATTTGTATCGTCTGCAAAACAAACGAAGGAAAGGATCTTAGATGAGTTCTGAATATCGTTAATATACAAAATAAAAAGAAGTGGACCTAAACAGGGAACCCTGAGGAACCCCGCAAGAAATTAACTTATGTTGGGAATCGTGACCGTGGATACTTACAAATTGTTTTCTATTTGTCAGATAATCAGAAAACCATTCTAGCGCCTTACCCCGAATTCCGTAATGATTTAATTAAAGGCCGTGTCACACCTTTCCGGGCAAGCCTTGCGTGCGACTTGCAAAGAGCATTTTTGACTACCCGGAGGTCCCCGTAGATGATCCGCACATGACAGTACCTAGCATGTAGCAGTACCTAGTAGTCGCCCGGAGGTGCGCACGCATATATTTTTTACCCGCAACCGTGTTTAGGCCCTGTCACACCATTCCGGGCAAGCTACTCGGGCTTGTTACGTGTAAGGATTTTCTAGCATACCGGACATTCCTGAGGGCGGAAAAGGATTTGAGCGAGTCAGCGCATGTGTCTTACTTGCTGGACGCGTTCTACTTAACTTATACTTGCGAGTTTACTGTGAGACCTTTGTACCAGTCGCGTGGGGGCTGACAACTCAGTGAAGGAATTCCTCTAATGGAATGGCTGAAATCCCACAGAATTTCATTATCTTGGCTGCATACGGGACTGCGAAGTACCTGCGTGGGAGTTGCCTGGGAAATGCTGCCGCTAAGGGCCTCCTACTGGCGTTCTGCGTGGACCTCTACGGGCATTCCCGCGACTCACCCGGAAAAAGTTTTGGTCATGCTCAAAACTTGGCTGCGGTTAAATCGGACTTGCGTGAGCACCTCCGGGCAACTACGCGCTAGATACTGTCAGGTGCGGACCAACTGCGGAGAGCTCCGGGGAGTAAATTTGTTTCCCCGCAGGTCAAGCCGCAAAACTTCCCCCGTACGGTATGACAAGGCATGAATGAAAATTGCAAACATTCTTGTTCACCCGCTGAAAATCTTCTACGTGCTGGAAACTACCTCCTCGCCACAAGCCCGCGTAGCTTGGCCGGAATGGTGTGACACGGCCTACATAAAGTAAAATATCATGATCTATTGTATCAAACGCCTTTGAAAAATCAAGAAAAACACCAACAGTATGAGATACATCATCTATAGCATGAGCTATCTTATCAATAAACTTGAGTAATGCGTGAGTTGTACTATGTTTTTTGCGAAATCCAAATTGAGAATCAGTAAATATTTTTGACTGAAGAATAAAATTAAGGGTACGTTTATACACAAGTCTTTCGAGTATCTTTGAAAAGGAAGTTAAAAGAGAAATAGGACGATAATTATTAACAAAATCTTTTCGCCCTTTATTAAAAATTGGCACTACTCTGGCTACTTTCAATTTACAAGGAACTTTACCACTAGATAAGGATTGATTCAAAATAAAAGGGGTAAAATTATTTCATGAATCACGTTTTTACCAAAAAATTTGTGATTCCATCGTATCCCGAACTTTTTTTGTTATTTAATCTATCAACAATCTTTATTATTTCATCTTCAACAATCGGTACAAAAAAATAAATATGCCACATCCCTATCATCCAGAAAAGAGTGAAATTCCTGATGCGCTGGAGGGATTTTGTCAGCCAGATTTGGGCCAATGTGTACAAAGTAATCATTAAAAACTTCAGCTATGTCTATGGGGTCGTCAATACGAACATCATCCTCTTGAATATAACTATAGGAGCATTATTGTCAGTATTACATTTCAACGCATTTATCGAATTGATTCATAAAATACATCCGTTTGGCTAACCGTAATGAAGAAGTAAGGATATTACGATACCGAGTATATCGGGACTTATTCATAACAGTGGGTACTTTACGATATTTACGAAACAGTTTATTTTTCTTATTAATAGATTTTAAAAGTGATTTAGTGATAGAGATATTACTTCAGAAATAATTATACAGGTTCTTTTTTTACCTTGTAAACAATGTGCAAAAACAAACAATAAAAATGGTAATAACACATAAATGGTAATGATGACTGGTCGAAATCGAATGGGGTTGAACAAAGAGAAGTATGACGGGACCTTCATGAAAGCAAGCTTGTTTGGCTGTAAGCCCCGAGTAATCAGTGTTTGTGAAAAAGACACGGGGAACTGAGAAATAAGTTGATTTCATTATGGTGTGGGTATATATAAGCAGGAAAGTCCGCAGTGATATGGCAGTCTGTAGACAGAAACAAAAATTAAATATAGCGTAAAGATGAACCAGACTATATTACACTGCTACAAAAACTTCAATATTCATCTTCATGTCAGTCACCACCATGCACCGTTTAGAATTTTTCAGACAGAAGGAAAAGAAAGAAGAAAATTCCAAATAATGGGAAAATGCATAGGGGATATTGAGTGTGCTGGATTACCGTAAAGAGCAGATTTGAATGAAGAAATAAAGGCAAAAAAAAACAAACAAACAAACAAAAATATAAGTAATACTATTACACAATCTGAAATTAAATCTGTAAAGAAAATGTTTTGTGAATACCGGTACATTTTCATTGGATTGACAAGAAATGGTAAAATGTCATGCTTTTGATAAAAATGTCGACGAAGTGAGGTGCCTTTCTCACGGGGCGCTACCTCTGCACTGCCCTAACTTGATCAAAGGCTCCGTTACTTAAGAGTATACAAAATAGGCGAAACAAATGATTCTTCAGGTTAATAATCACTCGGTTTATTGCCCTGAATATTGAAATGTATTTGCAACATGTGAATAAACATGGGAATAAAAAATCCAAAAGAATGGGCTATTCCTTTAACTATACCAAGTGGGCGATAGTTGACCACTACCAATTCCCTAAATTCTGACTCTTCTGGGCGGTCTTTCCAATGGTGGACATTTGGCAGGTTCACGACCCTCGCTCCTGGTAGCGATCCGCATTTTGGTTTGAGTCACCTTCTCCTTAACCCTATAAAGCCAAAGTTATTTTAGCCTCTTCCAGGCCCAAGGGGGGGGGGGGGGGGGGAGGGGTGGTGGGCACATTTTGCTCCCCTTTATAACTTCTTTATAATTATACTACCGTCATATATTTGTGACATGGGTGGAGAGACTCGTACTCTACGTGACCTAATATTCGAAATTTCTCACCAAAATATACCAAAAATGAAATAAATAGGAAATATGATAAATTCATGTTTTTCTGTACATTATTCTTTATAACCAGTATATATGTTTTTATTTTTTACCAATCATTTTTATATTTGCGACAAAGGATAAGAAAGTCAACCATCACTTTTTGTTATGGTTGAAATATCTCACAACCAACACATGGAGCGCTATTCATGACAATGTCAAGAATGAGACGTATGTTGCATTGTTTGGGATGTGTAAATATATTGGTATCACATTTCATATTTCCGTAATATTGGAATTTGAGTTGGCAGATTGATATGATTTAAAAATGATACTACAGGCAAAACTTGTGTGAAAAATCACACAAAATAAAAGCGTAGTATTTGGAAAATGCTTAATTTTCAATTTGATATCTCTATTATATCTATATTGTTTGATGCCTATGACTTATGAAAATAGAGGAAATAATAAGATGATCATTTCAGGGTAGACCATGACCATAATTGCTTCACATTTTGGTCCTTCAGCAGATTACAGCCAAGAAAACTAACATTTCATCCATTATCATGTTTTTAATCGAAATTGGAACAGAACATGGACAATCTGACATGGCTGTCAGTTTATGGTTTCCATGGCAACCAGCAATATCAGACACAGTTTAATTACATATCAAATTTTTGCAATCGTTGAAAATGAGTTAAGGGCACGGAAGTGGCAAATGAAAACAATGAAAAATGGTATATAGGGGCACCATCTGCCCCCCCCCCCCCTTGGGCTTTATAGAGATAACTTACACTTTGTTTCACTCTGGCCTCTGACGTAATAATGGCCTGAGGGGTGACTACCCTCTTTCTTCCCGTGCATTGTGTAAACTCTCATGAACATATATATACCTTGCACATAAACATATTATATTATATAAATTTCGTGAAAATGGTGTGGTGAGATGTTCGGTAGAACTTTCATATGAACAATGTAACCTACCACGTCGTGACAATGTATACAAGTGATCACAACACAGATACAAGTGGTCAATTTTGAATTCTCAACAATAATGCTTGCCCGTTTCAGGTATCGCACGGACGTTGTTCTGTGGCATGTCGCGTGCTTTGTTCCCGGTGGCATATATAGCCAAATTTTCACTTTGTCGTTGAACAAACTAAGGTATATTGTACACTGAGCAAGAACAGCGATGAACATTAACCATCGGAGAAAATTCCCACTGGATTATACAATTTGAAAATTCACTCCAGTGGAAACAAATTATGGAATAAACTGGCGGACAAAAGCATACCGGTTGGTTCTAGTTGAAGCAAAGAACAAAGTGGGCAATTTTATTGAAAATTGGTATAAAAAAACTAAGAACAGTTCAAACAACTTGGATTCCAAGTGGTCTTAAACTAGATTCAACTGGTACCAACTGAATTCAGTTGACATAACTGGTAACTGTAGACCATTAAATTCCATGTTTGCGTGTGAGTGTGAGTATCCAAACGATTGGTTGGTACTTGAAACCCATGTACCTAACTGGTATTGTTTACCAGTCCATTCATTCCAGTTGAAAACTTTTAAACATAACTGGAATGAAAAAACCAACGGATTCTGATTGCAAACCACTGATATAAACGACAGACGTACTTCTGATCTTATTGCATTGCGTAGTGTTACACGCAGTTAGCCATTCTTTGGAAGGGATCTAATACTCAACTTGGCTGCTTCCTTTTCTATGTACCGGGTAATGAAGAGTTTGTTTGCAAAAACCGATAAGTCCATATTTATCAAATGGAGATATTTGCGATTAAAGGTCGAGGAAAATAAAGAGAATAATAAGAAAAATTTTGCTTCTTTTGATCATAGACTTCAAAAATGTACCTTTATACTTTGTACTTTGTACTTTTGTACTATGGCAGAGACCGTACTTATCGGTTTTTGCGAACAAACTCTTCATATACTGCCAGTTCCAGTTAGTTTAATTTGAAGCCAATAATAACCATATAGTAAAACTGGTACCCAGAACAAGTCCAGTGCACTCCCGTCATAAAATCAATATCGAAGTCCTGTGGACCGGTATAGTTTACGTTCGTCATAAATTACGGAAATTTCGTTATAATCAAACAAGTGATTATAATGAAAATACACGCAAACCATACTTATAAATCATTATATATTGTTTATTAAGCTCTCGTAATACACTGAAAAGTAATATCAAATGCGACACATGTAGGCATATCATCTGATGGATGTTGTAAATATTACATTTTCATATAAGGCATTAAGTTAAGGTGTAATTTTTTTTCAGTGTGTTTCCCTCTACAAATTGAATTTGCAAGATCGCAAGTGCTGATCTGTAATTTAACAAGCATGTCGGAAAAAAGGAGCCACGGGACTTGAACCTCTTATAAAAGGCGGCGTTCACGGCCGAAGGCAGCTAAACCTGCTACTTCTTTTGTCGTTATAGGGCTCACACAGGTAAATATTTCCCTATAGAGATGTGTGTTAAAATTCAAAATTCAAAAAATTCTGTAAAATAGCTAGGAGAAATGAGGTGTTTCATCTTCACTAACCTGAAAAAAAAAATGAGATAATTATACCCTTTCATCCATCAAATTTTCAAGGAGGTTCTTCGGCTCAAACTCTGACAAAGGGTTCGCAAAGCCAGACTACGAGTTCTTTTTACTGAAAGAAAAAAAAATCACACATTTTCTGTACATGTACCCAATCAAATATAGTTCCTTCACATTCCGTAAGAAAAAAGTTTCATCTTCCAACCAAAATGCAGTTTGTAGAGGAATTCATACTCAATATCTGCAGTTGTATCTTTGGTACGATTTTGCAATATCAGGTATATTCCGTTATATTCACAGGTGTGAGCCCTATAGAGGGCGTTAAAGGTGCATGGTCCCGGTGGCGTGTTTTTTTTTAGACGGCACAGATTGGGGAAACTAAATATCTATCGGGGACCCTATCCCTAAACCTAACCCTAATCCTAATCCTAACCCTAATTATCAAACCCTAACCGGGGGGGGGGGGGGGGGTAGAGGAGAGGGGTAGGGGGGGGGGGGGGTAGGAAGGAGAAGGGGGAGGGAGGAAGAGATCTGACACAATAGATCAACATAAACCAGCAGAGCTTGTATGGGATGAATACTTCCCATAGACTTGTGTGCATTGCATGCATCCTCTATATAGTCCGGGAGCCAGCGGGGGTCAGCCTAGCTGAAAAGGTTACCAATTTTTATGTATATAGCAATTTAGTACATATGCCCCTGAGTATGGAAATGCACGTCTGGCTGGTCATCAGTGGTGGGTGTGGCCAGGAGGGCCAAAAAAAGGACCCCCCAAAATTAGGCTAGCCTAGCTGGAAAAGTAACCCCATGAAAACAACTGGAACTTGTTCGTTACACTTACAGGATAAATGAATGACCATTGCCAGACGTTTTAAGTGTGGGGGGTAGCCGCCAGACGCCCTTAAAGACCCAACTCCAGCTAGGCTAGCCTAGCTGAAAAAGTAACCCCATGAAAACCACTGGAACTTGTTCGTTACACTTAATGACTTACAGGATAAATGAATGACCAATGCCAGACGTTTTAAGTGGTGGGGGGTAGCCGCCAGACGCCCTCAAAGACCCAACTTTTTCCAGCTAGGCTAGCCTAGCTGAAAGAGTAACCTAATGAAACCCACTGGAACTTGTTCGTTACACTTACAGGATAAATGCATGGCCGTTGCCAGACGTTTTAAGTGGTGGTGGGGGGGGGGGGGGGGTAGCCGCCAGACGCCCTTAAAGACCCAACTTTTTCCAGCTAGGCTAGCCTAGCTGAAAAAGTAACCCCATGAAAACCACTGGAACTTGTTCGTTACACTTGCAGGATAAATGAATGACCATTGCCAGACGTTCTATGTGGTGGGGGGTAGCCGCCAGACGCCCTTAAAGACCCAACTTTTTCCAGCTAGGCTAGCCTAGCTGAAAAAGTAACCCCATGAAAACCACTGGAACTTGTTCGTTACACTTGCAGGATAAATGCATGACCATTGCCAGACGTTCTATGTGGTGGGGGGTAGCCGCCAGACGCCCTTAAAGACCCAACTTTTTCCAGCTAGGCTAGCCCAACTGAAAAAATAACCTATATGAAACCCACTGGAACTTGTTATTTACACTTACAGGATATATGCATGGCCGTTGCCAGACGTTTTAAGGGGTGGGGGGGGGGGGGTAGCCGCCAGATGCCCTCAAAGACCCAATTTTACCAGCTAGACTAGCCTAGGCTGGAAAAATAACCTCCTGAAACCCACTGGAACTTGTTCCATGTTTGTATCTCACCTGGTAAACACTGTCGACATAGTTTTCTGGTGTTCTTTCAATAACTTTCCACACTTTTGAGCTATATGACCCCCAAATTCACTCCTCAGATCATCTAATGATTGCGGTCAAGTGTTCATATTGGTGAAGTCCGACTACGTCAACAGTCAAAAAGTCAATGAACTATACCATTTGAAAATCTCTGTAATCACAAAGTCGATACGTGGACGAGACATCACTTCGCTTTTGCCTTGTTAGATGGTGAATATTTGTAAGCTTCCGTTTCTAACTCATACAGCATCAGCATACATGTCTGAGAATAGCGGTAAAGAAGATTAGAGTCTTTGGCAACAAGTGCAAAATTAAATTCTGTGCCTTATTTGCTGAACAAACGTCGTAGGAGGACAACGATCTGTTGGGCAATATGGCGGAACAATAACTCTATATAATTAGTGTTATAGAATAAATGACAATGATGTAGTTCTGAAGCATACTTTTCATTAGATACTTTTGCAGTGACTCAATGTATACTTTTAACCGAACTAAGTATATATCCATGACTTGCACATGAATTACGGCAGAACGATTCGGTGAGGAAAGTTTTCTGTCATGTCATTACGGAAGAAGCGAACGTGTCAATATTTTGCTATTTGTTCCATAAGTATTTCTGAAGTGGTTAAATGTATTTTCCTAAAATTTTTCTTCTTTTATATATACCTACGTTGCATCCAAGTGCCTATTCGTTGAAAAAATGCGGGCCATGTATTCAAAGGTCAAAGATCATAGGTTAATGGAAGCAGGGTATACAACATACCCTGCGGTGAGTTGGCTCAGTCGGTAGCGCGTCTGCCTCACGATCACGCGGCCCGGGTTCGAACCCGAGTCTGGACTGAGCAATGTTGTGTGTAAACATACCGTCCCCTCTAGCAAGAGGCAAAACACTCTGTCCCTCGGATAGGACATAAAATGGAGGTCCCGTGTATGAGAGAGTCACAGCTCATGCACGTAAAAGATCCCGCTTCATTCATTCATCGCAAAGAGCAGGGTGTCTAACCCGGTGAAGTGGTCCTACCCCACATCCAACTGGACCCCATGGAAGACCAGCTTAGTGTAGCTGAATATGGGCTATCCAGCCATCTTCACAGATGGAAAATGAACAACAACAACAACAACAACAACAACAAACATTTCACTAGTTTGTTTTTTCTCTTTTTTTGGGGGGGGGTGATTCAAAGTGTCCTAAAACCTTGTATAATACATGTATTTAGTTTTGTAGTCACGACACTTGCTATGTATGATGCCAAAATCTTCCCGCTCATACCAATGCAGCCGTTTCAGGGAAATAATTATGATATTCTTATACTTCATGATTTGGTAATGCTGAAGTGGTTCATAACTTTCCATTGATACTATGTATAGAACAGAAAGTGAATTTGACAATGGTATATGATACCCGCAATTTACTCTTTGACAGGTTCTATCATCCGATTAATATGTATAAATTGAATATACAGTAGTCCCCTATTCAGTAACTACAGGTTAAGTTAGATAAGCTGCATTCATTTTGCACGCGACCATGGCGTTATAGCCAAAGATGATTGAATTCTGTAAATCTCTGTGTGCCTGCACAGGATTGGAAAACGAAACAACTTTCTGTGTATAGAACAACAAAAAAGAAACTGGTGCGTGCATTATTCTCAGTCACTTTGTTATTCATAATGATGGTTTGCTCATTGCAGTTCCGGAATCTCAGCTCGAGGGACTCGAATTGATCACAGATCAGTCGGAATGCGTGTTTCACACAAAACAATATCTGAACACATAACTGCAATCCTCCATAGTCTCTATTTGGTTGCCGATAAGGGCTGGTATCAAGTTTGATTTTCATGTTATTTACAGTACCTTGCGTGTCTCAGTTAACTCTTTAAACCATAGTTGTAATCTGCGTGCCAAGAATCTCATGTTTTCAATAAGCGTGAACTCCAAGACATGTCGTGATGAGGACTATAAGACAATTGGCATCGTCATTATAAAACAAATTCCCCTTTTACAAGACACGTTTTAGATTTTAGATAGAAATATGGATTCGTTTGAATGCATACAAACAGCTTCTTAAATCCTCTTATATTTTGTTTTCAAGTGGTGTATACTTTAGAAATGTAAGAAGCATATGCTCTTGTTTTAGAGGCTTTGAGTACTGGTAAGAAGCATATCTTATTCTTATAGATTATGTGAATAAGTACGCATTCAAGAACGTTTTGAATAAAACGTGTCCAGACAAATGCATATCATATTTTCACCTCTTTCTTCATGCAGATGTATACTCTTGCCGAGAAGGTTTGTTTGATAGATAGTGATTATAGTGCTCACCTTACTGAAAAGGTAATTGGGTAAATTTTTGGTTTCAGTATATTATTCAAACACAACTAAGTTAACTTTTACATTAACATTTTCACAACTCACAAATTCCATACGCACACACATTTCATGATTCACAAGATCCAAGTTACACTAATCCTATTTACTTTGCAGAGTGCAACAACAACATAAGTTATATACTGAACAAATAGGCTTACATCAGTTCGCACTATTCAAGGTTTAGAGTAGTTAAGTAACTAAATCGTACCCGATTATGTGATGGTAAGTTGCACCTTGAGATGATGGGCAATATTGCCCCTGTAAAGGAGCAGGCAGTGACACTGACTTGCTCCTTTAAAGGAGCAATTTTGCAGCAGTCATGGAGCAAATAAGCACCACATAGGTGCAACATCATACCAATAAGGCACAAGATTGCACCCTCAAGAGAGGGTACATTCTTGCATCCTTCGGGTATAAACTTGCACCTAAAGGTACGAGGTTGCGCCTTTTTCAAGGAGGCAAAGTTGCTCCCGAGGATGTAACTTTCACCCTTTCTTGCGGGTACAAAGCAGCACCCAAAGTTCCAAGATTGCACCCTCAAAACAAGGCACAATCTTGGAACTTTGGGTGTTTCTTTGCACCCTCACGAAAGGGTGTTAAGTTGCACCAAGATGTAAAGGCTACACGGGGTGCAAAGGTGCGCCGAAAGGTAAAGGGTGCAAGATCGCACCCTTAAGAAAGGTGCAACTTAGCACCACTTAGTGTGGGTGGAAAGATGCACCCTCAAGAAGAGGTGCAATCTAGCACCACTTCGTGTGGGTGGACAGATGCACCCAAGGGAACATTTTCGCATCCTCAATAAAGGGTTCAACTTTACACCCTCTCTGGAGGTGCAATGGTGCACCCACACGGTGCAAGATCATACCCTTGCGCAGGGTGCAACTTTTGCACCCATTTCTTGAGGGTGCGAAATAAAACCCATTGGGAGCCGCCAGTTCGACATCACTTTGCACCCTTAAATTGTGCAAAAGTGAACCATTTTTTTCTTAGTGTGTATAAAGCATGTTATGAGCTGGAAGTCTCTATTTTGCTATTTTATCTTTACTCGTCACCGTCTTTTCAGCTACAAGGTAATACTAGGTCCTATAGTATGTCCATATGAGCTCATTGGCTAAAGAAGTTGAACATTTAGTTACTGAAGCATTTGCTTTAAAACATTAGCATTTTAATCCCTCTAACCAAGTACTTGCAGTATTATTTTATACACACGTGAATTCCTTGTTCCTGTGAGCTACGTTTAATATGAGCGTGACCGAGTATTAGACACGAGTCAAGCCTTTGCAGACACAGAATTTTTTCTTCATATTGTTTAAAGGTCATTTAAAACAAATTTAAATATATATTTAGTTCTTTCAAGTTAAAGGGATAGTACAGTTTTGGTTGAGATGAGAAATAGGCTTTCGAATTTTTGCAAGATACAAAGAAAACACGTATGATATAGCACAGAGCATACCATTTTAAGAGGAATTCAAAGTTTATTTGATGAAAATCGGGTTTGGAATAACTGAAACATCCAAAAACAAAGTAAAACAAAGCGATCGTTACAAAGTGTGGGTCCCACACTTTATTAGAATCGTTCTTTTTTGGATATCTCAGCCATTTTAAAACCAATTTTTATCAAATAGACGTTGAATTCCTCGTAAAATTGCATGCTCTTTCATATTTCATATGAGATTTCTCATTATCTCACCTAAAAATGTTAGAAACCTGAAATTAGGTCTCAACCAGAACTGTACGATCCCTTTAAAAGGAGCAAATGTGGAGATCATGACCTGTGATACATGTTAGGGGAAGTCTATATTTTTATGTGTACTCGTTTTTTTTTTTCAACTACAAGGAATTACCATTTAAGTGCCGGAGCATAAACTTGTCTTGAAATATTAACATCCAAAACCCTCCAAACCAAAAACGTGCAATACTAGACACGACATGAATGCCTTGTTGTTGTGAGTTATGTTTCTTAAAAACACTGAATTTTTCTGCTTTTGCAATGACTATGTTAAAAAACACTCTTAAACATTTTCAGATTTCGTTTCTTTCTTAAGAGAAGAAAACGGTGAGGTCATGTGAAGCATGTTCCTAGAAGTTTTATTTCGTTAATAATTTTTCTTTACCCATCTCCTCAACCGTAAGGTGATACGGTACCTAAAAAGTCATAGGCCAAAGGTTTTGAGCTTTACTTCCCATTTTAAAGTAAATTTAAGAGCTGGGGCATTATTTTTAAAAAGTTGTCATTTTAAGCTATGTACACCGAGTACGAGTCTTACTGAATGGATTTCTTGTTGCAGTAGAATTGTATTTTTTATGAGCTTGATGGAGTATTAGACAATTGTATCAAGTGTTTGCAAAAACTGTTAATGTATTCCCTTTTGCTAATGTCCAAAGAGTTCATTTGCCAAGTTTTGATTGTCTTTTGTTTTAATCATCGGGGTTTTTTTTATCATGGTCATAGAGGAAAGAAACTTAATTATAAAAAAAAAAGCCTTCATATAAGAAGAGATACTGTAGGACACGATTTCATCAAAAGTTGTGATTTTCAACATTTCCAAAATGCAATTGATGAATATTTCTCCCCAGGGCACAGAAAGAAAGTAGTTTTTGTCTTGTTTTTTTTTTTTTCACGTCAGTATGTTATAATACCCGCGGGTTTACGCCCATCCCACTAATTTCCATCCGGATACTGTACCCGGCCCTGTTTTTTGTTTTTTGTTTTTTGTTTTTGTATTACACTGCATATAAAATGAGAACATGTTTGAGAAAAATCCCGACATGTTTGATTGGGCAATTCTTTTTTGCTGTCTATTATTCTTTCCAAATGTATATATACATATATATATTTTGGTTATCACTGGGGACAAATACAGATACCCTATTTCTTCTACCAAAACCACAGCACTGTATATATTTCATATTTCTGCATTATTTCGTCTCAACACTTGCCCTGTTGATATTTCAAAGCATGTTTCCCTGCACACTAAGAAAAAACGATTCATTCTTGCACCTTTTAAGGGTGCAAAGTGATGTCACACTGGTGGCTCCCTATGGGTGTTATCTTGCACCCTCGAGAAATGGGTGCAAATGTGGTACCTTGCGCAAGGGTATAACTTTGCAACCTGTGGGTGCACCTTTGCACCCACAGGTGCCCTTTATTGAGGGTGCGAAGTGGTTCCCTTGGGTGCATATTTCCACCCACACTAAGTGGTGCTAAGTTGCACCCTTTTCTTGAGGGTGCATCTTTCCACCCACACTAATTGGTGCTGAGATGCACCTTTCTTGAGGGTGCGATCTTTCTCCCTTTAATTTTCGGCGCAATTTTGCACCCTCTCTTGCCTCTACTTTTGGTGCAACTTTACACCTTTCGTGAGGGTGCAAAGAAGCACCCTAAGTTCCAAGATTGTAGCCTCTTTTGAGGGTGCGATTTTGTGCCATATATATAGGTATAATGTTGCACCTATGTGGTGCTTATTTGATCCATGACTGCAGCAAAATTGCTTCTTTAAAGGAACCAGTCAGTGTCACTGTCTACGCCTTTAGAGGCGCAATGTTGCCCAGTATAACCTCAAGTGAACCTTGAGATTACTGGGCAATATTGCGTCTCTAGAGGAACAGGCAGTGACACTGATTGGCTCCTTTAAACAAGCAATTTTGCAGCAGTTATGGATGAAATAAGCACCACATATTTGCAACATTATACCTATAAGGTAAATATACTTAGCATCACATAACAAGGTACAATTTGGTAATACTTAACTACTTTAAACCTTGAATAGTGCGAACTAATGCAAGCCTGTTTTCTCAGTATATCAAACTTATGCTGCTGTTGCACTCTGCAAAGTAAATAAGATTGGTGTAATTTGGATCCTGTGAATCATGAAATGTGTGCGTGGAATTTGTGAGTTTTGAAATGTTAATGCAGAAGTTAACTTATAGTTGTGTTTGAATGACATACTAAAACCAAATATTTACCCAATTACCTTTCCAATGAGGTGAGCACTATCACTATCTATCAAACAAACCCTCTAGGCAAGAGCATACATCTGCATGAAGGAAGAGGTAAAAATATGATATACATTTGTCTGGATACGTTTTATTCAAAACGTACTTGAATACGTACTAATTACATATTCTATAAGAATAAGATATGTTTTTTGCCAGTACACAAAGCCTCAAAAAAACAAAAGCATGCTACGTACATTTCTAAAGTATGCACCATATCTTAAAGAAAATGTAAGAGGATTTAACAAGTTGTTTGTATGCTTTTAAACGAATAGGGCTACATATTTCCATGCGTACAATATTAATGTAACAGTGACGTCATCATGAATCATCAAAAAGATATGTTTCCAGCATAGACATGAATTTATCTAAAATTTAAAACATGTCTTACAGTTAGGAGTTTGTTTTATAATGACGATGCCAATTGTCTTAAAGTCCTTATCACGACATGTCTTGGTGTTCACACTTATTCAAATCATGAGATTCTTGGCACTTAGATTACGACTACAATTTATTATGGTTTAGATACTTAACTGACATACGCATACTATATTCAGGTATACGGGCATTTCGATGAAAACATCTAAATACAAGGTATAATTATGATATGAAAATCGAACTTGATACCAGCCCTTATGGGCTACCAATGGAGACTAGGTAGAATCGAAGTTATCATGGTTATGTATTCAGATTTTGTTTTGGGTGATCAATTCGAGTCCCTCGCGCTGAGATTCCGGAACTGCAGTGAGCAAATCATCATAATGACTAACAAAGTGACTGAGAATAATACATGCACCAGTTTCTGTTTCGTTGTTCTATACATAGAAAGTTGTTACGTTTTCTAATCCTCTGTAGGCACACAGGGATTTGCAGATCACCTTTGGCTATAACGCCATGGTCGCGTGCAAAATGATTGCAGCTTATTTAACTTGTAGTTTCCGAATAGGAGACTACCGTGCTTATACATATTAATCGGATGATAGACCCCGTCAGAGAGTAAATTGCGGATATCGTATACCATTGTCAAATCCACTTTTTGTTCTGTGCACAGTTTCACTGGACTCTTATGAACCACTTAAGCATTACCACATCATGGAGTATAAGAATAATCTTATGTTATTTCCTTGAAACGGCTGCATTTGTATGAGCGGGAACAGTTTGGCATCATACATGACTAAATGCATGTATTATACAAGGTTTCAGGACACTTTGAACCGTGTCCCCCCCCCCCCAAAAAAAAAAAAAAAAAAAAACACACACACAAAACAAAACAAAGCAAAACAACAACAACGAGTGAAATGTTGTATACCCTAGGCCCATTAGTGTATGATCTTTGTCCTTTGAATACATTGCCCATATTTTTCAACGAATAGGCATCTGGATGCAACGTAGGTATTTATAAAATGATTTTTTTTTAAAGGAAAATACATTTAACCACTTCAGAAATAACTATGGAACAAATAGCATAATATTGACACATTCCCTTATTCCTAAATGACGTGACAGAAAACTTTCCTCACCGAAATCATTCTGTCGTTATTCAAGTACAAGACATTGATGATTATATACCTAGTTCGATTAAAAGTATACATGGAGTCATTGCAAAAGTATCTAATGAATAGCATGCTTCAGAACTACATCATTGTCATTTATTCTATGACGCTAATAATAGAGTAATTGTTCCGCCATACTGCCAGGCAGGTTGTAGTCCTCCTACGACGTTTGTTCAGCAAATAAGGCACAAAATAAAATTTTGCGAATTTTACACGCTGTTGCCAAAGTATCTAATCTTCTTTACCACTATTCTCCGACATAAGGTATGCTGATGCTGTATGAATTAGAAACGGAAGCTTCACAAATATTCACCATCTAACAAGGTAAAAGCGAAGTGATGTCTTGCCCACATATCGAATTTGTGATTACACTGATTTTCAAATGTAAGCTCATTGACTTTTTGACTGTTGACGGAGTCGGACTTCACCAATATCAACACTTGACAGCCATCTTTAGATGTTCTGGGGAGTGAATTTGGTGGTCATATAGCTCAAAAGTGTGGAAAGTTATTAAAAGAACACCACAATACTATGTCGACAGTGCTTACAAGGTGATATACAAAGAAAGAGCACGAAATGACATTGTAGAATTTGACAATGACCTACAATATTTGACCTTGAACGCTGGCACCCACAAGGTGGTAGAAGTAACTTCATCCAATCGTACATACAATATGCAAAGTTTCATTTGGATACCTCAAACAGTACTTAAAGGGGAATGAAACCCAAATGTACCGGTGGATTGGAGCAATATCATAAGAACACATAAGTGAACATGGAAAATCGTATGATCCAGTGGAAGTTATGCATTTTTTAAAGTTTCAGTGTCACTTTCATGTATGGAAACGTATATGAAGAAAATATCAAGGAAATTCCATAAAATCTGATTCTAAATGAAAAGTACAAATTGCCTCCACTTATTTGTCGTTGCCATAATGTTAAGGGTAATATTACCCCCACCCCCTTCTGGAAGAAGTAAATCAAGTGCTCCTTTTGTAATGCTAGAAACGTGAAACTATGCCTATTTTCTTTACATTTCTTTATATAGTTTTCCATGGTTGACGTCAAAGATGTAGCTTTCTCATCTCGTAATGGCGGCACTGAAACTCTAAATATATGTGTATATATAGCTCTTCAACGGATTTTCCGATATTCCTCAATTTGTGACGATGTGTTCAGCTGCTAAAGTAATCTCCCTGCATTAACTTGTCCACATGTACTTTTCGTTTCATTTCCCTTCGTGATACAACGTTGCCATAATCGATAACAGACTGATGTACGAACGGAGGGACAAGCTGAACAACATAATTTCTCTGGTGACATTTCCTTGTAAAAGTATACACCATGAAAACTTTAGGCTGGTAAACTATATCAAGCCAATTATTGAACAATATTGTTAATGAAATGCCGTAGGTTTTTCTTCGTGATAGTTGCCTGTTCAGATCAAGGCTTGCAATGTACTGCTGAAGTATGCATCGGGTGTTTCTGCCTTGTCTGGGATACTGAAAGCCACAGAGAACAGAAGGCCGGAAACATTGTAGCGAAGGAAGACACGATTGTATACAGGAATTCGGGCAGATTTCACAACCATCCAGCCAAATAGTGCGCAGCATTCACAGTGAAGATTGTGGGATTTAGTCCTGCCAGGTTCTGAAAGAGATTTTGGCATGAATAAATACTGACTGAATAAAATTTCGAAGGAAATAGGTCGTTTACACTATAGGCGGTTTTGTTGCTTACATAAACTAACAGGTTGCAACTATGACCATTGACCAGAAGATGGAAAATTAAATTGATTGCATAGATCTACTTCAGGTTTCTAACGTCTTTTGCTGAAATAATGAGAAATGGTTTTGAAATAGCTGCGATATCCAAAACAGAGCAATAGAAATATAATATAGGACTCACTTTTTATCACGATCGCTGCGTTTTATTTTGTTTTTGGATGGCTCATCCATTTCAAAACCAATTTTCATCAAATAATCTTTAGAATTCCTCTTAGAATGGCATACTCTCTATTATTTCATAAGTAGGTTCTTGGTATATCACAAAAAGTTAAAAGCCCAAATCCTCACCTCCACCAATACTATACCATCCCTTTAAGCTTTGATATTGCTTTCTAAACAAATCCGGTCGGATAGATTTATTTCAGCTCTTTGTCATATAAGTAAAACATGATAATGTTGCAAAGAAATATTCCTCTTATATTTCTAGTCACAAAGCAGATGGAATTCCCGTCTCCCATAAAAAAATAAAAGTGCAGCACTTACTTTGTCACAGACATACAGCATGTCCTCTCCAGGCAGACGGGGGACAGCATGCCGACATCACTAAGTTAGAGCTGAAAAAAAAAGAATAAATGTGGAATAGCCTGAGTAAAGTCATGTTGAAAAGAAAAATGTGGCGAATTTGGACTGAGATGAAAATACACACCTTTTATGTAGGCCTGCATACATTTATGACATAGGGCATATTCATAATATTCCCACATTTTTCCTGACCAACTCAAAGTCTTCATAACATAAAATAACAAAGTAAGACAACATCAAATTACATGCCAATTTAACATCAGTTTGCTGTATATTTTACACAGTTAGGAAAGGAGTAAGACTTATAGACCTCAGCCATTCAGCCGTTGCTGAGCTTGCCACAGATGATGGTCCGGGTGCTGGCCATGGCAATGGGTGTAATGATGCCCATTATGGTTGACACCTCTAATCCTGCTACCACACACACACAAAAGTGAAAATATAGCCCTCTCTACTTATTCATAACATTGATTTGATCTACTTTGATAATACTGGTTACAGAAAAGAAGATTACCCCCCCCCCAAAAAAAAAAATAACAATAATAAATAAATAAATAAATAATAATAATGATAAATAGAATAAAATAAAATGAATAATATATAAATAAATAAATAAATAAAAAATGAAAAAAAATGAAGATTCTTGCGGGGTAGAGATGCTGCCTGTATGAGTTACAATCCATCATGGAGTTTTCAGGAAAAAGTCCAAAAAAACTGAGAAGACGTAGAACGGAAAAGGCAAGAATGAATGATCGCAATGGTCCACTTGAGTAACATATCTCTCGATTATAGATGGTATGAAAAATTGCACTATAGTCTTATCAAATTTTCCGCAACCCACTAAACGGTGGCTACGTTATAGTAACTGATAAAACTGCGTTCATGTGTAATAATACGATTTAATATAATATACTTCACGGATATCACATGCTGAAAATCTAGATGAATCAATAACCTGAAAATACATATACAAGTGTACATGTATTACGGATTAATCCATTAATGAAACTTACATATTCTGTTGAGGAATCACTCTGTCCTTCAGAATTGCATATCAGTTTACGTGATCAGGAGAATGCGCGCAAATTATTGTATCTTGCTTGAATACCTGAAAAGGAAAATCAAGTGTCATGAGTTCAAGGCCACTGTTCATGCGTGTGTAATAATTTTGCAGAAGAGCTAACTTATGTAAATGTGACTACATAACTCTCTCCATGGCAGCTTAATGTATAGTTCAATTCTTATGCGCTGCCTTGCTGCATACAGGGTATACCCAAGTCCACCACTAACACTACCTGACTACAGAGAATTATCCCAGCATAAAAATGAGCGTGCAATGTTTGCCATTATAAGTTTAGTTAGTACACTAGTCTATTTATCCATAAGTTTATCAACAATTATTCATCAACTTCAGTTCCGTTCCTTTTATTCGTTATTAATCAAATGTGGTATGGCACGACGCGATGTATTATCCTTGGGGATGTGTGTTTGTGTGTGTGTGGGGGGGGGGGAGGTGGCGTAAAGGTTATGTTAAGGATACACTTCCTATAGGAATATCCGATTCCACGTTTTCTTAACTATTTTGTTTTGTTGTTGATCGATAAATATAAAGAATTACTTGAAATTTGTGATTATGTATGTGTTCACTGTATTGTGAGTATAAATTATGCTTGTATAATTGTGTATGTAGTGAAAATTGTAACATTTATAATGTGTACATGTACATGAATATATGTGAGTTTATGCATGTATGTAGATATTCCTATGTGCACGCCCATGTACCAACAAAAAGAATTTCCTAAATGAACAATAAATGAATCTGAAATCTGAAATCGGAATGCCATGACGTCTTTAGCAAGACATTTTATCGCTAAAGCTGCTCTAATTCCACAGAATGGTTACGAAACAAAACAAAATAGAACAGAAAACAGCACGCATAAAACTAGCCAGTTTTAACAGAACTCTAAAATGAACATTTTAATATTACTGCCTGCAAACCTACATTATAAGACATGGCTATACAACCAAAAACATAACAGATACAAGAAATTTAATGAAGGGTAATATCGAGAGTAAGGCCTTGGTCGAGAACATTGTGGATATTTCAAATCATGCTTTACGATGATGTTTTAACTCACCATTTTCCACGTGGTAGGAATCTGCGGGGTCTTGATATTATGAAGTGGACAAAATAATTTTGAAGTCAGAGTTGCAGTAAGCCGCTACGAAAAGCCTCAGAAGAGCTGATCTGCTATGGAAATGGAATTTGCGCTAGATGCTCAGCTCAAACACGCATGAACGAGCTGTACAATGAGCCATCTGGGAATCAACTTATGTGCACATAAGTTCGCACGACTCAACAATTCATTGAATTCATAAATCATGTTCAAGAAAAGAATGAACATGCCCACACCAGGTGACCAAACTACTGGGTCCGTGAATTGACACTCTAGGAAACATCCATGTCATTATTTTGCATCGAATGTATTCTATGGATTAATAGGCGTTTAAAAAAAAATCCACTTTTGATTCTTAATAATTCAGTAACTATATATCAGATAACACTATCATTGATATGGGAGATAGTTGTATAGTGTACAATTTCGTTGGAGGTGGTTTAAAACACAAATCAGTTTCATGAAATCCATGATCAATTTCACAGTTAGGTTACAGATTTTGCTCTATTTCCAACCCTCTGTACAAAATTTTCACTTTGCACAGGGGTCAATAGGTGTGTATGGGAGTATGTGGTTAACACCCTGACAATGGTGTTGAACAATAGCCAGGGTTTTAATGCTTTATTGTTTATTCATGAGAAATTCCACTATCACAGCTAGTCTTTATTCATTCTAAAATGTGGTGTTTGCAAGGACACGGAAACATGTGCTTACATTTTTCATGTGCATGCATTTTACCCTTAGGCTTTACCGTGCATGAATCCATGAAAAAAAAGGGGGAAAAAATCAACCCTTACAAATAAATCGTGTAGTTTGCACCCTTATAATCCGCGAGTTTGCTCTCCAAATGATTTTAGTTTATCATTTCCTTTACGTTCACTTAATAAAATATGCATATATAAAATGTGACAATGGTATGAATAAAATGACAATGTGACAAACAAACAAACAAAGCAAACAAACAGCAAAAAATATCAAGTGAAGGGGTGAGTGAGAAGGCAATTGGCCTTATTTAAAACTAATCCCGTAAAAGTAAATACATTGTATATACAGAGAAAAACATCGGCACACACACACACACAAACACACACAGACTCATACATACACACACATGCATACACAGACAAAAACATGGACCAGCGCATATTAGCAATACACAAGATTTCATTTTCACAAACACACCCTATCTTGCTAGTCTCTTATAAATTCGTAAAATGATATTGGTAGCTTCCAGAAAACCTTTCAAGTAAAATACGTTTGAAAGCTTCCTTAAAACTTTGTACCGTTTTCTTACATTTCACATCAGAGTGGATGGAATTCCAGATTTGAGGGCCTTGAAAAAATATTGACTTTTTTTTCTGTCCCGAGATCGAGTCGCAACGAAAATCTTTAGTGTGTAGTAGGGTTTGATTCCATCGTCGCACAGTAAGCATGCAGGGAATGCTGTGACATATTCCATTTCCATTGGTCAATACCAGACGAGCAGTCAAGTATTCTTCGTTAGCTTGTTCGCAGACCCTTTCATCAAAGACTCAACTTCATTTAAAAATGCTCCGATGAATGATTATGAAATTATGGGAGAACATCAAGTTTTATGATGTCTTTAAAAAAACATGTACATAGTAGCACCACGACGGTACGCAATATTGTATTCAAGTGTCGATCAACACCATATGGGTCTTTCTTTGAGACTTGTTATGGGCTCAATATTGCACCTTAGCAAGAATGAACCACAAACAGGAAGATATGTCTTTGTAATGGTAATTACGTTTCGACATCCCAACCAATAATAGATAGGTTAGGTGAATGTTAAAGACACGGGGATACACGAATAGAAATTGCTCCAAAAAAAAAATGAAATAAAACGAACATTATTCTAATAGGCATGCCTGGGCAATAATCTGATGTTTCTATTGATAGAGAATTCTATTTGAAGATTCATATCAGTTTGCTTTGTCAGAATCATGAGGAAAAGTGAGAAAATAAACCGGCTATCCAGGGTACAGTTTAAACACTTTCACATTTCATTTCATTTCATTTCATTTTTTATTTCATTTCCGGCCAAACCATATAATATGACATTGCATATACACAAATATACACATGAAACAGCTCTGATTAACACTTTTGCACAATAATATTTCTGTTCGGAATTGACTTTTGTTTTAAATGCTTTTATCTTAAAGTATAGCATTTCATTTGAAGCAAAATATAGCCAAAATTATGTAAACGTCCAAAATGAATCTTCAGATTGCTCAGTGAGACGGCGGCATCGAATCCCGATCAGCGAAGGCACAAATGCACCTGTGGAATTGTTTTGTACAGCAATAGAAATCTGACGACTATTTGAATAATTACATCCAGTTGGAACTTCATCTGTTAAACCTCCTAGGTTATGTGTACAATGTGATTGGTCAATACCAGACAAGCAATCAGGTATTCTACTTTTGTTTTTTTAGTAGACCCCTTTCATCATGGAGTCAACTTAATTTGAAAATATACTCTCGATGAATGATTAAAGAATATGAAAGAAATCTAAGTTTCCTGATATCAAAAAATATATGTTCATAATATCAGCACAAGGATATGTAATATTGCATTTTAGTACCGAGCAACACCATAGGATGGCCTTTGTTTTGAGACTAGTTTGGGGCGTAATATTGCACCGTCAATGACCGTGGCAAGATCGAACCCAAAATGAACCATACAACTAGGTTTCACTTCAATTTTATCATAATGGAAGTTTTCGTATGCTTGACGTCTTGTAACGTGTTATCTTCATATTGATGTCTTGTAACTTGTTATCTTTAGCTGTGTTGAAAGATATGTTTCGAATCCATAACTTTACAGACTCCATAACTTTGCTGTCGCAACAGTTATTCTATGCAGGAACAGTTTGAAAATAGCAGTTGCAATACAATATAGTATTCACAAAATTTTTAACACTTGTATGAAACAAGAAATGGCAGAAACGAGATGGTTACTCTATTAAAGTGCTTCATAATGAACAATAACGCCGTATTGCTTGTGTTTGAAATTTCTGAACTCGGTAAACAAGAGATAGGGACAGAAGGAACCAAGAAATGTTCTTTGTTATTTAAATAAATGACCACTTTACTAAGTTGACTATGGCAAATGAGGTCGATGAAATAACGTCAAATTACATAGTTGCATTAGCACAATACTGGGTAGGATGAATGAAATTGTCATTAGTGAAATGATGTACTCGATTGTCCTTGTTATGTATGCATAATACAGTATAATCCACAAGGATAACAAGAATAACAAGTCTTGCATTAACAATTCTTGCCGTATCTGGAAATAGTCTCCTGCATGGAAAAATGTTTTTGAATCTTTCAAAAGAAAAGTGAAAGGACAAGTTGCTATACATGCACAACAAAGGTACTGATAATGATTACAGGCAGGCCCGTAAGTAGGATTTTCATGGGGTGGGGGTGGGGACAGAGTTAGAAAAAGTCGACTACTTCCAGTTTTAATCACCTGACAGGGAGTAAAATAAAAGCTCCCGTGCCATTTTTTCTTTTGTTTCATTTCTTTTACCGGGTTTCATCGACTGACAAGCAAGAAAAAAAAAGAAAGAAAAGAAAATTGAAGAAATATAAAGAAAGGCTTCAGCTTAATTCTATGCTGCCAGTACAAGCCCAATTTCATGTTTTTTTATTTGTTTATTTCAAACTGGGGAGGATGATTCTGCTATTCATTTTTTCTTTTTATTTCCTTTTGTTTATATTTTGACTGCTGGCAAAGGGGCGGGGGACCTCCAACCCCCTCCCCTATAGTTACCCTGGTAGGGTAAATTTAAAGAAAAAAAGATGCGTGACTTTGCTTCTTTTTTTGTGTCAACTACGCGACGGGTACATGTTTTTTTTTCTTGAATCTTTGCTTAGAGATATGATTTTTCGCCAATCTGATTGCAGCTTATACGTTCCCTATATATGGGGGTTTAATCTCAGCACTGCTCTTCCCCATTGTAACTGCATTAAATTCAACGAGAAGGAAGAACAAAAAATGTTGATGTCTTAAAGATATATCTTACTGAAACATACATCACTATAATTATTATTAGCATTATTATTATCATGTAGGCCTGATCTATGATGGTATACTCAGTAATAGTTAAAATTACATTTCTTTAATGCACATGTATTTTTGTTACCTTTTCTTCATTCAAAGTGTGTTTTTCTTCACTTTGAGATCATCAACGATATAACGACAAAATTTGAGTAAATTTTCTCCGTTAGAAATAGTCAGGTAGTAGTAAGTCACCATATTGATTTATGATAACCGAAGATAAATATAATTGAAAAGACGCATTTCCCTATGGAATTCCTTCAACTATAGTTCTAGAACAATCAAATGTTATTTTTATCCACGCACATTCTCTAAAATATCCTTTTTCAATGACATGAATTGATGAAACTTACGTTACCAAAACTAGAAACTTACGTTACTATATTTATGCAGGGACCTGATCCAATAGTTTTGTAGTAGAGATCTGCGTAATCCCTAAGTTTATTAGCTATTCATTGAATTTTCTTAAAACAATGTTAAATTCATTGTTTATACCTGGAATATGACATCATTAAAGCCAAGTTGAACATCAACGCCCACCAAACGATTTTTTTCAAAGATACTATGATTATGTCCCCTTTTACTGCATCCTCCTAACAAACAAGAACATACAGCTGTAAATGAATTTGATATGTTTTGACGGAGAAACTCATCAACATCATAACTGCAACAATTAAATTGTCTCAAATTAAATGGGCTTTTCTGTGGATTGTCTGTTATCAACATGACAACATCTTGAAACTTACGTTACCAAAATTTGAAACATACGTTACGTAATAAATCAAGTGATGTATTTCAAAAGAATAAACCTGTACAGCAAAGCAATAACTGGATTTTTACGGTGGAATCTACTGACTTAATAAAGACACAATAAACAGAAGTAAAGCATGATTCTGTGAAAAACAACAACACATTTCCAACAATCAAATACTTACTCAGTTTTTCAACTCATCATGTAAAGGTATTTTGCGCGCTGCCAATGCTCAAGATGCCATTGAAAGAAGTTGCTGAGCTATCCCATGACCTCAAATCGACGGCACAGATTCGAGAAATGTACATTTAGGTAGTAATTAATGGTGTAATTAAGCTTTCTGTCATTTGGTAGTAACGTAAGTTACATCACGTATGTTACACTTGTGGATTAAATCGTATAAGTTAGAAACATAATAATGAATCTTTTGCCACCCATGGGTATGACGACAATCTACTCCATTAGTCTCAACTCTAGAACAATCATTCAGAGCCATGCACCTTCATACTTTTTACAAAGATGGTAACGTATGTTACTTCTCTTAAATCTACCTTTTTAAAATCTATATTTGCGAGATTAGCAGTCGCATGTCTTTTGAAGCTGAGTGATGAAATATCTTTTAACATAAACTTACACCCCTTTTGGTCAGAAAAACAATGCAATTGTGTAGTACTCACTGTAATAGCATAACCAAGTTGGCAATACAAAGATGGTAACGTATGTTTCAGCGGATCTGGCGACACATTTCCATCAGTTATTTTGTTGATAAAGAATGGTTAGTTTAAAAAGTTGTGTTAGGTTTTCATAGACCCTTAAGCCACTTTTCTGAAACCGTGAGTAAGCTTCCTCTTAATGCTCATATTTTCCCACAAAGTTGAGAAAACATTAAAAATCATCGTTGGCGACATGCACTTTTAAGCCTGTTGGCCGAACTTAACCCTCCACCAATGGCTTAGTGGTATAATTTCGCCTTCGAAATGATTTCAGTTTTTGTTTATATGTCCCTTGGCATCACATAAAATCACAGGGGCATTTTGAAAGAGCTTTTTATCTCTCCTAGGTGAGTAGGAACATAAGCGACACGATTTTTGACCAATTGCGCCGAAATAGTGGTTTTGGGCCATTTACGCGCGTCCTATAGCAGACAGTGCGCGTAGACTGTACAGTGCGGAGTTTCATGCATGAAAGCAGAGGTTGACTCTCCGTATCCAAAACCTAGAATATTCAAAACTCATATTATTGTTTGAATTTTATCTTATACACTGAGGGAAGTATCTGGTTACCGACATAAAGGATATTTCCACGGAAGTCTTTGATTGGATTAATGTACAGTTATTTCAATTCTATGAATTAAGACATGTTATGACGGATCGGTTGTAAGCCCGTGTATAGCTATGTATTGGAGGCATGTATTGACGCGCATTGTACGGTAGTGAGGTACGGGGATATTTCCTCGTTTTTGGCATTAAAGTTTGAATTTGAAGATTTTTCGGAATAATTATAGTAATTATCTGAGAAAGAATGTTTTTCTCTTCCCTTTGATGTATGTGTAGCATTATAGATAATTCCAGTTTTTGATATTAAGGAAGTTTTGGTAGTCGTAGAAACACATTTTAGTTCGCACTGCCAATTCTACGCGTTAAACAGACGGACTCCGCGTCCGCGTAGGAGTGCTTTCTTCAACGTCCGCATAAGGTGTATAAATACCGTAGAATTTTGCGGAGGATAGGGAGAAGCGGGGGAGACTCGAGAGACGCCGGAACTACAAGAACCCTAGGCCTATAGAGGCTGGAACACGAATACCAAAGTACGCACTCAGATGACTAAGATGGGAAATTATGAAAAATAGCTAAGAGTTAACCCCCCCCCCCCATACTTTGCCAGATGAATGGTCCCTAATAGAAGACGTTATAACTCCTCGGACTTAGACGCCGGATAAATCCAAGAAGACGTGGTACCATAGGAACCTACAGATAATAGACGCCGGAATGCTCCGATGAATAGACGCCGGAATGCTACACGAGACGCCGGATAAAATTCTGAAGTCCAGTCCATAGATATTTTATTTCGGAAGTCTCGAAAGAGACCACGATGCATAATGAGTAATAATAGGAGAGCCCGCACGCGCGTCCAGCATATACGTTCGCGTTCGTTCCAGCCGACAGGACGTTCTCCTGCTTAGCTCCGCGGTTGATTTCTTTTCGATCGTAATATTCTTCGCCGGAATTTACCCTCTCGCGAGGTAAATTTGCTTCGCCGGTCATCGGAAACCATTTGAGAAGTGTTAGACGCATCTTTCGAGCCTAAACTAGACGGTGGTTCGACAAATATGAGCTCTAAAGAGCAGCACGATTCTTCCTTCGCTTTACGTGCTACACGTGGACAGGAGGTCTGTGCCACGAAGTCAGAGTTACCACCACCAGCGCCTCCCTCCTGCGATGCCGGTACGGCGCACGTACAGAAGAATGTGAGCATCGGTAAGACTATAAAGGCTCCAGATTCAGGGAAGAAGCCGATGAAGAAAATCCCTAAAAAAGCACCTCATACGGTATCAAAAGCCCCTTCCGAGGATCGGGCGTCTACCTCCGGGGACGTTAGTTCTCGTCTATACAAACTTGAAAATCTCCTCGCCGAAGTGGTGAAACACCTTCCCCTATCGCATGATAAAACCACTAGCCGTGCTGCTGTGGTACATTCAGGCGTGTCTACATCTAGATCTACTGCGGAGGAATTTTCCCGCTTGCCTACTGGTCAACGTCCGCCATTTTGTTGGGGACGATTTTGATACGTCCGACGACACAGAGCGTGATGGACCGTTCGATTTTGACGGAGGGGTTGAAGAGGTTCCCCCTGCTGCACAGCTACCCCCGTTGGCAGCCAAGTATGCTATCCCCATCGGAATAGGGGAGGCAGTTGACGAGGAAATCGCAAAATCGGTGAATTACTTCATTGGCAACAAACTGGAAGATAAAGCCATCGAGGAAACGGTTGGAAAATACCCCCCTCCGAGCAACTGCCCCCATCTCGATACACCTAAAGTGAATGCTCCCATTTGGGAACACTTGCAATCCGTCACGCGTAACCGTGATCTGAAATTACAGAGAGTGCAGAAATGTCTGACTCGCGGTATTGGGGCTCTTCTTCGCTCTCTCGATGCGCGAGATATCTCCGAGTCTCAGCAAGACGCACTTGCTCTTTTGAGTAATGCGCACTTCGAACTGAATTGCGTGCGGAAAGATCTGATTAAACCTGACATCAACTCGGAATACGTGCATCTCTGTAAGCCCTCAACACCAGTCACGCAGCTCTTGTTTGGTGATGATCTCACAAGACCGATGAAAGATCTAAAAGAACAACACAAGGCCTCTGCTGGGGTCATGAGGACCCAGCAGAAACACATTTCTCGCCCGAGCGGCTCTTTCCATCCGTACAGACGACCCTTCTACAGCGGAGCTCGCCGGCAGGCTCGCGATGCGGGCTGGACGGGCGCACGTAGTGCTGCAGCCTCACGCTTCGTGCATGGAACGGCAAATCGTCCTTTTTTAGACCAGCGCTACCAGGGGAAGTCGCGACCTCCCCCACAGCAACGGCCGCAGAGCAGAGCTCATCCACAGGCCAGAAGCAAGGCTCCCCACAACAAGTAACCCAACAGCCCTCCTCTGAAGAGGTAGGAGACAATGATTCAACAGATTGCTCATTTGACATGTCAGTAACTGACCATGATGCATTTCTATCTTGTCTAGAAGAACATTTTTCTAGATCTACTCCTCGATTTACTAGATCTATAGAATCTAGACCTACCACTTCATGTGTAAATGACCGTCCAGTTGGAGGTCGACTGAGGCTTCATGCATGTAATTGGGAGAAGTTAACTTCAGATCCCACAATACTACAAGCTGTGAATGGCTATAAACTTGAATTCAAACCTGAATGTTTTCCACCTGAAAGGCTTAAACCTTTGGTTCAGTACAAAGTAAAGAATGAAGATTTGTCCAATATCCAAGCTGAAATTGATTCACTGGTAGCCAAGAATGTTATTGAACCTTGTTCACATGAAGCGGGAGAGTTCATCTCTAACATTTTTACCCGCCCCAAGAAGAATGGCAGCCTTCGGGTCATTCTTGACCTCTCAGAGTTGAACAAAAGCCTAGTCTACCAGCATTTTAAAATGGATTCCATCCATACAGCAATGCAATTCATTACACCAGATTGCTTTCTAGCCTCAGTCGACCTTCAGGATGCTTACTATTCAGTACCAGTTGATCTGCAGGATAGGAAATACCTGCGATTTGTGTGGCAGGGCCAACTTTGGCAATATCGTGCACTGCCAAACGGGCTTAGTATAGCACCGCGACTGTTCACAAAGCTTCTCAAACCAGTTTTTGCTCATCTGAGAAGAGCAGGCCATATGGTAGTGGGATACCTTGATGATACTATCATTATTGGGAAGAATGAGGCTTGCACTCAAAGAGCAGTCGATGCTACGACTGATCTCCTCGAAGATTTGGGGTTTCTTGTCCATCAGTCTAAATCAGTGTTAAAACCCACTAAAGAAATCACCTTTTTGGGATTTGTCCTTAACTCTGTGAACATGAAAGTTACTCTCCCTGAATCTAAGAAGGAAGATATCACTGCTGAGTGCATAGACCTGTTGAATGCCACAGAGTCCTCTATTCGAGAAGTGGCTAGAGTAATAGGGAAGCTTATTGCTACATTTCCCGCAGCCCAATATGGACCCCTCTACTACAAACTCTTGGAAAAAGAGAAGATTTTGACATTGAAGGCCAATAAAGGTCACTTTGATAGGAAAATGAGCCTGTCTAATAGAGCCAAACAGGAACTTAAGTGGTGGATTGACCACATACAGTACACCTCTAATCCTGTCGATAGACCTAGGCACACAATAGAATTGCGTACAGATGCAAGTGGGTCTGTTTGGGGAGCAACAGACATGTGCACAAACACGGGGGGACGATGGAATGAAGTGGAAAGAGAAAAGGCTGTTAACAATGAGATCAATTATCTAGAAACCCTTGCAGCAGGATTGGCATTGAAGTCCTTTTGTTCTAGCCTGAGAAATGTTCATGTTCTCATTAGACTGGATAATACTACTGCAGTCTCATATATCAACAATATGGGGGGGGGGGGCTTCAGATCACAGGACTGCAACAAATTGGCACATGACATTTGGGAATGGTGCATTGAAAGACAAATTTGGATCACAGCCGCCTACTTGCCAGGACGGCTCAATACCACAGCAGACTTCATGTCAAGGAAGTTTAACGATCGAACAGAGTGGATGCTTAACAAAGTTCAATTCACTGAAGTGGTAGAATATTTTAGCCTCCCTGAAATAGATCTTTTTGCTTCCAGACTTAATGCACAACTACCCAGGTATATCACTTGGCAGCCTGATCCTTCGGCAGAGAATGTAGATGCATTTACAGTGGATTGGGGTCCATTATGGTTCTATGCTTTCCCTCCTTTCTGCCTTATCCATAAATGTCTGCAAAAGATAAGGGCAGATAAAGCCACAGGGTTGTTAGTACAGTGCACTCCCGTTACAACGAACACGGTTATAACGAAATTTCGTTACAACGAAGTAAATCTTCTGGTTCCAAAATTATCACCATTAAAGTCTATAACGGCTCAAAATTCGCTTATAACGAACACGGTTATAGCGAAATTTCCGTTATAACGAAGTCTTTTCCGAGTGCCACAGACAAAGAAAAACAAAAGAAATGTGCTCCGTTATAACGAAATGCGAATTGCTTTCGAAAATACGTAGAGCGGAACAAGCATTTATAGCGTCTCTGCATGCGTGAACGCTTCACACCACTGTGTGTTCGCTTCTTGTGCCACACACACTTTCTGAGTGGAACTTGCGTTTATTATTGTAATACAGTTATCCCATCACATTTCACATAGCTTTCCAGTGATTGATTAGTATTCAGCAAACATAATGTGATATACAGATGTATATGCGTGGTTTCCTTGTTTTCGTTATTGTATTTGTTCGGTTATAACGAAATTTCGTTATAACGAAAGAAAACCGCCGGTCCCGAGCATTTCGTTATAACGGGAGTGCACTGTAGTACCAAACTGGCCTACACAATCATGGTTCCCAGCACTTCAGGACATGCTGACTGAAAAACCACTTGTTCTACGTAGACATGCACAACTTCTTGTTCAACCTGTGTCTTTAATGCCCCACCCCTTACATAAACATTTGGATTTGCTCTGTTGCAGGCTTTCGGCCAACCCTTCAGGTCGCAGGGATTGAGTGCAGGGACCGTCAAGGTCATCGTAGCTTCTTGGAGGAAATCTACACGACAACAATATCATAGCTTCATCAGCAAATGGAAAGTTTTCTATACTGCCAACAACATTAACTATCTCCAGACATCATCAGAATGGGCACTAGAATTTCTTTCAGACTTGTTCCACAAGGGAGCCAGCTACGGTACCATAAACTCTGCTAGAAGTGCACTGGCTTCTTTTCTGACTCTCACAGACAGTTCGCTTTCCATAAGCGCACATCCTCTAATAACTAGATTTGTGAAGGGAGTTTTTCACTTACGACCCCCCACACCCCGCTACGCGGAGGTGTGGGACGTTAGAACTGTCCTCAACTATCTGAGGAGGAAATCACCTGCAGGCGAATTGGGCTTGAAAGAGCTAACGTTGAAAGTGACAATGTTATTAGCGCTTCTCTCAGCACAACGGGTACAGTCATTGAATGCTTTGAGAATAGACAAGATTATGTTCAAAGACAATTCCGTCAAATTCTGCATTGATGACTTGTTAAAACATCACAGACCTGGTAATACAGGCCATGCCGTGAGTCTAAGAGCGTACCCTCCAGACAGACGAGTTTGCATTGTACGATACCTTCGAGAGTATCTGAGAAGGACTCAGATTATTAGGAAGGACCAAAAGTATCTGTTAATAAGTTTTCGTAAACCTTATCACAGGGTTTCTACCCAAACTTTGTCTCGTTGGATTAAGACAGTTATGGCAGAAGCTGGGATTGACACCAGCTTGTTCTCGGCACACTCCACAAGAGCAGCTGCAGCGTCTGCTGCCCAGAGGAAAGATCTGCCTGTACATGAGATTTTGGCACAGGCAGGCTGGAGTAATGAGAAGACATTTCAAACTTATTACGCGACACCCCTCAGGGATGAGAATGGGGGTTTCAGCCTAGCAGTGTTATCGTAAAAGGTAAAGCCTTACCCCTCCTCAGTGGTAAAAACGGTCATTGGTACAGTTCTGTATGGCCAAAAAATGTGACTACGGGCTTTAAAGTCTCCTATTATTACTCATTATGCATCGTAGTCTCTTTCGAGACTTCCGAAATAAAATAGAAAATTTAAATGAGAACTTACCTGTTTGAAATTTAAATTGTATTTTATGAGGAAGGCGAAGGAAGAGACTACAGTCCCTCCTCTCCCACCCTTCTTCATAATTTCAGGTAGTTCTCAATAGCAGTAGGATTACTGTTTGATTGGTAGTCACATTTTTCGGAGCTACTAATATTGCTGGACGCGCGTGCGGACTCTCCTATTATTACTCATTATGCATCGTAGTCTCTTCCTTCGCCTTCCTCGTACGTAAAATACAATTTAAATTTCAAACAGGTAAGTTCTCATTTAAATTTTCTATTAGATGCCATAACTTTCCCCCATTAGATACTTATAAATTTCGTCATTTAGTGTAACCATTTACTTGGTTAAGTTAGGCTTCTCTTAGAAATTTTATCAAGTTTATTCAATAATTCCTCTGGGCTAATATTATACCAATTATAAATTTCTGGGCTTATGAAATGCTATAAGTTTGATTTGTAACAGTGGCGCATTACACATTTTTTTTTTATTTATTTATTTCCATTCACAGGGTGGATAGCCCTTTCAGTACAAGACTGATTTTCAAAGGGGTCCACGTAAAAATACAATGATTTACAGGGTAAAACAATACATACAAATTACAAAAATAACTGTATACAACAAACAAACAAGAATAAAAATAAAGATACTCAACATAAAAAGTACAAGTATTCCTATTTACTTCAAAAGCATGAAAAATGTGCCTAGATGAATTGAATTTTCTGCCAGAGTATGCAAACAATCATTCATGATATGAATATTAATCAATGTATGTATAATAACAACAAAAAAATATGTGTATTTAAAACGCAGCCTCAAAACAAATCATATCTTCTTATATTCCGTTTAAAAATACAGATTGTATCACTCGAACGAATATCATACGGTAGACTATTAAACAATATTGCACTAGAATATAAAAAACTGTTCCGTTTAAAATTTGTATTTGGTTTTGGCAAAAATATTTTACATAAAGTATTACGGAGAGAATATTGCGAAGTTTGCATGCATATTCGATTGGCAAGGTATTCAGGGGCAGTATGATGGATACATTTAAACAGGAGAATAAGATTCATTTTTTTCCATCTCCTTTGGAGAGGTTCAATTCCTGACTGATTGTATAATTCATCACTTCGTGCAAATATATCAGCATTTAGAATAATTCTCAAAGCTCTTTTCTGTAAAATAAAAAGTATATTCAGATGTGACTTATTAGCACTGGTCCATACAGAAGAACAATAATCAAAATGAGATTGAATAATTGTGTGATACAATATTTTTATAATATGAGTATTCAAAAATGATTTTGCTTTGCGAAGAAGAAATAAACTCTTAACAACCTTGCTACGAATATAATCAATATGATATTTCCAATTTAAAATAGAATCAAAAATCACTCCCAGATATTTACATTTTGAAACACGGTTCAAAATTTCCCCACCTATAGCAAGTTTAATCAGATCAGCATTAAATCTAGTCAATCGCCTTTGGGAACCAATAAGCATATATTCAGACTTTGCCGCATTCAGAATCAATTTGTTATGCGTGAGCCATGACGAAATACTTTGTAAATCTTCATTAATTGATACAGACATAACATGAGGATCGCTAGATGAAAAATAGAGACAAGTGTCATCAGCATAAAGTGATAGTTGGCAGTGTTGTATTGCATTTGGAATATCATTAACAAACAACAAAAACAGCAGTGGGCCGAGTATCGATCCTTGAGGTACACCGAACTCGGCTCTCCTGTGCGATGAAGTATATCCATTCACCATAGTGGCCTGAAGTCTACCAGTTAAGTAGCTTTGGAACCAGGACACACTTCCCTCATCAAAACCATAATGCTTCAGCTTCTCTACTAGAATAGCATGATCCACCATGTCGAATGCCTTCTTAAGATCTAAAGTAACAAGGCAAGTAATAAGACCTTTGTCCATACTATCCTGTAAATCTTCAACAACATTTAACAGGGCAGTATTGGTTGAGTGGTTTGCACGAAAACCCGATTGTTTACAAGAGAGAATTAAATTCTCGTTCAAGTATTTAGTTACTTGTCGCTGGACCACTCTCTCTAGAACTTTTGACAATACCGGCAGTACAGAAATAGGACGATAGTTGGACATTTCAAAGGCACTGTTACACTTAGGCAAAGGAATGACTTTAGCAGTCTTCCATTCGGTCGGAACAATGCCGTTTTTCAAAGACAAATTGATCACATGTGTTAGGGGTGACACAATAAGCGAGCCTGCGATTTTAATGACCTTTGCCGGTATATTGTCCAGCCCAGTAGATTTATTCATCGAAAGCTCGTGTAAAATTTCCTCAACTTCAATCTCTGTTACTGAATTAAATTCAAATTTCGATTTCACAGATTCACAAAAATATTTCAAGAAACCATCCCCAAATTCACATTGACTCTTTAGTTTGCCAACAATCTTAGTAAAATATTCATTGAATAACTCAGCAACCTCACGATTATCTTCAATTACATCACCATCAACTTGAACAGAGTATACACTGGGGTTACAACGCTTCTTAGGAATCACACAGCGTAATGTTTTCCACGTCTTTCCACTGTCACCAGAATTACGTTCAATACTACTCTGAATATAATCAGTTTTCAGCTTATGAAGCTTACTTGTTACTTTATTTCGTAACTTACGGTAACTTTCCCAATCACTTGGATTACCATAAACCTTAGCTTTCTTTCTTAAACTATCTCTTTGCTTCATCATATCTTTAACCTCTTTATTTAACCACGGAATATCATTATTTTGCTTAACACGCCTCATTCTCAGTGGTGCATGCTTATCCAAAATCGAGCGAAATTTATTTATGAAATTATCATACGCCAATTCAGTGTCGCTCTCTTGATACACATTATTCCAATCTACGCCAGCCAACTCTGTCTGAAAATGTTCAGTATCTAATTTTCTTATATTCCGTGAAATCATATATCTATGACTATTACACTTCTGTTTTACATTACCCCACGAAGCAACAATCATATAATGATCACTCAAACCGATCTCGACTACATCACAGTAAATGATCTTTTCAGTGTTAGAGGTAAATATCAAATCAATCAGAGTAGACGAACAGCTTGTAACTCTAGTTGGTTTATCTATAAGTTGTGTCAGATTAAAATCTTTGGTAAGACGTTTAAGATGCGCAGCATATCGATTTGTGTTTGATCTGAGCATATCACAATTGAAATCACCCATGACAAGTACATCTAGGCCTACTGCCTCTATCTTTTGGAATACTTGGGATAACTTATCAAAAGATGACACCTGGGAGTTGGGTGGACGATACCATACACAAACAAGAAATGGTTTTTGTTTGGCTAATTCAATTTGGAGTACAATCATCTCAAGCTCTTCATCATACATATCCTCTCTTATCTTATAAATCACATCATTTTTTACATAGATTGCAACTCCACCTCCTTTCCTGTTTCTATCTTTCCTAACAATGTTATACCCATCTACATTGATGCATTCATCTGGAATAGTGTTATCTAACCATGTTTCACTGAATGAAGCAATATGAAATTGACTATTTTGAAACAGATGTTTTACTTCATCGATACGTTTATAAAGAGAACATATATTCAAATGAGAAACATTAAAACCATTATGGCTTGACATTGTCTTATTGACGCGTTCGAAGCTACAATATTCAAAACTAGTATCCAGATTGTCTTCTGTGCTACTGATATTGGATTCAGAACTGACTGCATTATCACAATGATCATAATAACCCGGCAGTTCGAGAAAACTACATTTTCGACACTTCCATTCATCATTGTTCACATCGTTACTTAAGCAGTACGTATGACACCAGCCTTCACAAGAGGTACAACGAATAGCATTGGTATGTTGTATAACATTAGCACAAACTAAACAAAAGCAGCCGGATGTTTTCATTAAGAGTGATATGCTTGCATGTGTTCGTTTAGGATTGAATGCGTATAGAGAATAATCAATTCAGTCGTTCGATGTCTGTTATCGATGTGATGTGTACCTTTTTGTCAGCTTGTCCAGGTTCGTGTACGAGGGCTGTGATTTTGCCGTCGGATGTCCAGCACCTTTTCACGGAGGATTTCTTCGATGCTTCTTTGATGAGATTTCGACGAAACACTGTGATGTCCTCGAGCACAACCACACGCGATCCCTTGAGCTTTCGCTTCGCTCGGTACACTTGGTTTCTGACGTTGTATCGCGCAAATTTGATGATGATGGGTCGTGGTCCCTTCTGTGGAGATCCTGGTTTCGGCGACACTCGATGTGATCTATCGATGTCGCCGACTGCCAATGGGACGCCTAGTTTGTCGTTGACGAGTTCGACGATGATCTTGTCTGTGTCTTCACTTGGTTGTTCTGGTATTCCGAGGAATCTCAGGGAGTTTCTCCTCGAATACTGCTCTTGTTGTTCGATGAGACGTTTTGAAGAAGCCAACTCCCTCTGAAGGCCTGTGATTTCCTTCTCGAGGGCTGATTGCTGCTTTTGGAGCTTCTCAAAGTCCATGGAAATGGCCGCATAGACGCTCTGCGTTACAGCTTCTTTGACGGCAGTAGCAACCGCTTCCACTAGTCTTTTCATCATGGCTTCGCCTGACAATGCATCTATTATCTGGTGTTCAATGGTTTCTTTCAAAGCTTCGCTTGATGTAGCCATGGTGATGGTTGACTGAGCAGCCAGATTTTGGGCTTCTGTGTCCTCTGGTTTCCGCCGGGAATTGCCGGCAGGCTGTATAGGAGATCTTCGTTGGTCCGATGTCCGACCCTGCTTTCTTGTCACCACCATTTCACTTCAAAATTCACATGGAAATATCAAGTCTTATGGCATGGTGATTGAGTCAGATAAGTCAGACACGCATATCGAATATATATCACAGTATGTCACTTACGCAGAGTAGAGTATCGTAACCGGCAAAAAGTGTAATTCCTGCAACAAATTATACGTCATGTCATGTCACACGCAGCTGTTGCAATCTAATCACATGTTGTACATTCTGTGAATAAAGTGTACATTTTTGTTTTTGTGTTGAAACTGAAATCTTAGTCACAAACCTTGAATGATTATTTTTGCGTCCCATACTCAAGTTTGTTATTGGATTTATACTAATTCAACTCGAACTAGTATAAATCACATTCATTGAAGTATACACTCAGATAACACAGTCCAATTTATAAGTACTGAGTAGCTAAGTACCTCTATGCATCAAGATCATATATTTTGATCGAAACGAACTTATTCATTTAGTGGATAGTGCCCCCCTTGTCATATACGAGAATTAGCCTTAAAGATTAGTTAAAGTCTTTCCGCTCGGGACTTAACAATCTTACACACGGCCTGATCACACGATGTATCCTGACAAACAACAACACAAGACAGAACATGATACAGCACTAGCCAAAGATGGTATAGGTTTCACTTCCGATCCTCCAATAATGATGAACGAGGAGAACAACGACGTTGACGAAAGTGTAGAAGGCGAAGGAGGCCGCCACAATATATTGCGTATAATACATTACAAATACTATGTACAAACAAATCGAAACTTGCAGACAGTTAGAAAATAAAAGATTTAAACGTATCATAGAGATAAGTGAGAAAGTATCGAAATGACACAAATTAGGAGGTTTAGCAAGATTTATGTATGATGAAATACACAATAAAGACATTATTATTACACCCTTTTGAAAACAAACAGAACTGAAAAAAAAATACTATGGAGACTGGTTTGCCTCCGCCATCTCACTATTCCTCCAATAAAACGACAAAACATCTTACATACTAGACAACAATTTAACATGACTGATAATAACCAACAAAAATAACATTTGGAATTGCGATTGCACAACCCCCAAATATATCAATTATGAAGGCCTATATATATATATATATATATATATATATATATATATATAATATGTATGTATATTTCTTGTCCACTTTTCCTTCAAGTGACTATATTTCTTATAAATAAAATACTCGCTAGCCAGAGCACTTACGCCAGACCCCGTGACCGAGACCCCGTGACCCACATCCTTCATTAAACGACCCCTTACTAACAACATCAAATTTACATATTGAAACAATACCTCTATAACTGTCTCAAAGTATACATATAAACTATAAGTTTCATATAGAATCTCCATTCGTAATTGCAGAAATGCGGGAAAAATAATGAGATAGTGACCGTACTTCACAATATGTAGATATGTATAATAACGTACATAAATTCAAAAATGGACATATGTACATATGCATGAATACGAACAATATGTAGGGGGAGCAGAGTGAAAATGGTAAGTTTTTTTTTTACCTTCTTAACTTTCTCGATAAAATGCACATCGTGGACCACATATAATAAATATTATTAAACAAGATATAAGAAAATACTCAGTAGTTCATCAGCAGCGTGATCAGAACGGTGGCCCCATCAAAACAACAACGGTTAAAGCTTTCACCTGACAGAGAAAATGGGAAGGACAGGGTAAAATGGGTAAAAAGGGTCTAGCCAGGAAGAGAGGGAGAGAGAGATACAGAAAACGGATGACTGATGCCCTTCGGAATAAATTTAAAAGAAATTAATACCTCATGGTATTTCACAGCTGAGAGGTTTACCAATAAAAAAACAAGTAATTTAACATTGCAAAACTTATAAATAATCGGGTAATTATATAGGGGTTATGACCTTGATAGCCTCTTCTTAACAGGAAAAGGGAAGGTAGACGGAGAGAAGAAAGAAAAAAAGGGCTTAAGTAGAGAGAGGGAGAGAGTGAGGGAGAGAGAGCGTAAAAGGAATAAATAAGAGATATAATGAATTATCGTTCTTCACAACCAGATACTTGTTGCAGTCGTCTAAACAATTTACATTGATTTAAACTTCAAAAGTCTTGAAAGGAAAGGGATTTGCACTATTCTCGAAAAGCTTAGTGCGACAGCTTTTCTCCATGTAGCGTTTGGTTTAGTAGACTGAGTTTTCGACAGGACCCATTCAGTACAAAATAATTCTGGAAGTGTATTTATTTCGCAGGCCAGGTTTCCTGGCCTGCAACGTCCTCAGGCATTCGTTTATAGTGGCAATCCTTCAGCATATTCTCTTTGGCAATTACTTACCTTATTATACCCTACGGTCAGCTGACGATAAAGTACTTTATAACGCAACATATTTTGGCAATAGAATTCATTTAAAAAATCCCTTTTAAATCATAGTTTAAGTGACTTTAGCTTTTTTGACTTTGTGGTTTTTTTTTCTCTTGGATGATTTGCTATTTCGACACAATAATAATTCTTGTACTGTTTCCTCCATCTCTGCAAAGAATTTGTGATATGCACAAAAAAGAAAATTCACAGATAATCATCAAGTAATATTTATGCCATCCGAAGAACTAAATAGAGGCAAGAAAGAAAGCCCGACTGGCCTTTCTCTGCGGTCAACTTGCGGTAAAGCATGCACACAGGTTTCTGACTGGAACTCGCTAGATCTAGCACCTTTTGGAACAAAACAGAAATGGATTTTAGCACTTTTTATAACACTTATTTTTCATATTGCCTGATTTCTCCATTTTTTCACTAGAATTTTGATACTTTGAAGGATTTACTGTCACTGTGTGGGAGTACTATAAAGGGAATACGTTTCTGTAAAAAAAAAAATCAATTTGATGAAAAATGGTGCATCTCTTAGCAAGGAACTCTTCATAGCGTGAGTGTAAAAGAATGAGTGTTTGTCATCCGCTCAGTAGGGCGCCTGTGAGAGATTGCATTTTTTTCTGTTTATATGTTTTGTTAAATCAAATCAAAATCACATTATTTACACACAATACGCAACAATTTGAAAAAAAAAAGACGTTTGGGATAATCATACACATAACAACTTTTAACCTATGGAGACACCAGGGTAACTTCCTTCCACGGTGACTAAATATGACACATGCTTCAGCTGGATTTCCACAGTAAAGTTTCTTGACATTGCCACACATGATAATTCGCTACTGAAGCATTTAATGTTTTACAGAGTGATTAATAATTTATGATAATTATAACGGAATAAGAATAGACACCCGATGTAGACTGAATATCCCTCATTGTTTGATACAACGGATACTCAATCACTTACTTAATCTTCAGTTCTCAAGATACTTTTTTTTTTCAACAGAGCATCTTGAATTCATTCTGTATTTAGTAGAGTTGAAATTTTATATAAAAAACAAATTAAGTCATTCGAAGGAAAAATATTGAATGTAACTGTCTGTCCTATACTGGACCCCATGGAAGACCAGTTTAGTGTAGCTGAATATGGGCTATCCAGCCATCTTCACAGATGGAAAAAAATGAACAACAAGTTATTGATTTGATCATAATTACATGAAGATAACAGAATATTTAAAAACTCTTTAAACATATCGCAACTTTTCATTTCAAAATAATCATTATTGGTTATATAATATTTGATGAGACAAGATGTCGACAGTGAACTTGACTCAACTTTAATAGCTTCAACACTCGATTCAATAAATCATCCATTGTTAAAATCATAGTTATTTCAAACGCACACAGACGTTTGAGTCATTGGATTTCTGTAACGATCATTTTTATTCAACATGATCTTGACCAAGTTTTGTTTCAGAAATGATGGGAAAACGTTGAATCATAGAAACCTTCAACTATCATTCGGGAACACATTTCACACAAATTAGTATTTTGAAATTGCTCATTTCAAAAATTTTGATGTCGAATTTATCACAAACATTCATATTACCCCAATCACGTATTTACTCCATTTCATCACCTAGGCATATACCGCTGATGACTCTAAATTATAGAATAGTCAACATGAGCAGACTTGTGAACCCATGATAAATATTCTTTTTCCACTCCCCGGAAGGCGATAAGGCATGTATACTTGAAAGCTCAATTTGTTTTGTGGGGAGAGCATCAGCCTTGCAAACTCAAGGTTTGGGTTTTAATTGGCAGAATGAAACATGTTTAAATGTTGGTTTGGAGTCGCAGAATTTCAACCATTCCTAAAGTTTTCATGTCCAAAAATAAACAAACGAACAAACAAATAAAACCAAAAACAACAACAATGGGTTTACTTACACATGGATAGGAATAAGTTCCTGTCAATACTCAGTTTCCGGACCAGGATGTTAAACAAGAAGCGGGCCTGTCCTTCCACTCGGTTCTGGTTCCATTCATAAAGAACCTTGAATGCAACCTCTTCAAAAGTGATCCCTTTGTTTATCTCAGATTCTCGATTACTAATTTTACTTTCAGAGCATCCAAAATTTTATGAACTGTCCATGGGTGATGCACTCACTGATTTTCCACAGGGTTATCTCTGTCACTTCTGAAACAAAATATCCACAATTAAGAGAACAGATGAACAAGTGTGCTTCTAGAACCTTCATACAGGAAAATAAAGTTCAATCCACGACAATTAACTAAGATCATAAGTCCTCTAGATGGAGGACTAACCAAGACTAGCATTTCTTGTTGTAGTTCAACACAAATCCAGCCTAATGGCTTAAAGTCAGGTGGAGATTTTGGCAGCATCTCTAACTACCAAGTTTACTTGACGTGGTCGTTGAAAGTTTTACTTTGGTATTTCACCATACTTCAGTGACCTTTTACACGATAATCCAAATCTAATTAGATCATCTTTGTATGATCGTGCACATACTCAGTTATTGTACTGGCACGTCACCCTCAAGCCTAACTTAGAGTAGAGCAGAACGCGGAATATACCCATTCAGTGGTGGCCAGGTATTGGATAGACTGAGAGCCCAAATAATAATGTCTTCGTAACCACTGCAGATGTGGTAAATGGGTAGGCCCTATATATAAAAATGGAAAGACGGAGTCCATGTATACTGCACACCACCTTTCGTAAACCAGTCGCTGTCATGAGGCAAATGTAATGGTCTGGCCAGTAGAATGGACTGATCCCTTTAATAGGATTTGTAAGTCTGCTCAACATTTGAGTTGATACTGTCTGACAGGCTGGCCTTGTTTTCGTTTGTTTGTTTGTTTGTCTGGTTTTTTTTAAACATGCTTCTTTCAAAGTGCCACACCCTCTCACCCTATAGCTGCAGCGGGTCCCCCTCAAGAAACACTTTGACTGTACCTTTAGCTTCTAGTGCAATCGGAAATCCGAGCTTGCCTTTCCCTGGTGTTGAGACATAAGTACCTTTAACTTTCCCGTGTCCCACGATTCCACCTCCATGGTCTGTCGCTGGCTTTGAAGCGGGTCCCGCCATGCCCGCTGTGGTGGTAGAGTTAGCTATTCCCATGGTGCATAATCGGAGTGAGTGAGATTGAAAGAGACTTCATCTTACACAAATTCTGTCTAAACAACACGTTGTATCAGAGAACTGTGTCCAAACAAAAAAAAAATCAGAGGAAAATGCAAGCGCAAAAATTCTAAACTTATATTGTGTTTATGTAGGTGCATGTGTACTTGTGTTAATTACAGATTGTGAATGCAATGCCTATTCTCTGTAAATCATCGAAGAGTTTTGTTGCTTGTTTCTGTTTCTTTGTTTCTAAGAAGCAGTCTTGCTGTTAGATGTTTGCAGCAGGTTTTATTAATCTGGTGTAGAGAGATGTGCATAATTGCCAATCAGGTTTTGGGGTGCAGAAGGTACTACTTGCTTGCAGTAGGCCTATGTCAAGAATGAATGATAGCAAGTGCGATAGTACAATTCAATTCAAACTTTATTTTCACATCTTCAACAGAATATACAAAATAATGAATGAAACTTGACATTATGTTTATGCGACTAGTACATGTACTGTAAAAAAACAAAACAAACTAAAATACTCACACTTCCACATTCTACGGGAAAAAAATAGATACTCACGAAGACGATTATGTTTGTAATATGTGTATATCTCAAAAAGGTGGGGGAGAAAACAAAGGGTGAAAACCTTACGTCTACCGAAATTGCGTAAAAAAAAAAGAAAGAAAAAGGCTTCATTGTGAAAGTACTTATGTGACACACTTACGGTAAGACTTGGCTAGACTTACTGAGTATTTGTTGCGTAGTCCCACCCGATATCTTGAGCTACTGCTGAATATTTCTTATATTTTTCCCTTATTTTCCGTGGATACATTTTTTTAAATACATATTTCAATTTTAATGCAATACTTCATTGGAAAATTGTACAGATCGCATGTATTTCTTCTAAATCCGTGTGTACACACTTATTTACATAAATGTTTTGAATTTTCCGCTTTTGTATTTCTCCGATTTCGCAGCTTCTCAACCTTCTTAATTTACTTGGCGTGATTTCTGAAAGTTTTACTTTGGCAATATACAGGAGTCCAGTCACCTTTTACCCGATAATCCAAATCTATAATTACGTCATCTTTGTGTGGTTATAGGCCTACACATACTGGCACGTCAACCTTTCTAAAAGTAAAGCAGAACACTGAATACCCATTCAATGGTGGCCAGGTATAGACAGACAGCTCAAAATTATGATAATGTCTCCGTAACCACAGATGTGGTAAATGGGTAGGCCCTATATAAAAATAGAAAGACGGAGTCCAACATAATGCACACCATGCCAATCGCAGTGAAGCAAATGTAATAGTCTGGACAGCAGCAGAATGTGCTGATCCCTTGGGATTTGGGCCAGTCTACACTGAGCATTTGACTTAATACTGTCTCGCAACTCTTTGACTGTACCTTTAGCTTCTAGTTCAGTAGGAAATCCAAGCTTGCCTTTCCCTGGTGTTAAGACTTCAGCACTTCTAACTTTCCTGTGTCCCACGATGCCACCTCCATGGTCTGTCCTTGGCTTTGAAGCGGGTCCCGCAATGCCCGCTGTGGTGGTAGAGTCAACTATCCCCATGGTGCATAGTGTTAATTGGAGTGAGTGACATTGAAATGAGACTTCATCTTACAGATTGTCTGAACTACATGTCAGAAAACAATGTGTCAACAAAAAATCAGAGGAAAATGCAAGCGGAAAATTCTAAGCTTCATATGTGTGTATATGTACATTAATGTGTGCGTACTTGGGTATGTACGGTGAGGCTTGGCTATAATAGTACAAGGTAATGTATTTGTTGCATAGTCCCACCAGATATCTTGAGCTATTGTGCTGAATATTTTTTCCCCTATTTCCCATGAATATTTTTTTTAATACATTTCAATTTTGATGCAATTCTTCATTAGTAAGATTTTTACACAGAGCATATATTTCTTCTGAAACCATATACACACATATATTTACATAAATGTTTTGAAGCATCCGCTTGTATTTTCCTCCGATTTCGCAGCTTCTCAACCTATAAGATTTATTTAACGTGATAGCTGAAAGTTTTACTTTGGCATTTTACCATAGTTCAGTGACCTTTTACCCGATAATCCAAATCTAATTAGGTTATCTTTGTACGGTTATACACATGCTAAGTTATTATACTGGTAAACACTGAATACCTTTTCAAAGGTGGTCAGGTATTGGACAGACAGCGCAAATAATAAAGTCCCTGTAACCAATATAGGTGTGGTTAACGGGTACATATAAAAATAGGAATTACACTGATTCCAACCTAACATGCCTACACTCTTAGAAAAAAAGGTTCTTTTGAGCACCATTAAATGGTTCTCAGCACTGTCACAATAGCGACACCCTTTTTGGTGCTCGTGAGAACCTTTTTTAAATGGTGCTTGTCGGCACCTTTTGCAAAAGGTGCCCATTAGAACCTTTTTCCCGATGAAATGGTGCTCGTGAGTACCATTTGAAAGGTGCCCATGGGCACCTTTTTGACTAAAGATGGGCACCTTTTTGACTCTTTTCAAAAGGTGCTCATGAGAACCATTTCATTGGAAAAGGTTCTAATGGGCACCAATGTTAAAAGGTGCTGACGGGCACCATTTAAAAAGGTTCTCACAGGCTCCAAAAAAGGTGTCGCTATTGTGACAGTGCTGAGAACCATTTAATGGTGCTCAAAAGAACCTTTTTTTTTTCTTAGAATGTAGTACATGTATGTGAATTGATGTCTGTGTATTTTTGGTGTGTTTCACACGCAGTGCTGGTAAGTTGCTTCACTGGCACAATTCTTAAAGGTACATTTGTACATATCTGCATTGAAAATGTGCATCACAAACTCATTTGAAATGAAATGAATTGAACTGAATTTCATCTCATCAGTCAAACATACGTACAAAACATGCATACAATATATTAGCAACACATAAGCATGTCATACATTATCGTTGACACTGGAAAAAAAAAGCAAGGATACCACACCCATGCACACACAGTTTCACAAGCATGAATACAAACATGTACATGAAGAGTTTGTTCGCAAAAACCGATAAGTCCATATTTGCAAAAGGAGATATTTGCGATTAAAGGTCAAGAATTAGCAACACATAAGCATGTCATACATTATCGTTGACACTGAAAAAAAAAAGCAAGGATACCACACCCATGCACACACAGTTTCACAAGCATGAATACAAACATGTACATGAAGAGTTTGTTCGCAAAAACCGATAAGTCCATATTTGCCAAATGGAGATATTTGCGATTAAAGGTCAAGAAAAATAAAGAGAATAATAAGAAAATTTTTGCTTCTTTTGACCATAACTTCAAATATGTACCTTTATATGCAGTGACCAATATATCATTTAAAAGGTATTATTTTGTACTTTATGACAGAGACCATACTTCAAAATCTTCAAAAATGGACTTATCGGATTTTGCAAACAAACTTTCACATGTACATGAAATTCACCAATATTTTTTCATGAAACATCACTCAATAACTGAAAACCATAGAAATCTCCTCTTTAACAAATTCGCAGAAATGTATTTATTTACCTTAACTTATACAATCTAAAGGTGAGGTTTGTATTTGTCATGTTATAATCTGTCAAATATTCTTAAAATATTTTCATTTGTTCACTAATTTTTTTTCCACAATATTTGTCATTTGTGTACCGAGCAGTTCTTGAAACACCATCACACATCTCTGTACAGATGATATGAAATAGCAAGAGGTGCATCAGGCTTTTGAAATACATAACAAATTTTCTAATTCTCTGTGAAATAATTCCTGCATGGCTGAGATACAGTAATTGTGTCAGTCTTAAGATAGGCAGAAGTCAAGTACATTACTTAAGTAGTATGAGGAACTTTTTCCATATATTTGCTAGTTTGTTTGGTGTTGTTGTTGTTGTTTTTTTTTTGGTTTCTTTTAAAGCATATTTGTCTTAAAAGCAACTACAAAGGGCAGGAAAACAATTCCATTAAACAGGACCTTTGGTATTGTCACAGAAAACATACATTATATCGCTGGTATGATACTTGGGAGAGGATAAGCTTTACACTTCTCCACTTCACACTCATAACGTCGAGTACTTGAATTAACTTATCTTTGTTTGTATACGAGTGACCTTTTCTTTTCTTTTCTTTTTTTTTTTGTTCTGCAATTTGAAAGCACCATAGACACATCTATACAACTGCAAACACAAGAAGAGTATCAATTTAGGTTAATCATGACCTCTGACAATTTACAGCATGTCCTACGAAAAAAACATACAAACACACACAAAAGAACACATTGTTTTATAATGTGAAGGATAAGAATCCCAAGGGGAAAAGAGCTAGGATACCACACCCACACAGTTTCACAAGCATGAATGAACAAAATTCCTCAACCATGATCTAAAATATATAACATTGGGTATCAATAAAAATTTACTTTTTAAAAAGCAGAGCCATAAATTCATTAAACTATATACAATGCAGGCCTGAAGCTGAGGTTTGAATTTGCTGTCCTATAACCTGCCTATGACAATAATATGTTGTTACCATTTGTCATTTTGTTCACCAAATTTGGCAACAGTCTTGTAAACTTCACCACCACATACATGTACATTTTGTATTTCTGCAAAAACAATATAAACTGGTGACAAGAGGTGCATCAGTGCTTTGAAATAAATTACATAATCTTCAATTCTCTACACAACACTCAGTACGTAATTCCTGCGTGGGTAGAAATGCAATAAGTTGCAAACTAGGTGCAAACTTTAAAAGTGTGCAGAAATCGACCACACAATAACTGGAGAAGTATAAAGAGAATTTTCCGTTTGTGCTTTTAAAGTTTAAAACTATGAATGACTCCACTTCTCAGATTGGCATCTGGTCTGATCTCATTACGTCTACCCCCCCCCCCCCCCAATACAGTTGATTCAAAGTTGTTAAATGCAAATTATAGTGAAACATTATCACTGGTACATTGTAAGTTGCAAATACTGTATTGGGATCATAACAAAATATATGTGACCCTTCATCACACAAACCAACAAAAAGTCGCCAGACATGAATTTTTGGTTGACGGCAGATTCTGAAAGAGCAGCTATAAAATACATTATAAGTCAATGCAAACGGACTTACCTACCCTATCTACATACATTGTATATCTAAAAGGTTTTTTCTGGCAGCATCAGTGTTTTCTCTTTAACTCAGCTCATTCTTGGCTAGCGTAGGTTTCTGGTCGATGCCGTCAACGGGCTAATCGGGCTAAAATTGTCATTCTCATCGATGTATTCTTTTGGGCACCCAGCTCATTATTGACTAGCCCAGGGTTCTGTCTGATGCTGTCAGCGGGCCATCATGGGCTGTCATTCTGATCGATGTATTGTCTTAGCCACACAGCTCATTCTCGACTAGCCCTGGGTTCTGGCTGATGCTGTGGAAGGGCTGTCCCGGGCTCTTATTCTGATCGATGAATTCTTGTGGCCGCCCAGCTCATTCTTGGCTAGTGTTAAGCCTACAGTTCTGGCCGATGTTGTCAACGGTCTGTCACGGGCTGTCTCTCTGATCACTGTAGAGTCTACCTTGTTCCCTAACCGCACCAGCGACCCAAACACGTCCATACTGGTTATCGTCCCGGCCGGAGTTACTTGTTCCCTGGTTTCTGTGCATGTTGGTGTGTCCACTTCCCTGGCATATGAATTGAAAGATACAATAGACCTACACCGCGTTAATAAAAGTCCTAAAACAAAGTCATTGCTATAATTCGATAAACAGAACACGGCATTACATGACGTGACTCCTTACTTAGAACAAGCCTGAAAACATACTGAAGAGATTTTGACCTAGGGCTACTGGGCTGTAGGCAGATCCGACCTCTATTGGCTCTAACGTTAACACTAACATTAACAACAGTAGAAGGTCTATAGAACAAATTTCCTTATTGCATGTACCGGTATAAGGGCCTTACCCCGGGGCGCTCCTTGTACACAGTTATATCTTTGCGTTCGGCGTTCGGGCTGTGTTTCGGAGTTAGTAGACTCTACTTTTATTAATAGGCATAACCGTTAACATGGCTAAACGTTACATGCAGGCCTAACTAAGTTAGCCCGGCCCAGTCGCTGTAAAGAACGTGACAGCCATGCTCCGCACGGCGTCTATTCGGGCTAGCCCATTGCTATGCCAAATTTCTAATTGTAAAGTGTTTGTAGCGGCAGTATTGATTTATTCGAGAAATATTTGATTAGAACAATCTAGGCTGTGACGCCCCTTTAAAGTTCAGACCGTGACCTTGGATACATCCTTCGGTTGCTTGCGCACTGATTTCGCTCTATGTACCGTACTGACTACTACTACTAGTACTACTGCTGTATGCTGCATGCGTACTGACATGATAGCCACGTTAAAGACATGGGCCAAGCAAAATGCAAGACACGATCAAAAAAAGAATAAATTTGGATCTGTGATTGATTTACTTTAGGAACCTAAACAGTTTGCGAACTTATGTAGTACGTGTCTACAGTGTTAACGTCAGGCCTAACATGTTATTATTAGATCTGGATCTACTGTACCTGGTAAACATTACACAAGATAGCAGCTTCGATGAAATTAGATTTAACATTAGGATCTAACCGTTATCCGCGTTAAAGGTTAATCACTGACTGAAAACGAAAACTGAGTGATGAATCCAACTTAATTTTGTACCAACGAAAGTCATCTAAAAATGAGATAAAACCACATTAAAACTAAAAATCTTACCTATTCTCCTAAATTGTGATGACTGCCATGGCGAAAATGGAATTGACAGTGACACGTCTCCAGTCCACTTTGACAAAATTAATGTCTAACGTTACCGGGTGGATGCCGTTCGTTATGGGTGTGATGCATGCCCAGACATGCATGCTGCTGCTGCAATCAATGCACATGCATGGTTTGCATTGCATGTACTCTGCCCGCTGTGGTGGTAGGTTTGCATATAGGCAGGTAGGCAGCTAGCACAGGGCTACATAGCCGCGGCGCGTGCCACGGCGGTTACATACACAAGATTCCCCTGCGGTGGTGCAACAGTGCAGTACTAGTATGTGTGCGTTTACGCGTACGCATATCTGATCGAGCGCTAATATACAAATGATGCACAGGATAGAGTGCGTTAGTGTAGGCGTAGTGCACTCGAGGGTATTTACAATTGTGAAACATGCACGAGGCGAAGCCGAGTGCATGTTGCACTACATTGTAAATACCCGAGAGTGAGCTACGCCTACACTAACGCCACGAAATAATCCTGTGCATCATTTGTTTTATAAAATGGGTCGAAAATTCGAAAACTAACATCATTTTTCAGTGTTTTTCACGTACCTTTGTGGGTCAAGACGTCCGAAGATGTTCGTCCCAAACTTTTACGCACGTCGCACTCGCGGAAGTCCCGCACATACAGTACAGTGTGTATAAGTATAATGGGGGGTTGGGTTTCCGGACACCCGCATGAAAACTTACTTATTTTACATAGAATATGCACCCTTTACCTTAAAGACTTGATATAGACTCCTCATATAGGCCTACTAGACAACATACTCTGAAAACGGCGTGAGAATTAACCTGCTAAATCGTTGGATTTGCTCTTCAAAATGACTCCATGTACGCGTCCGGTCCCATAACGCTTGGTCTACTGTACTGTACAAAGTGTACGTATAGTACAGTATACGTACGTACGCCACATAATTATGTTATGCACAAGGGAAGACAGGCCGGCCGGCCGGCAGCCCGAACTAGAAGTTGTTTACAGGAAGGATTGACAGCGCGTACGCGTATGCATGCAATTCATCAAAGGAGCCGCCGCGCGCACAGACGATCGGCAATCTACCATAGGATTACAGGCAGTGCAGTTGTACTGAAGTAAAGGAAGGAGGTGTGTCTCATTTCAGCGCTTCCTATTGGCTACATTCTTGAACCCATTTTATAAAATTGGATAGTGGCAGCTGTCAGTTGGCACCACAGAACTCTTCCTGTGGTTGGCACGCAGCCAACAGAAGTCATTAGTCTACGATAAAAACAATATGTACTTTTTATTATCACAGCAGTAGAAACAAATACAATATTTTTGTACCAATACCACATTTTTGGTGATTCTTACATCTGGCATTCGAATATACAGCAAGGGGAAAAATGAAAGTGGACCTAAAGATATTGTTTGACCTGCAGGAGTACCACAAAAACACTCGGGGACTGGGTCGCATACTAGCAAATGGTGACGATCGGAACCATTTCGATTGGGAACCATTTATAGGTGCTCATCGGAACCATTTTGCGAGAACCATCTGATGAGAACCATTTTGGAGCCGACGAGAACCATTTGAGAACCTTTTTTTCTTAGAGTGTAATGCACACCACATAATAGTATAACAACTGCTGTCATGAGGCAAATGTAATAGTCTGGCCAGTAGAATGGACTGATTCCTTAGGATTTCGACCAGTCGGCTGAGCATTTGACTTGATACCGTTGGCAAGCAGGCACTGTTTTCCATGCCACTTTCCAAGTAGGCCTGCCACACCCTCTCACCCTACAGCCGCTGCGGGTCCCCCTCAAGAAACACTTCGACTGTACCTTTAGCTTCTAGTGCAATCGGAAATCCGAGCTTGCCTTCCCCTGGTGTTAAGACTTTAGCACTTCTAACTTTCCTGTGTCCCACGATGCCACCTCCATGGTCTGTCTTTGGATTTGAAGCGGGTCCCGCCATGCCCGCTGTGGTGGTAGAGTCAACTATCCCCATGGTGCATAGTGTTAATTGGAGTGAGTGACATTGAAATGAGACTTCATCTTACAGATTGTCTGAACTACATGTTATGTCAGAAAACAATGTGTCAACAAAAAAAAAACAGAGGAAAATACAAGTAGAAAATTCAAAACATTTATATAAATACATGCTTACAGAAGTGCGTATATCATGTGTGGGTGCCTGGGTGTATACTTTTGTTAATGAAAGATTCGGAATGCACTCCTTGTAAAACATCGAATAGTTTTGTTGCTTGTTTTTGTTTGTCTGTTTCCAAGGAGCAGTCTTGCTGTCATGTTTGCGGCAGCTTTTATCTATCTGATGTAGAGAGGTTTGCCTAATTTTCATTCAGGTATTGGGGTAGAAAAGGTTCTACTTGCTTGCAGTATTTCGTGAGTGAATGATAGCAAGTGCGATGGTCAATTCAAACTTTGTTTTCATATATTCAGCAGAATATAAGAATCAGTGATAGAAACTTTACATGTGCAGGTGTATTTGAATAATAATGGAAGCCTATATAACCGTATATTTATGTCCACTATCAATACTATAAGAAGGACTTATAAATACTCACATTTACATATCCTGCGAAAAAAAAAGGACTCACAAAGAAAACTATTTTTGTAATATGTGGGTATCTCGAAAAGGAAGAGGAGAAAGCAAGGGGTGAATATCTTACGTCTAACAGCGGTTGCGTAAAAAAAGAAGATAGAAAGAAAGGAAAGTGCCAAAAATCTAAAAAGATAAAAACAGAATATAAAAGGAATAATGGATGACGATTTTATGTCGTAGATTTAAAACAAAAAAGGTCTAAATCTAAGGTCAAGGCCCACAGAGACGATTTTAGCCATCACACATTGTATACGACTTCAAGAGGAATACTTTCAGAATATTCCTGAATGAATTCAGTGAACGTGCATTTTTGATGTCCGTTCTATAAAAGGAGTTCAAGAATCTTGTCCCTGATTATAAACGTCTATCGAACTAACATCTCTGTTAATACCAAAGAAAATGAAATGTCTATGTTCTCGTGGAAATATGAAATAAAATTGGAATTGAATTAAATTGAATAGATATCATTGTTATATCGCTTGATTCCCATGGGCAACAGTAAATCAAATTACAATTGAGTATATGAATATAAGAACGACCCAAGTCCATGGAAGACCATTTGTGACCCTGCACCTCAAAACAAACAAAAAGTCGCCAGACATGAATTTTCAGTTAAGACCATATTCTGAAAGAGCAGACTTTAAGCTTTAAAATGATGTATAACTCAAATCAAATGGACTCTCCTAACCTATCTAAATATTAGAAAGAAAGCACAAACTCAGGAAAAGTGTGAACTGAGAAAAGAGGCTCTGAAGTACAGTGTCTATTCAAGCGCTTAATCTTTACCAAACCACGCTGGCTGTGCGATGAATGGGACAAAAAAAACAGGAAGTAAACCACCAGAGTAACAACAATGGAGGGATTATCAGATTATGCTGAAATTCAGCATGCCGCATTAACACATTCTGTTCATAATTAATGCCAACTTTCAAAGCAGTAGCCCTATCCTTTCAAAAGTTATTAGAGTTGAAAGTGAAGACTGTGGACCATTTTTTTTCAGAAATGAAAAGGGGATTCTAAAGACACACCTAATCACACTATTCTACCCAAAATGTTCGAGATAAACTGCTAAAAAACACACTTTCCTGCCCGTTTTATGATACCAAATTTTAGCATAATGTAAAAGAAGACCCGCTCTTTCAGAAAATATGAAAAAGTCAAGTTTGGCTAGGTTGACCCATTTCACTTATTTTCAGTCCTCACGCAAAATCAGTGTGTGCGACTTTATGTTCGTTTTGAGGTGCACGGTCACATTTTGAGTAAACTAAAAAAAAAAAACTTCATATCTTTTTTATTTGTCAAATAATATTCTATTTAACTGTGATGGGAAGGCAACATTGTATATACAAATTAGAACATAAATTATTATGACAATTAACATTTACATTAATTGTGGAGAGGCCATTTTGTGTGGTGGACTTGGGTCGTTCTTTGATTCATATGGACTTGAGTCGTTCTTTGATTCATATACATGATATTCTGCTGTAGAGATGAGAGAAGGATGAGAGAGGGCGATATTATATGAATGCAAGAATGACCAAGTCCTTCATTCCAAGGAGGTACTAGCTTGCCTAGTACCTCCTTGTTCATTCTTACATTAATATAGGATTTAACTCATTCATTTCTGGCACTTCCGGGGGTTAATTAGGATTTATCATTTATACTCAAGATGAGTCCATGCATAAGCTACAATTTCCTATGTCAAACTGAATTTGGCCAAAAATTGGACTTGGGTCTTTCTTATATATTTTCAGGTCTTCAATTATGAATATTTGAAATAGAAAAAATAACAATCGCATATTAAAATTGATACATGCAAATAGCGAAAAGACACAAAGGAAAACGAAGGGGGATGATATAACAAAGGTCTTTGATCTTCAGAATTATAAATTATAAAAAAACAAACAAAGAGGATATATGCTAATATGGAGCCGAAATACAATTCATCAGACGCACCATCTTTTGTGACAGTTCAAATTCATCTACGGTAAAACCCTACCCAATACAACTTGATGCGTGTTTAGCCAAAACCTAAACTTCCGCATAGTTAACCCTAACTAGGATGGGCTATTTAGGTAGATGATAGAGCCGGGGGGGGGGGGGGGGGGGGGGCTCCCATGCCCACCCCGAGATCTCGGTTTTGTTTGAATTGAAATTGTACACGAATTCACGCTTTTGAGCAATTTTTGGTCTGACATGACTGTATGTACATATTTACGTGCAACTTCGAAACTCCGGGTCTTGCAAATTTGGTGTCAAAAGATGCCCCCCCCCCCCCTTCTAGTTAGGGTTAAGGTATAGGTGAAAATAAGGATATAGTGGAATAGCCATATTAAAGGGATTGTATAGTTTTTGTTGAGACCTGATTTCAGGTTTCTAATATTTTTTGGTGAGATAATGAAAAACCTCTTATGAAATATGAAAGAGCATGTAATTCATGAGGAATTCAACGTTTATGTGATGAAAATTGGTTTTGAAATGGCTGAGATATCCAAAACAGAGCGATTCTAATGAAGTGTGGGACCCACACTTTTTTACGATCGCTTTGTTTTACTTTGTTTTTGGATGTTTCAGTCATTCCAAACCCGATTTTCATCAAATAAACTCTGAATTCCTCTTAGAATGGCATGTTCTGTACTATTTCATAAGTGTTTTCTTGGTATCTCGCAAAAAGTTAAAAGCCCAATTCTCATCTCCACCAATACTGTACTATCTCTTTAAGTCTGTTATCATGACATCTACATTAATTCTTGAAATGATATAACAATCGTTATCACTTTGAAATTGTTCCCAGTATTGTTATCTAGCATTGTAATTCCAAAAGATTTTATATGTGAAACACTTTTGAAACAATATGAACATAGCAAATATCTGTCTTTAGATCATCTAATATTTTCTAAACAGAATAGACTGCGTGTAAGAAATTATTTAGGTCTTCATGAGAATAAAGATATTTGAGCGGGCGGCAGAAAATCAATGATAACACATTTACAGGTGATACTAAAATCATTGATACAAATGATAAGTTTAACACCAGCAGCCCGATAGACTACCTTGTGACACACCACAAGTAAGTCCTTTAATGGCTGAGTTACAACTGTTTGAATTAAGCTCGTCTCACGTATACCGTACAGTATGACAATCATGTTTTACAGTGTCGAAGGCCTTTGAAAAGTCCAGGAAGATATGCCAATCAAATGAGTATGGTGAGAAAACCAAGTAATGAATCACCCGATAGATTCAAAAGCAATAAAAAAGAGACTTGGAAGCTAGATTGAGTGGACAGGATAGAGCATCGCGTAATCACACTCGCACATCCGGTCATCCCGCAAACACATCACACACACTATATATATAAGTAAAATATTAGAATCTGACAATAAATAGCTCTTTCACCGTTAGGTTTGTTGATAAGGAAATGCTTCATGATCAAGGAAATCTATTTGCGAGATTTTCGGGTACTAAATAAAAATACTCAAGTAAAAAACGTATACCATCTCCTACCTCCGTGGTCACCTTTTGCTTTATCCACTGCTTTACCTGTTCTGCTTCTACTTCCAGTACCAGCATTCCTTTGCTTGCTTCTCTTTTTCTTTTTTATTTTCCCACTCTTTTTTGGCATCTTTCCTCAATAATAACCCTTTACTAAGAGAAATATATATGTTTTATTATGTTCTGATCCTACACTCTAGATTTTTTTTTTTTTTGAGGGGCTGGTATATAGGTGCAGCTAACGCGATGAATTGGTCAGATGAAAGACGTCAGTTCTCAAATACTACTCATTCTTCCTGCAATAAAATATCAACATAGAAAAAAAAAAGAAGTTGTGGAAAATTCATGACTACACTGTGACATGCTGCATGTCATGATACTAACAAATATCTTGACCAAGCTTTAATCTATCTGGCTTGGCTTTCTTTTCTTGCTTGATATCTTACTCCACGGAAGGTGTATCAGTGTGAGAAATTCCTGTACACGAAGAAGTCAAATATCACCTTGTGGATGCGTTTTCCTCAGCCCCATCAAGATCAAAAGTTGACTACAACATCATATTCTTTCCAAACATAAAATGTAGCCCAAGTTCAATATCAAAAACACAAATATTTAACAGATCATTCCTAAATACAAATAGTTTAAGTGTATTCCTTTAAAAAAAACGGTGAAGTTCCGTAACATATGAAATCATTATTGATGGTCACTTAATGGTAACAGGACATAATAATGTTGAGTAAAAGTGCAAGTAAACACCATGATGAAACTGACTTTCGATGCAGTTACCAGTATAGGAAGAACTGATTTTGCTGTTACATAGGGCCTACAAACACTTCCATATACATGCGGTGTATACCTGCTACAGTCGAAATCGGGACTAGTCTTCGATCATTACTAATTGAGATCTACAATTTACCATTCAAACAAAATGGTTAAAGGTCTTGTTTACCTTTGGAAGCGGTGATTTAAAAAAGAAAAACTATTCATGATATCACTTTTGATGCATAATGTGTATCAGCTGTATCCCAAAAAAAAAATCCTACCGTATAAAACTTTTGCCATAAAGCCCAAAATATAAGGAAATATCACCATTTTTTCTCATTGAACCATTTTATTATACTGTATTACGCGATAGACATTTTAGTCTGGGAGCATTTCAATACAACTATTAATTGTTCACATTTTGTATATTTAACAATACTATTGATTATACTGGTTCAGATTTTTACATCCGTTGTTTCCATCCATAACTCACATCTAAGAACTTGAAGCACTAATGCTGGGGTTTTTGTTTCATCTGCAAATAGGAAATTATGCCTTTAAATTGTACCATCAAAATTGGGCATGATAAAAGAAAATTCACGGAATTAGAAATTTCCCATATTTCTAATGTTCAGTGTGGCAACCACTTTATGCAAAGAATATTAGTTGATAGTCATCAACTGCCAACTCTTCCATTAATCAGATTCTGTCCTTTAAATCCCCTCACAAAATAGTCTGGAATGGATAGTTGAAAATCTAAAAAACTATCAAGCCTTTTAAGTCATTCATGCTGAATTATTATAGAATATATACGACGAAACGAAACTTGATGCATACAATACAAGGCTTTTCTGTCTTAACATTCAAAGTCCAAAAAACGGGAAATAAAGTGAAGGTTATGGGAAGTGGGAAATTTCTGAATTCCACATGAAGCAATGACATCACTTTTTTTTAACTTGCATAATATATCGCCAACAATGTCACTCTTTGGTGATGAAAACATGATGAATCTTAAAAGTTTCATACTTTTCGTACTTGAATTCTTAGACAAAACTTGAAGAGTAAACTTCAATGATTTAATTTTATATACTCTATTTCATTTCATTTGATAACTAACACAAGCGTAGTGTGATGCAAATTAGAATTATGGTATATGGCATGCCATCGAATGATCCCAAACATTTAGCAAATATACATTATGACTTCATTAAAAAAAAAAGTATAAGATTTATGCACTCTTCAGTTCTGGAATGTGAGTTGACCACTCACTCACCTCAGACCAAGCTCTCCAGTCCATCATTAAAGCAGTTGAGAATTACTACGATTCTTTCAAGTCGACACGGAACCGGCGGGACATAGGGCCTATTGGTCCATCCGATTGCGATCCCAAAGTCATGTAAATCATGGAACGTGCTATGTAGACGTGAGCCAGTTAAGGAGATGATAAAATTTTCAGTGGCAATATGACCGACAGATACATGTATCATATAATCGCATTTGGCAATCTGACAAGAAGAAAAAACAACAACAACAAAATATTACCCCCAGGCTATAGCCTGTCTGCAACACCTGAGAGGGAATTGCACGCACCCCTCATCTCTCATAATTCGCCAATCGCATGCATTTTTCTGAGTGAGCAAGTTAAACAAACAAACAAACCGCGAACGCCAACTCTGAGCGGAATTTGAAAGGGAAACCACCCTCTTTAAATCACATGATTTCTGAATGCATTGAACAAAGTCCCTCTTACTAGTTTCCTGTGGGTTTTGAATGTGTAAACATACTGGTGATACATTTAGGATTTGTCTACACAGCGTCACGCAACTAATACATTCCTATACCATGTCCATGATGTTGAGAACGAAAAATGTGTCCTACCGTGGCGACATGAACTGTTTAGTAATTCCAGTACATGTACCACGCACTGAGAGTTTTCGCGGCGACATTATCGATTCCAGAAAGAGTATTATCATTTGAGAGGCCCTGCAACAGTGCGTTACATGTTTTATATTAAATGGTGTACATGTATCTATAATAACAAGATTTGAAATTGGTCAAATGGTACCTTTTCTCATTGATTTCTTTATAGTTCACGGACGTGATATATTATATATTATATATATATATATATATATATATATATATATATACATATATATTATATATATATATACATATATCTTATATATATATATATATATATATATATATATATCATTCTTCCATGGGAATCACGTGTTACCTTAAAGACAAATCAATGTTGATAGATACACTTTGTTTACTGTAATAAATTGTAGTACAATTTAATGTACATGATCTTTTATGCACTGTAATCCCAGTCAATATAGGGTCTACATTCCATTTGCACTACCAGCCCTTGTGCAATATTCTTTTACAACTCGACCTCCGGCCGCGGTAAAATAAAGGTACAATTGAGCTAATCACGAATTTTGTTGTGCGTTGATACAGTGCATCCAAGATAATGTACACCAGTATAATCATACGCCAAATAGATATTTATAACAACATTTCTGTCACTTCTGTTTTAGTAAAAAACACAAGACATCTGACTCAATCCTTACCTTCTTTGGCAGTCTTCAGAGCCAGTGATAAATTTCATACTGTTGGAATCTTTCTGGACTTCTCAAAGATCTAATTGTTGATAGTTGATACCATCGACAATGATACAATATTATCCGTTATTATTTCATTATAGTATCTGAGAAAATAAAGTGGTTTAGGAGCTACTTTATACTAATCGAAGATATATATATTCTTTTTACAATCAATTGTTAATGGCACTGGCGTAGCCGGGGGGGGGGGGGGCAATGGGGCGGTGGCCCCCTCCCCCCCCCCCCCTAAGATTTGGATAGGGGATTTGCGAGGCGGAAAAAAAATGCTTGTACACTGTATGCATGCACATGAAGCGGGTCTCCTTTTCAACCCTTCATCAAATAAGATCATAATTTTGTGAATATTTCACTCAAAGTGTGCACCAGATCGTTGAATTTCAACTCGAAATATGCAAAATCTCTCGTGCTTGGGAGGGGGTATCCTCTTTCCCTAGCCTTAGTACACTTTTTAGATTTACAAAAAAGACATATCACTTACATTCTGAAAACTCAAAGTTCCCTCATGTACAAGGGGGAATTTCCCCTTTCAGTCAACCCTTTCCTCCCTCAGTCCCCCCCCCCCATCATTGCGTATACGAGATATCTCAATTTCAACCTTAAAAAGGCAAAAGCTCGATCGTCCGGGAAGGGTCGAGATAATAATCGCTCACGTCTTCTCCCTGGTCGCCAGCCCCTCCCCCCCCCCCCCCCCACACACACACATGCATAGAAGTAAACTGTGGCTACACTTTGAACAAAAAGTTTTCCAAATATGACACAATGTGTGCACCAAACGTTTAACTGCAATCAGAAAATTATACAGAATCTCCTTCCACAGACTTGCTACACTTCTCTGATTGAAAAATTTCCAGATATTCCAACAAAAGTGTGAGCCAAATTGTTGAATTTCAGTTCTAAAAGCTAAAAACAGAAAAAAGACTCCCTTGAATATGGGAGAGGTATCTTGCCACCCTTCCATTGCCCGTTACCCACCTTAGACTTAATACATTTTTGGGAATGACAATTTCCAAATTTTCCACAAAGTGTGTTCCAGATCACTTTATTTCAATTTTTAAAACGCAAAAGCCGAGCGGGAGGGGGAATCCCCCGTCCCCTTAAAGCTCTTCCTCACTAGACTTTGAACATACTGTACACACAGATGATGCACATTCGGAATAAGAGCTAAATTCCGTGATTTTAACACTTCGATGAAAAAGTATCGCACCAAAAACTAAATTTGAGGTCTGAAAATGCAAAATCACCTTCGTGTGGGAGGGGAAATGCCCCTATCTACACCCTCGTGTGCATGCTTTTTCTGTTTGATTGCTGAACAGACAGCGTTCATGATATTCAGGGTAAGAATTAATACAAGACGTTTATTTAGATAATACCATTTTATAGCCACAATGTTCAATAATAATTGACATGATATTGCCACCTTAAACAAGTGGGACTGTTTCAAGTCGATAAAACACCCAAAACACGCAAAAACATGCATCAAATTCCACCATTTGCAACATCAAAATGCAAAAAGATCTCACCGCGGGAAGGAGGACATCCTCCTCCCCCTCGCTTGCTCCGTTCGCTCGGGTTCAGTCCCGTTCATGATACTAGTATTCAGTGAAAAAATGAAAATAAGAAGTGTATTTAAATCATACCATTTTATAGGAAATTGTTCAATAATAATCTAAATCAAAATATACTGCTACCTTACAAGTGGGACTGTTTGACGTCGACAAAAACATGCATCAAATTGCACCACTTACAACATCAAAATGCAACATGTTCTCACCGTGGGAGGGCGGACACCCCCCTCCCACACCCTCCCCCCCCCCCCCCACCTCTCCCCCGCTCGCTCCGCTCGATCGGGTTCAGTCGCGTTCATGATATTCAGTGTAAGAATTGATACAAGACATTTATTGAAATGATACCATATTTCATAGCCAAATTGTTCATTGATAATCGACATGAAAATATATTGCTATACCTTAAACAAGTGGGACTGTTTCAACTCGATAAAACATGCATCAAATTGCATCATTTACAACATCAAAATGCAAAAAGTTCTTACCGTGGGAGGGGGGACACCGCCTCCCACCCCTCCCCCCCCCCCCCTCCCAAGATCAAATCTTGGCTACGCCGTTTAATGGTACGTTTGTTTATATAGTTACTACAGTAAGTTGCAGTGACTACTTAGTATGATGCATATGATTATGTTATTGTTAAAATTATATACTGTGGATCGAATCATTGCAAATTAGAGTAATTTCTGCGGGACTTTTTCTTTGGCTCGATTGAAATATTGTGTGGTGCAGGGTTGGTTACAACCCGGGGAATGTCACGCGTACCTCCAGGAAAACCATTAAACTGATAGGCTGTATGGGATTCACAAAGGTAGATTTAATATAGCCTGTGGCGCAATTTACGGAAATTTTGAGTAAGGTACCTAATTCCAGGTACATTCCATCAGACATTCAGTGATGAATGCACACACCAACACACAAAATGAATGGTGGGTGCTTTTTCGCTGGTTTTAGCCAGTGGTCTCATGTAATTTCTAAACCGCAAGCTCGATTTAGAAGCTAAGTTTGTGAATTTAGGCTAATGAATTTTGAGGATCACATTCTAAATGTATTATATATTAAAAGTATACAGTAGGGGGACGTATACCTTATAGTCACATTCTGTAGGGTATGTGTGTGTATTTAAATGTGTGTGCGTGACTACCAAGTAGCAAATACGTGTCCAGTACGAATATTGTGTTATAACCTCACATGCCGACTTCAGTGATGCGCTATATTCATGGCCCGTGTGTCGCTCTGCATAACATAGACAATTTCATGGAATTTCTAATTAGGTGCCTACTCATTAGGGTGGGATTTCACGGGGCACGCGAACGATTTGCGAAGGACGCGAATGGCAAAATCCAGCGTTCGCATTTTGGTCTGCAAAAGATCGCCAAACGAACGTGAGGGTTCGGAAGCGTCGTCAATTGTTCGCGAATGTCGTTTTTACTTCGGCGAGAATTTCAAAAAAGTTTGAAATTTTCTGCGAACCTTTTCCGCACACTTGGTCGTGAATTGCTCGTGAATTGTTCTCGAAAGTGTCTTTAAAGCCTCGTCATATGCGCAAGACCTTCGCAAGACACGCGCGACGTTCGCAAAATGTTCGTTAAACCCCAGACTCCGAAACTTTGGAGAATGTCTCGCGTATGTTACGCGAAATCTGCGAAGTTTTTCCGATCATTTTACGACGTAATCGCAAACTGTTCGCGTACCTTTTGAGACATTCTCGCGAACGTTTAGCGCACGTTTGGGGATGTATGACCTATACGTTTTCTACAAATAAAAATCGTAGCATACACCTAAACATCAAACAATTATTAACAAGTATAGTAACAAAAGAAATTAAAGACTAGCAAAGAGAAAGAAATGTTCGATATAACAAATCGCAGAATACACTTGAAATTAATCTAAAGTATGTAAAATTTTATTTGAAGTATAGAGATTATGTGCTGGAGGAACTGCAAAAAAAAATAAAAAAGATCAAATGCTTTACTAGTGGAGATACGTCCTAGGAAAAAAAATGTAGGCAAGCACACGATAGAGAAATGAGAGAAAAAGAAAGGAGAAATAGAAGAAAGAAAAAAATCGACTCAAGACAGCTTCCACCTCTCCTTGGGTACATTTTCTCCCATGATTATTGAAAATGTTTCGTTGTTCGCATTTCCGTCGCGTGTTCTTCGTGAACGTAACATGCTGTACTTTAGCAATGATACACACGACATTCGCACATTCGTGGAAAGTTCGCACAAATTGCGCAAGAATAGTTTTCAGCTTCATTGTCGGAAAACATTCGGAGAAAAACTTTTCCGAATGTTGGATTTTGTCATTCGCGTCCTTCGCAAATCGTTCGCGTGCTCCGTGAAATCCCACCCTTACCGTAGTACATGCTCGAATGTCTCTAAGGTTTGCCGCTGCCTGACATGACAAGAAGCAATATATGTATGTTGCGCATTACACAATAAAAATAAAAAGTAAACTCAATAGCAAGCATGTAATAATGCAAGAAAAACAATGAATTTAACGCCATTATATTATTGTAACATGAGACAATTTTTCACACTGGAACATATTATGAGTGTTGTTTCTGTGAATGAAGAATAATGTCCATATTCTGCACTTCAACACCTTCCAGGATCTTCTATAATGTTTGATATTACCTAGAACTTGTTTTATGCCTAAAATTCATGCCCTTGATAAAATTTATGAGAATAATTCTGAACAATATTTCCCCAGGGTATTGTGAGTGCTACAAATACCTGTTCTGTCTGTGTGTGTGTGTGTGATCAGAATTTTTGTTTTACAGCATGCAATGCTACGTGCCTATTCCATGCTGTAATAAATCTATGTACAAATGTGTATATAATGTAGATAAGTAGATATGTGATGGAGTTTGCACCCTTGGTAATGATTTATCTAAAGTACGGATAAAGCCCATCATGAACAATGACCTTTATTGTACAACTTTATGTTTTGCAATAAAATGAGATTTTTGTTGTATAGCTGTTTTACATGAAGTTGCCTTTCGTACACAAGGAATATGTTCTGTGTTGGCAAGGCCGCCAGAAAGGGGGGGGGGGGGGGGGGGGGGGAGTGGGCACTTGCCCCCCCCCCCCCCCACCCCCACTGCCCCTTGTAACAAATAGTTAACCAATTATCTAAAGACCAAAATGAACAATAAGGCGCTTTTCTTGTCAAAAAAATTGTCACTGAAAATGCGAAATTTTCGCCCTTATAATACACCAATAATATACATTATTATTGTAACATACCTTTAGTAAACCTTTCATTTATATTTTCCTTTTCTTCTGTGCTTTAAAGCAAAATAATAGTAATTTTCATTGCTCGAATATTGCGATCACATTTCAGACGAATTGCAAAGTGAAAGGGGCTCGCTCGCTCTACCCGTACTTATACAGTAAAATGAATAGTTTTCAGAAGTTATGATCATAGTCCTTCACAGTGTTTTTTTTTTGTTTAATTCCCTAGAAATTTGATATAAAATGCTCTATAAACGCGACTTATCATCTGTTTTTACCAAAAAAATTCTTGTACCCCCCCCCCCCATCCTCTCCCACACCCTTCCCCGCTCGGTCGCTTCGCTCCCTCGCCGAGGATCTCACACCGTCACATAATGTACCCCCGTATAATACATTGTATGTTATAAATACATGTACAGTCCTTTGCACTGATTTTTTTCCTATGTTTAATTTCCGTGTGTAATAGAAATTGTCTTATACCTGCTCTATAAACGCGACCGTTGTACTCTGTTTTTACAAAAAGTCTCTACCGTAGGAGGGTGATATCCCACTCATGCATTTTTTAAACTTGTGTATTTGTATTGGGCTTTTGATGTGTGGGAAAAAAAAGACAAGAAGGATGAATAGTACTTCTCTTGTACAATGTATTTATAACAACATATACAATTTGATCTTTCCCGGTGGATTTCATAGAATTCAAATAGCACAGAAGTAGTAGAAGGAGTAGCACAGAATTGGTTACATGTACTTGAATAAAAAGAGTGCAGTCAAACTTTCATAACAGTGGCTGTTAGAAATGTGCAATGAACATTGATGAAAAAAAAAATATTTCTCATGTTTTCATAGCAGAGTTATAACTTCCAGTCACATTTGCAAGGGATATGAGGAAATGGTGTAACTGGCCCTGTACCTCCCAAATACATGTAAAAGAACATTTTAAATTCACTTCCTCTGCTTGTGTCTGATTTCAGGCAGCTTGTATACCCACACTGCATAACCGTGTTCAGGGGATGTACTAGCCCTATCCCATGTTAACATGCAAGTCCCATTCAGGCCTCGAAATTTGGCTTTTCGATAAAAGTTCCTGATTGTCTTCAGGTTTTTGTAGCACAATTGCCAGTTGCTGTCAGTTTTAGAATCATGCGCTGCCTGAAGATTTGGTATAAAGCTTTTTGCTTCAGCGATAAGTGCTGAATGCTACGTATACGGTATATATAGGACTACACTTGACATAAAGGGTATAGGAGTATAAGTATTTCTGTTAAAACTGTCAATTCTTTATATGTAGAGTAGAGCAGTACATACATGTATGTAACAACTTGTATCGGTCCCCTTTTTCCTCTGTAAGGGGCTGTACAGTACTGGTTGAGGTGGGGATTGATGTTTTCTACATTCCTAAGTGAGATAATGAGACACCTCTTATGAAATAATTTATGAAAGAGCATGTAATTTTAAGGATTCAATGTTTATTTGATGAAAATTGGTTTTCAAATGGCTGAGATATAAAAAAAGTGATAATAATAAAAGACTATACAGGCCACAACTTTATTAGGATCTCTTTGTTTCACCTTGTTTCTGGATATCTCGGCCACTTCAAAACCGATTTTCATCAAAGAAACTTTTGATACCCCTTAGAATTGCATGCTCTTTGACATATCTCATAGAGTGGTTTCTGAATATTATTATCTCGAAAAACGTTAAAAGCTAAATTCTCACCTCGACCAGAACTGTACACACCCTTTAATATACTAGTGCCATAAGAAATAGCCATCACTGAGCTGTTCATTTTTCACTTCGGTTTTGTCTGTGCATGTCTCGATACATGTATTTGTTCTTCCAAAAGTCTGTGTTCAGCTGCTGTAATTAGCCACAAATTGCATCGTGTATACTTTCTGGATTTCAACCACTGTCAACAGCTGCTTGCCTAACATAAATTATCACCAGAAATTGCCCATTGAAACGCCAAATTACTGGTCATAAGGGTGAAGTGTTGTATTATACAAATGATGTTCAGGACAGAGTGGATCGGTGAGAGTTGGATGCGTGAGTTTAACTTTGGAACTGTTTAAACCCACTCGCTGCACTAGTGGGTTTTAGACTGTTCCATAGTTAAACGAGAGCATCCAATTCTCACTGATCCACGAAATAGGCCTGTGTATCATTTGTGTTATGAAATGGGCCCGTATAAATTCATGAAATACAATTTTCCTCATCATGCGTCCGGTACACCTACAACACTGTACAAGACTTGAGCCATGCGTTTGGATTTACTGGACGCATGGCCATGCGTTAGGATTTTACCAAATGCATGGCTCAGTGTTGATCAGTAAAAATCAATGCATGGCAATTGACCAATCAGATTGCAGAAATTCTAAAGCCCATTTTATAGGAATTGATAACATCATTAAAGGGGAAAAACTGAGCCACTTCTCACCTTCTCACATACATAGTGCTCTTTATTTTTCTTTGTACACGTACATACATCATGTACATCAAAATCTCAATTGTAGAATCTTACAAAGCTACTGTTGAGACATCAGACACCTGATTATAAGAACCAGATAAGTGAAAAAAAATAAAGCATTTTCACTTGGCAAGATGAATAAGAAGTCCTTTTTCTTTACTGACAGAATGTACCTCTGATATAAATGTGAAAAGTATGATTGCGTGGAAGGGGGCACGGTAAAGTTGTTTCGTGTGTGCGTGCGTGTGAGTAATACGCCTGCTGGACCAAAAATTAACAGGATGGAAACGAGTCTGAAAGATACACAAGGCAGAGAGGTCTTTGTCCACAAGATTATACAGTATATTAAGTCATACATGTACTTGTGCACTACTGATTTTCCATTGATTGAACTGCCAACAAACAAATAATTTTTACAGCCAATTAACCTTCTCAATAATGACTCAAAAGAGAAGACTAACTTAAATCCTTTGGAAGCCATCGTACAACACATGTATCCTACAAATATACAAAGTGTTTCAGATTGGATAGCAATTTTTGCCTAATAAGTTTCAACAAACATTTCTATAATGCCACTAGACTCAACACAAAAATACTTCACACAATGGACGATCAGTTACACACATGACATAATAATCCCATTTATCATTTCATCTTTCTTTTTCATTTTTACCAACAAAACAAACGACATGCAAGAACAGAGCTGAGCATGAAAATGATATTTGTCGGTAAAATGCATGATAAAATGCATACATACAGTAGGTATGTAACTTGATCATCAATAATTATAATCCTTCATTACTGAAGCGAAAGTGTAAAGGATACTGTATTATGTAGGCCCTATCAAACTCAAAGTATGGAAAGTGCCACAAACACAGCCACTCCCTATCTAATAATGGCCAACTCATATCAAGAAAGGGACTATGTACATGTATAACATTCCCGTGATTAAAGTACAACTATAACATACATGAAAATGTATATTGAGCTCGACTCGCATTGTACCTTTAGAACTAATCATCTAAGCTACACAAACTACATGTATTTCCATTTCATATTCGTCTTTGCAGTCTGACATGCTGTAACACAAAACGAGGAGGGCTCTACAGCAACCATGCCACATCATTTCCACATATAATGACTTATACATTGTACATGTACTGTACTTTGCCACTAAATGAAAGCCGGTCTGTTCATGTCAATTATACATGTGTGAAAACTCAAAATTCTTACGGGGTCAAAAAAAAATGTGCCCTGTGGCAAGCACTGTGATGCCTATTAAAGCAAAAACTGCCACTGAATGTGAACATAATTTGCTATTACACAATTTCTATGACAATACAAAAACCCATGAATATGCAAGATATGCAAATATAAAGTATATTACCACCATCACATCGAACTTGAAAAGAAAGTACATTGTATAATTGTGACATACATTGTACACACTTACACTTTTCATCTGCATCACAATATGAAATAAAACACATCCATTAGATGTGTAAATGTTATACAAAGTGTATACAAAGTGTTTCTTTAAAAAAAAAGTGTACCAAATAAGAAAACGAAACTCAGAAAACAGCAAAGCAGGGGAGAACTGCAAACTTCTTGTACAGTTTTACCGAACCCCCTTGATCTGCCATCACCTCGCCTAGATATGTATCAACAATCATTACTGTAATTAACCAACCCTTACATAATGAAGCCGTATCTTGGTCTCAACAGCATGTGTACTCAATTTAGAATTACATTTACTATCCTGCAACAATGGTCCTATATCATTAACATGGTAGAATGATGATTGATTACTACATATGTCTCCACAAATAGTCACTGAAGTACAAATCTATTTATAAATCGTCCACATGTCCTGAAAATTGACATTTTTTCAGTTTCCTTCTCAAAACTAAGACACAAGTTGGGACCTCTTCCCATGATGCAGTTACACAGGAAAGTTATATTCAAAATTAGAAAGTTATATCCATGGTTGATGCAGCATTTCATTCTGACAATTCTTCCCAACCCTCATAATGGATGTTCTCATGGAAACAAGTTTCATGGATGAAACTCAGGCAATGACATATGAACTACTGCAGCATTTCATAACTTGAATGAAGTACACTGTTGTATACATTTTGTACTTTGCAGAAAAATAAAATACATGTAATACATATTTAAAGACTTAAAATATTCTGCTATACAAGAAGGTATCAAGAACAGGTCATTTGCGCCAGTCTGTCTTCTTGAAAAGCACCAAATAATTCCATGCAATGTATAAACTATATTTCTCACAATAAGTTACATAAACAAGGCAATTGCCAAAATGTGTCTTGCCCATTCACATAGAAATTAATGTTTTCTAACTCACGAAGTTCATTGACCCTGCCTATGACCTTTGACCTTGTAGTGACCTTCAACTCCCCAAGGGACATTTACCAGCCAAGTTTGGTCACAAACGGACATATGGATCAAAAGTTATGAGCCATAATCGAAATGCGCCGTAAAAACTTAACATTGGGCACTAAAAGTTTGTTTTCCCCTGTCTGTGATCTCTGACTATGTGATGACCTTCAAATCCCCTAGGGACATCTCAATGTACTATCAAAGTTTTGTCACAAATGGACATTTGGATCAAAAGTTAAGAGCCATAATCGAAATGAGCTGTAAAGACTTAACATTGGGCCCTAAAAGTTTGTTGACCCCTGTCTGTGACATTTGACCCTGTAGTGACCTTCAACTCCCCACGGGACATGTATGTACCATCCAGGTTTGGTCACAAATGGACATATATACATTAAAACTTATGAACCATAATTGAAACACAACATAAAAAACTAACATTGGGCCCTAAAGTTTATTGACCTCTGCCTGTGACCTTTGACAATGAGGTGACATTCATGTTTGGTAAAATGTGTAACTTTGTATGAACACTCTTCCCTACAAGTTTGATTGAAATTGAAGTCCTCAGTAGAGAGTTATTCAAGGTTTTGTAGCGTTACGGACTGACGACGGACAGACAACAGACGGACAGACGCCACAGGCGATCCCTTAGTCCCTTTGGCTTAACAATAAATAAACATCATATTTACACTGAACCTCATGGAAAATATGTTTCCAAGTATGCTCGTCCAATGTTATTCTTGAAAAAAAAATTGTCAGTGACAAAGAGTAGATGGTTGTACAATTTTTTCTTTTTTTTAAATACACAGAAACTTTTTGAATAATAACTTTCTGATTCTGATTTCCTGGTCTTACAAATTATGAAATACAATGTACCTTTGTCCGTCAGTCATTCATACTGGTATCTGCCTATGAAGTACAAACACTGTAAATTAAGCACCAACAAATTAAATTTCACACCTCCCCAAAGATTGTTTACATGATGCTGAAATTACTCCGGCATAATAAAACATCAGTCACACAATACACAATGCAAATCTAACATGCAATACTGATAAAATGCTGTACATATACAAGCACACAGCATAATAAACTTGGCTTGCTCAACTGGTCAAAATGGGCAAGCAGACATGCAAGTGATGGTCAATAGCTGCCGAAACAAGTTTTCTTTTGATTGTCGCTACTCTCCACATTTTCAACAGTTGACACTGAGTACACTCATTGTAGGTGTACTCCCAAACATACTTGACACGTCATTTCATTAAATTATTTTCACCTTGCCTAGGACATGATTTCACTGTGCTTTTTCTTTTAATATTGCCATGAATAAATGTCCATGTACACTCGTTCTGTTTCACATGATTCATGAGCACTTTTGTGTATACATGTGACCTACATGTAACTGCACTAAAGTCTGCCAGATAGAACCTCTCTCTGATAGAATCATGTACAATATATTTTTTTACTAAGTGTGTTCAAAGCAAAATTATTATACACAGTATATTAATATACAATGTATCTAGTACTACATCAATATTACACTTGGATTTTCTACAGCTTTCAATTCTATTCCTGTCAACAAATGCACTCCTTATGTTCAGCACTATACATATAGCAAAAACTCTTATACAGTGCACTCCCGTTACAACAAGGAAAAGTAGAAATTACGCGGTGCGTAATATATGTCCCCGCCGGAAGTAGCATTTTGTAGCAAAATGTGCAATATAGGTAAAAAATCAAGGTCAAAGGTCAAAGAAGTCAAAGGTCAAAATTCTGTGTAAAAGTTTTGAAGCCCTCACCTAGTGCCATCACATAAAGCAAACGGAATCGAAATCGGGTTAGAAATGGCGAAGGAGTAGCATTTTATAGCCAATGTACAATACAGGTCAAAAATCAAGGTCAAAGGTCAAAGAAGGTAAAGGTCAAAATTCTGTGGAAAGTTTTGAAGCCCTCACCTAGTGCCATCACATAAAGCAAACAGAATCGAAATCGGGCTAGAAATGGCGAAGGAGTAGCATTTTGTAGCCAATGTACAATACAGGTCAAAAATCAAGGTCAAAGGTCAAAGAAGGCAAAGGTCAAAATTCTGTGTAGAAGTTTTGAAGCCCTCACCTAGTGCCATCACATAAAGCAAACGGAATCGAAATCGGGTTAGAAATGGCGAAGGAGTAGCATTTTGTAGCAAAATGTACAATATAGGTCAAAAATCAAGGTCAAAGGTCAAAGAAGGCAAAGGTCAAAATTCTGTGTAGAAGTTTTGAAGCCCTCACCTAGTGCCATCACATAAAGCAAACGGAATCGAAATCGGGTTAGAAATGGCGAAGGAGTAGCATTTTGTAGCAAATGTACAATATAGGTCAAAAATCAAGGTCAAAGGTCAAAGAAGGCAAAGGTCAAAATTCTGTGTAGAAGTTTTGAAGCTCTCACCTAGTGCCATCACATAAAGCAAACGGAATCGAAATCGGGTTAGAAATGGCGAAGGAGTAGCATTTTGTAGCAAAATGTACAATATAGGTCAAAAATCAAGGTCAAAGGTCAAAGAAGTCAAAGGTCAAAATTCTGTGTAGAAGTTTTGAAGCCCTCACCTAGTGCCATCATATAAAGCAAACGGAATCGAAATCGGGTTAGAAATGGCGAAGGAGTAGCATTTTGTAGCAAAATGTACAATATAGGTCAAAGGTCAAGGTCAAAGGTCACGACTGAAATTCTGTGTATAAGTTTCAAAGCTCCCATGTAGTGCTATCATATAAAGCAAACAGAATCAAAATTGGCTCATAAATGACAGAGAAGTAGCAAATTGAAGATTTTGATCACACACGGACGCACACACGGACACACGGACGGACGGACGGACGGACACACACACACGTACGGAGCCCGTTTCATAGTCCCCTGCTCGAACTCGTTCGGCGGGGACAACAAACATGGTTATAGCAAAATTTTTGTTATAACGAAGTCCTTTCCGAGCACCACTGACAAAGAAAATCAAAAGAAATGTGCTCCATTATAACAAAACGCAGATCGCTTTCAAAAATACGTAGCGGAACAAGGCATTTACAGCGTCTCTGCATGGGAGAACGCGTTGCATCACTGTGTGTTCGCTTGGTGTGTCACGCAGAGTTTCCGAGGGGAACTTGCGTTATTGTAGTACATCGTACAATAACCTGAAATTGATTAACTATTTGTTTTATTGTTCACATAGCTTTCCAGTGTATGACGAGTATTCAACAAAAAGAATATCATATATGCGTGGCTTCCTTGTTTTCGTTATACATGTACATTGTATTTGTTCGATTATAATGAAATTTCGTTATAACGAAAGAAAACTGCCGGTCCCGAGCATTTCGTTATAACGGGAGTGCACTGTAACAGGACACGTGTGTTTTCTGCTTTCAATAATGCGTCAATGACTGCATTAAAGCTTCTCTTCGACAAAGGTATAATAATGTACAACATAAACAATATAAAATAGCTTTATCAGAGTATACTTCAGGCATAAACACAAATTATACACCGATAGAATACTTTCAAGCTCGAATAGCACAAGAAAGCTACCCTTTGACCTTCTCTGTCATTGCTATATGAGTGTACATTGTACACCGTATTCTGTTTTGTAGAATACCCTGGCAAAAGTTAAGCATTCTTTGGACTTAAAGGGGAAGGCTAGCAACTGATCAGTGGGAATCAGTGGAAATGCTGGGAGATGATTGTTCCCATCCTTATGGGATTCATTCAAGAGTTCATTGTATATCTATTGTTGTGTGAAAATGATTTGCTTCAGAACGGTCTCATATTCAAGTAATGTGCAGATTAATGCTCCGTCACTGACCAGGGACGCTAACCTGGAAGCATTAAACTGCACGTTACTTGAATATGAGACCATTCTGAAGCAAATCATTTTCACACAACAATAGATATACAATGAACTCTTGATTGAATCCCATAAGGATTGGAACAATCATCTCCCAGCATTTCCACTGATTCCCACTGATCAGTTACTAGCCTTCCCCTTTAACATACAGTGCTCTATGCAATGACACATGATGTTCTCTATGATAATACACACAGTAGATATGTGCTCTACATCCAGCCACTCACATTCCAAATAGACTACAGGCAACATTTGTATCAGAGTATTGTATTGAGCCTCATTTAGCATATTTTGAAATTTTGACAAATCTACCTTAGAAAAATAATGACCTATAAATAATTTTTGTAAATCTAGATTGTCTTCTCTCAAGTACAGACTAACCCATTACAAAGATGTACTACAATGTGTACAAACTGTAAGGATTTTCTGGTCAAAAGGGATCTTACAAAAAGGGGCACACAGGTTGTGTTGCTACGTCTGACTACAAATGGTCATTACACACTGAACCTCACTTGCAGATAGTAAAATCTTATGCACCAAGAATGCAAAATCATTGTACTGGTGTTCGTTATAACAAGGTTCACCTGTACTTTGAATTTCAGTCAAGATTACCCTAGTATGGAAAGTCAAAGGTGAATGCAGCAAATGTTATACAGCATATTATGTATAGATAAAATCTCACATCACTGCAACAGATTTTGAAGACACAAGGTTTCACTAGATGGTTTTCACCATAAATTACATAGTCATCAATATACATTGTATGCATAACAAAGACACATCATTCATATATCAAGTTCACTTTCATGTTTTGATGTTGATATCGCATTGTTCCAAGTTTATTTCCATGTAGCCTGCATATACGTGTAAAGTGTATGCATCTTTAACTTACATCTAAATGAATGGTATATCCCATGTCCAAGTGATCAAGTCTAAATTCAAGACATACAGTGGCCCCAGCAGGGTGGGGCAATAAGGTTTTCTCCAATTGTTGTGGGGCTGTGGTTGATATAGCCCTGTGCAAAGCAGCCTCACATATTCTTATTACAAAACCATGTACATGAAACCATACAGTTATAATTACAGTGTGTATCTATACCCACTGACATCCACAGCAACAGATACACTACACATGTGCTACAACACCCAGTGAGTGAGTGTACAATTCTCCAATATACATGTACATATCAGACGAGTTTGTTCATTATTCCAACTCAACCATTGCCTTATCATCAGGGTCACCAATCTGATATATATAAGCAGGGTAGTTTGCCCATGATTCTCCTGCAATGAAGCGTGTTACACGGTCCTTGTATGTGACATCATATGCCAGTGGTCCTCCAAATGAGAAGCCTATGTAGAAGTTGACTGGCTCCTGGCTGGGGAGACCCTGAATAGGAAGAGAAAGCCTAATTCTCACCGGTTCAGCACCCTCGTGCTTGTATATGACATAGAACTTGTTTTCTATTACTCCTTCCAGCCTGGCAAGATTGTCTTTGACAGGCTTTTCTTTCCACATGGAGTAACTGATTCTCCCAAAAGCCTTCCGGTGGACCAGTTTATGTTTGGACATGCCTAGATAGAACTCTGTTGTTGGTTTCATAGGCTGAGGTTTCTGACGTAGACGGGACCTACTGCGGATGTTGTGTTGGAACTCTTCACCGAGCTTATTGCTGTATCTTTCTGCCCACCTGTCATTCAACTTTCGCACGGTATCCTGGATTTGTGTGGTTACTGCTCTTGTTGTTCTACCAGGCCAGTTCAAAAGCATCTCAAAGAAGAGACCATAAAATCCTCTGCCCTTCTCTTCCATCCCCTTCAGTACATTCACATAGTGCTGCATTTCATTTTCATCGAAGTCCTCATCACAAAAGACCAACAAAGCAAAAGAAACAAACACAAAGTTCTTGACATCAAAGATTGAGGGCACTCCCAAATTTTTCTTCAACAGATCTCTAGCTTGCCTTAATTCTTTGACCAGTTTCTTAGATCCCATTTCAAAGATTTGCTGATAGCCATCAGTTTTCATGTGTTTGATTTCTGAACGTCGCATGGCATATGCAGTTTCACTAGGATACTGTGCTATTCTGAGGGATCTTGGCTTCTGTGCAAAGAAGAGGATCCTGTTCACATAGATTCGCTCAAGCTTGCTGCCAAGAATGTGATACTGTTTGGTTTCAAAGCGCTGTTGAGCACACTGAACAAGATAGTCAGTTGAGCGATCCAATGCTTTGTCAACTCTGTCAGATAGTTCCTTCATGGTTTCATTGTGATCTAAGAGAGAAGGGAGCTTGAGTTCAGGTGGAATATATTCTGTTGTCAGATATCTTCTCAATTGCTCCATTCCAGCAGTCCCTTGACAGAATGGTACAACTCTCTTTCTCACAATTTCCAAAAATTTGAAAACTGTGTCAATCTCATTAACAAAACCTGCATAGTTGCCACGGAAGATTTCACCTTCCATGACTCTTTGAGCTCTTTGGAATGCTGCACAAGCATCATTGAAAACCAGAAACATCTCCTTCATCTCTTCATCTCTAATGTGCTCGTCCCCTTCTCTTCTATCATAATGCATCATCTTCTTTCGAAGAATGATTCCCTTTGTGTCCCAGATATAGGAATTGTTGTCCAAGAGATCAAGGGCCCTGTTGATAGCTTCTTCTGCCTTCTCAGGATCATCATATCTGCTGTGCAAACGAGCCTTCTGCTGAGCAATGAAAGGGTCTTGGAACTTTTTCATACCAACCTCCATGATCTTGAAAGCTTTTGCACAGTCTTCCCTACACACATCCTCGATGAATGGGGCAAAGACTGTTTCGTGATCATCACCATACTCCTTCTTCTTTCGTCTTACCATCAAATCTCTGCACACCTTCTGGATGTATCCTTTGCTGTAGGAGAGGGTGTCAAGAATGGAGGATTTCTCAATCAACTCCAAAATCATATCGGCTGGTGTCTGACTGAAGCAAGTACTAAGTTGATTTATCACCTCTGTCACAATGGTTGGGTGTACAATTCCAAGACCTTTGACACAACCATCTATGTCCTGGATGAACTCTTCAATGAGAAGGAGATCCATGAATTTTGGTTTGTGTTTTTCCCATGGTTGATAGGTTTGATGGCGCCCTCCTGTCAAAGACATACGATGCTGCTTTTGCATGAAGCCATCACATGCTGACACTGGCATGGCAAAGTCTGGATGGTAACTTTGAACAGCTGCAATGTACTTGAGGAGGTTTACAGCATTTTTCAGGTCTTTTGGGGAGTTCTCTGTGATGTTTGGTAGAATACCCAGCACAACTTTCTTCAGGTACTGTGGATCACACTCAGTTTTCATCACCATGAAAGCCAGAAGGAGTTCAGGAGACTTCTCCTCGCTGAAAATCCTCCTCTTTTCCAGATCTTCTGTTTTCAGCGTGAACCACTCCTTCTCTGCTTCCGTAAGTTTGTGCTGTACGGAAATGCAGGGCTTGTTTGCTTCATGTTTGTACAGCTCTTCAGGGTTATTCGCTCTTTTGCAGTGTATGAGAACGAAAACCAGCCCATCATCCTGGATATATCTTGTTTCCCTTTCAAGACCGAAAAGAAAAGGTCGCATGCTCTCAGAATCGACATTATCAAGAAAGAGCACAACAGGTCCAGCATCACTGGAGTGCTCATATCCATATCGGCGAAATGCCATGATTTGTTGGACTGTGTCACGTGTTACCCTTCTCACAATGGCACATCTGTGTTGTCGGTGAAAGTCCCAAAGGAGGTTTTTGGCTACTGTTGTACCACCTGCTCCAGGTTCATGGAAAATCGTCAACATGGAAATGTTATCTACCTTTTTTCCACGAGTTGAGGCCAGTTTCTTTAGAAGATGACTCCGGAGCACTTTGTAGCATTCACGTTGCAAGACCTGATTGAAGCCTCTACCTTTGTTTAATTTCTTCTCTGACAGGTAAAAGTTCCACCAGTCAACTTCATGTCCCTGATAGAATTGTGCCTCTGCTTTCTGAACAAATTCCTCAAAGTTCTGGTTGCTCTCATTCATTGATGTATTCTCACACTCGTTTCTCGCTAACACCGAAATATCTGACCATTGGCTTTGATGCTTCTTCATCAAGGGACAGCTGCCTTTGGGAGTCATTGGAAGCTCTGGGAGACATGTCTCACTTGAGCCCAGAAGATGCAGCATGCAGGAGCTGACCTCTTTCCACGGGATTCCACTGAGACATCTCTGTTTCATGTCAGAGCTGGTCACAAGCTTTTCCCTCTCCAAATGGTTTATCCACCCCTGTATGAGGTCCTCATTTTCTGCAATGACAGTGATTTGTCCCAAGCTCTTGAAAGAGTCTGATGTGTAGAATTCTCGGAATATATAAGACATGACCATAATATCAGCATCAGACAGAAGGAGGAAGATAACAACTGCTCTCCCAGGGGGGATGACGCCTGGATCTGAGAAGAATCTCACTGTTGACAGAATTGCACTGGAACGTTCCCTTATCCAGTCTATATCATCTAACTTAGGCTCTTCCCTTTCACAGACATCTAGTCTCCCATTGGCAAAAACCCAAACTGGGACCTCTGGAAAGTCTATTTCCTCTCGTATGATATCAATATCTTTAGATCTAACAAAATCATCTGGTTGCAAGATCTTCATGGACACCCTGTTATTCACAAAGTGGCACAGACCAGTTTTGTTAGAATCTGGGTCACAGTCAAAGATGACATTCCACTTGACAACTGACAGAAAGCCAAACTTTTCTTCACACTTTGTTTTCAGCTCTGCTTCTGGTGTGTTTACAACAAGAACTGGGTAAAATGAAGAATCCAGCTCTCCTGAATCTGCTCCTAGGAGGAGCTTGGCCAGTTTCTGCCGAGTGTCTCCTCCACTACCAAAATCCTGCAGTCTTGGCTTTACTGCTGGGTGTGTCTGCTCTCTATCAAAATCCTTGTACTGAGCTGCTGAGGTTTCCTTTGATGCCACATCCATTTTGCCGATAGACAGTGCTTCAAAATCCTGGCTACCAATAGCCAGTTCCCTGGAGAATCCTGCATCATGCCCCACACTATCATCTTCCTCCTCTACAGGGGCTGGTTGTGTGAGTTCTACAGTTTCATGTTGGATTTCTATGGACCTATCACTTAACTCTGAAGGCGTTTGCTCTGGAGAGGATAGCGAGTGGCTCAGGGCAGACATCCCTTGCAGGAGCTGGGTATCAACCTCCTCCTGCAGACTCCTGGGAGAAGCCACTGGAGGAGATGAAGCTGTATGGCATTGGGTTGACAGTGAGACTGGCGGAACACTTGCACTAGGAGTGATTTCAAGATTTTTTTCTCTCTGCAGTGTGTCTTTACGCTTGTAAAGAATTTTTCTGCACTGTGCTGTACTTAAGTGCTGCTTGAAATCTTCCATGAGTTCATCTTTTGTATACCTCACCAGCAAGTAACCATCAACACCAGCAGGTACTTTCCCATCTGAAATACCAACCTCAGTCTTCAGCCATTCACTCACTTCTTCTTCATTCCAATCTTCCATTTTTTTCAGAACTTGTGATCCTGAGTAGAGAGAAAAAGTGATCTAGTTTTGATTGCGTACCGTTATGCACCAAAAATCCTTGAAAGAGAGAAAAGAATAAATCTTACATCACAAAGGAGAGTCTTTGAGAGCTTGATTCTCACCTACGCTCTCAAACCGGTTTCAATATTGATGTAGCCTTCTTGTAATGTAATGTCACTTCAGGAGTGTCACTCACAGTTGATAACTTCTTTGACTTGAAAGGGAAAATAATTTCTCCTTCATACCTACATAGCCATTTTTATCTTGTATTGATAAGGATGCTTTCTAAGGAGTATTGATGAAATAAGATCAAAAGTCTAGTAACAGATACTGGTAACAAAAATTAAATTAGCTCAATGAAAGACAGCAAAAGACAGCAAAGTGACAATAATAATTGAATGGGACTGTGCATCACAAAACAATCAAAAAGTCGCACCCCTTGATTTTAAAGGATGTGTACAGTTCTGGTTGAGGTGAGGATTTAGCTTTTAACGTTTTGCAAGATATTCAGAAATCACTCTACGAGATGTCAAAGAGCATGCAATTCTAAGGGGTATCACAAGTTTATTTGATGAAAATCGGTTTTGAAATGGCCGAGATATCCAAAAACAAGGTGAAACAAAGAGATCCCAATAAAAGGCGTGGTCTGTCGCCTTTTATCATTATCACTTTTTTGGATATCTCAGCCATTTGAAAACCAATTTTCATCAAATAAACGTTGAATCCTTCTTAAAATTACATGCTCTTTCATATATAATGAGAGGTTTCTCCTTATCTCACTTAGGAATGCTATAAACCTGAATCCCCAACTCAACCAGTACTGTACAGTCCCTTTAAGTGAGGACTCAATAAAGGCATATTGGTTCAACCAAGTCAATATTGAGTTTTTCATATTTTCTGAAAGAGATTTTCTTCTTCTACATTATTCTTCAATTTGGTATGAATGGGAAAGTGTGTTTTTAGCAGTTTTTCTACAACCCTTTTGGGGGAAGAATAGAATGATCAGAGGCCGCTGTTCATTATGTCTTGAAATTCTTCGCACACTCTTCACTTTCAGGTCTAATAACTTTTGAAAGGATATAGCTACTGCTTTGAAAGTTAGCAATAATCATTGGCAGAGTGTGCTAATAGTACATGCTTAATTTCAGTTTAATGTGATTATCCCTTCATTGTTGTTGCTCCAGTGGTTTACATCTTGTGTTTCTCTTTCACCACACAGCCAGCATGGCTTGGTAAAGATTAAGCTCTAGAATATACCCTGTGCTTCAGAATGTCTTTTCTCATTTCACATTTTTCTAGAGTGTGTGCTTGCTTTCCAGTATTTAGGTAGGTTATTGGAGTCAATTTGAATTGAATTATATATCTTTTTTAAACTTAGAGTGTGGTCTTTCAGAATCTGCCCTTAACCAAAAATTCATGTCGGGCGACTTTTTGTTGGTTTTGTGGTGCAGGGTCACAAATAACAAATCAATCTACCTTCACTCCCTATCATAAGCCTGCAACAAAGCTGCAGAAGGATGCATATCAAACTTACCTCTCTCAGTGGCAGCATGTCTGGTCCCTTTCTTTTCTGCAGTGGCTGCAACCTCTGCCTCTGCAATCGCCATTTCTTCTCCTATACCATGCACCTCTTGTGTTTCCTGTGTCCTTGACTTGACAGTTGAAGAACTATGATGCAATGAATCAACTCCAAGCTCGGATGCATTAGTTGGGTTGACATCTGATGACACCATCCCCAGAACTTGTGTCTCATCCTTTCTTTGTCCATGTGATGGACCAACATCAATGAGTGATGGCATCCTCAATGCATCCATGTTGGATCCTTCCTCTCGGGATAATGGATGAGTGACTTGGGTGACACCTTTCCAACCCTTCTCTTCCAGGGTAACATAAAATGAGATGCTATCTGGCAACCCTTGGCGGGCATCTGGTGGGATGAGTGCATCACCCAGCTGTCGACCAATCAGACCATTGCAAATGTCATCCATCAGGACGTTGTATCCTTCATCACTATACACCCTCACGGACAGGTGGATGGAGTCTAGTGTGAATCCAGTCAGCTGATACATTGCCGGCCTTCCCACTGCTTTCTGAATGGCCCTAATACGGTCTGCATTATGTTTCAGCCAATCACACATATCCCACATTTCCTGCAAGAAAGACTCCCTAACCTCACCAGCCTGAGGCTGGAGAGAGTCTGGTGTGGGAAGTAGTAGGCTCTTCACATTCCTTTCAGCTTTCTTCTGAACCTCTGGATTTTTGTGACTAACCAACAGTTGTAAATCTGCAAAGAAGACAGACAAAAAATTAGAAATTGTGTTCCATTTTCAAAGTTATCACTTAACTTTGAAGCAAATGGGAGTAGTGGTGGCAGTATTGAAGTTTGTAGCACAGGAGTAGTCTCAGTAAAGGAAATGGCACATGAAGTAATGACACGAAAAGTAATATGTGATAAATGTCTTGCTAAACCAATGTCTCTAATTTTTCAAGACGAAAAGCTATAAAGTGTAATGGCAATGCTGCCATAGTATGTGCACTAAAAAATCACAATGGAACACTAGTAGCAACAAAAATATGGAGAAAAAATGTGGAGAAAAAAAAATACGCAGAGAGACAACATGTATAAACATCAATGGGTTTTTTATATTAGTTCTGAACTAGAAATGTCGCTATGGCGACTGGTATGCCTCCGCCATAATGCATGATTCTCCTAATAGGTCTATAGTATGTCTTGACAATGTGTGATGTCAGTTTAACATAATTAGCAAAACGATTGTCACGATTGTCACTAATGTATTGAACGTTCACCTTTCTTGAACTAGGTTTAATTGGATGAATGGCTACATTTTTAAAGAAAGCATGTATTTGGGGATTTAAGGATTTCTACTTGACTTTTGTTTACTCTTTATAAGTTTTATAAGCATTGAGTAGTTTTCAAGGGATGGAGAAAAAGTATAACTTCAGTATTAAATAGAAAGTTGTTATCATCTTAACCTGGCCTTTGACCCTTGACCTTTGACCCTAATAGTCCCAATGGAATCGCTGTCAGGCAGAACATGCATTAATATGTACTAATTTTCATGATGATACCTTGAGTCACTTTGTGGAGGAATAAGTGAAATTTACCACTCTCACATGACTTTTGACATTTTTACCTTTGATTTTTTGGGCAAAAGACTTCCCAGTGAATCTCTAATGTGTAATACATGCATACACTAATTTTTAAGAAAAATCCTGCAGGCATTGCATAAATATGAGGTGAAAAAGTGAAATTTGAGGAGTTAACCTTGACCTTTGACCCCTATGACCCCAAAATTCCCTAGATAATCCCTTCCAGTCAGTACATGCATATTACTAAGTTCCATGAAGATGCCTTGAATCACTACCAAGTTATGGAGAAAAAAAAAATATTTTAACATTTTCACTTGACCTTTGACCTTTAAACTTTGACCTCATGACCCAAAACTCTGTCTAGGGAATCTTCATTTGGTAGTACAAGAATACACTAAGGCTGCGTTCATGTGGAACTAGAATTGCGTTTCTAAACACATTTAGTCGCTAAACGTGTTTAGTTGCTTTGCTTTCATGCGATTTTTTCATTTAAACGCATTTCAAAACGCCAATCTGAAACGCGGAAAAGAGGGCGTTTTGAATCATGATTCTGCCAGAATCATGATCATAGAAACCACATGAACGCAACCGTGATTTCAATCCATGATTCTATGACGTCACTGTGCGCTGTGCGCATGCGTGTCTCATGGGGTATCCCACAGCTTCTTGTTCTGTTGGCGCACTTGTGTACGTCTTACGAATTGTGTGTTTCGGTACCATACTTGCACTTGTTTGTTTCCATCAACGCCATACACCGATTCTATGCTAGTATCTAGCTGTTTAATATAACAATACAGTGCACTCCCGTTACAACGAACACGGTTATAACGAAATTTCGCTATAACGAAGTAAATCTTCTGGTCCCAAAATTATCACTATGAAAGTCTATGGTACAAAATTCGCTTATAACGAACACGGTTATAGCGAAATTTCCGTTATAACGAAGTCTTTCCGAGCGCCACAGACAAAGAAAAACAAAAGAAATGTGCTCCATTATGACGAAATGCAAATTGCTTTCGAAAATACGTAGCGGAACAAGCATTTATAGTGTCTCTGCATGGGTGAACGCTTCACACCACTGTGTGTTCGCTCCTTGTGTCACGCTCAGTTTCTGAGAGGAGCTTGCGTTTATTATTGTAATACAGTTATCCCATCACATTTCACATAGCTTTCCAGTGTATGATGAGTATTCAGCAAACGTGATACGATATATATACATGTACGTGGTTCCTTGTTTTTGTTATATATTGTATTTGTTCGGTTATAACGAAAGAAAACTGCCGGTCCCGAGCATTTCGTTATAACGGGAGTGTACTGTACAATGTAATTACTCTCCGATTGAGTTGATAATAGTAATGGCTGCAGCGCTGTGTCTACCAAGGGAAACAATTGGAGAGACGAAGAATGAAGATCATTCCTTGATCTGTGGGCAGAGCCTGAATGCCACAGCTTATTGGAAAGTATTCACCGAAATAAAAATGTAAAGGCCTATAATGAACTGACTGATCAGTTGGCATAAGGAGGTCTGGCTCAAGTTGCAGAGACAAGGTCAAACTGCGCAGTGCGGTGCGCAATGGCAAAGGATGAGCAGAGCCAGAATCAGCGTTGCGAAAGCCCGCATGAACGCTCTTCCGCTGAGACCGTGATTTGAAACGTCGTTTTGAATCATGATTCATGTTTGTGATTCTGGCTACGAAATTCGCATGAACGCGGCCCTAAGTTTCAAGAAAATACTTTCAGGCATTGCATAGATATGGAGGAAATAGTGAAATGTTGAGCATTTGACCTTGACCTTTGACCTTGAGCATGTGTACCCAAAAGTTGATAGGCAGAACTTCGCCCACTCATACATACACACACCAAGTTTTATTAGGATGCCTCAAATAGTTTTTTAGTTATGCTGTCCAAAAATTGATTATGGACAGACGAAGGACGGACAGACGGAAGGATGGAAGGACGGAAGAACGGACAACCTGAAAAAATAATGCCTCCGGCGACACTTCGTGGCAGAGGCATAAAAATACTGTACTCAGCATCCTTCCTCCTAGGCATACTTAAAATTACTTGGGAACATTGAAAATACAACAACTACAATATCTTGAGATGCAAACCTTTCTGTGCTGCTTGGCTCATGTCAGGTGGGGGCTGTGGTGGTACAATGACCATGGACCTCTCTGCATTGATGACACTCAAGTGGTTGCGTCCTGTATACGAAAAGATGACAAAAAGGTCATGATTACTGCTTTGATAATCTCTTCTTCTACTTCAGCAATCAGCAGTACAACAAAAACAAGGCACAAGCGAGTTTGGGCACTGCAAAATAAGTGATACGATAATATTTTTCTTTGATCCAAAAGTTTTAATAATAATAATAATAATCAATTTACAATAATAACTGTTCTTGACTAATGATGAAACAAAAACTTGATAAACTGAATGAAAATTTCACAGTCCCAAGGAATTCCTGGTTCAAGGTTACCACTGTACATTCTAGAGTTCCATAGCGATCTTCATCTTAGTAATTTGGAATGCATTAAATGGATAATATGAAAATGCAAAGCACTGCTACTTGCCTTTTATCTATTTATTACTTTAGGTGTAATGTAACAATGACCTTTTTGATACCATTCACAATTACAAGACAGCTTGATTTGTTTTGCTTGTTTTATATACAATGTAGGTGCTGCACTTTGTATAATGTGAAAGTAGATATTTAAGCTGGCAATAAAAGAAATTAAACCTTTTTTATGAGCATCTTTACATTGATCATTCTAAAAGAACTTTTCCGTCTACTTCATGTTGTGTCCCAAATGCATAGCTGATACACGCTTGAAAAAAAAAATCAAGAAATACAAGACATGGCAAAATAAGATTCAGATCATAAAGAAGAATTCAAAATATGACTTGAATGTTGAAACAAGCATACATGCACATTAAACGAGATCCCTGGTGTATTTTGCAAACATTTTTTTTTTTTTTTAATGACTGCACTGCTCGCTGGCTTTTTACTTTCAAGTCTCCCACATCTTATGACACCATTTTCGTGAAAATCTGACTTACCGTTACAATGCTGCCTGACCTTTTATACATGCTTGTCAGACCGAAAATGGCTCAAAAATGTGATTTTGTTTACAAAGTCTATCAATGAAAATAGATTTCTCACCTTATTCAAAAAGATATGATTATTTTAACTTTCAATGGCTGATATCAATTAATTTTAGCATTATTATGCTTATACAAATAGGTTCTGTAATAAATTTTGTGGAAAAAACAGGAAAAACCAAGGGTACATGTAGAAAAACAAGGAAATACTTAAGAAATTAATAAAACAATAGAATACATATTATGCACTAATAGAAAATATTTCAAAAATGAAAAATATTATGGTAAATTACCCGACAAGTAATGTATTTGGGGGGGGGGGGGGAAGGAGGGTTTGGTTTAATCAACCCTTCCCCTGCCCACAGAACACCTCAAAAAGCCTGGCCTGGTTAGAGTTAACAAGGAAATTCTTTTGCTGTAGGTCAAACACTCAATCCTTTGCACCACAGAAATTCTCAACATTTCATTCAACCTCAAAAAGGGGGATTATATTGCTACAGCTTTCTTGGAACGAGCTCTAAGTTTACAGGTAAGATGCGAGAACTGCCAAGTGCTCATTTACTCTTTATGTGCCACGTTCACACGCCCAACTCAGTCGACCGCGTGCCAACTTTGCATATTCTGCTCAGACGCACAAAGCCGCCCAAACCAATCAAAAATAGCCAAATACTACAGTACAATGAAAGCATTTCTGGCAATTCCATTCCTGTCACATGTTGCTGGCACGTTATGTGGTGACTGGCTAGCAAATGGAGTTTCCAAGTGGATTTGCAAGTAAATTCTATTAAAGTTTCATACACTGTTTTGTGTACAAAAGGCAAGCCCCTATAATAATATAGCAACTCAAAGAAAAACAATCATAATTTGTCACACAATTTACATCTAAAGAAAGCTTGGCATTTTCTTTACAACTTTGCTCATTACATGACCAGGGTAGCAAAAATCTATTGAACTTACACTGATTTGAAAAGCAGAATGTTTCCCCAAAGTATGACTAAGTTGCTGTCCCAGAATAATATGGCACACACAGGGTTTACACCATGGCACATAAAGAGTTAAGAAAAAAATATATATAGTGTACACTGTACTTACAACATAAATTTATGAAGTCACTTGTTACTCAGCCACATCTCCGAGATTAGGTGTTTTTTTTTGTTTTGTTTTTTTTCAAGCAGCAATGATAAATTGTATTATAATCATTAGAAATTAGACATTTGATGATGGGACCTTTCAAAAATTTCACATATTGAAAAAGAACACCAGGATTAACTCACTGACAGAGTGGGCAAGTTTCTTGAGTTGGCAAGCTTCCAAGACTCGTGCCAATGTCTCAGGTTGGTCCACATTTGATGCCAAGCCTTGCTGCCAATCTAACAAGATGTCATACATTGCATAATCCGGGTTCTTCCATTGTCTGAATGACTGAAGTTTGGTGTACTTCAGAGAAAGTCTTAACCCTACCGGGATGTACTTGTCAACTGAGACATCCTCAGCAACGTCGAACAGCTGGCGTTGCTCCAAAGTTCTAGACCACTCAGATTCCCGCACAAAGTTCTCTTCTTCAACTGCAAACAAAGCAACAGAATAATGATCAATACAGACACTCAGAGCAATCCTTCTCTCAAAGCATTCTTGGATTTTTTCTTTCTTTCTTTCTTACATCCTGCACATTCAAACAATTTTGAGCATGGTTATAACTGATTATTTTTTTCCTTCATCAAAACGTTTTCCAAAATTGGCCGCACATGATAATCTATGAATGTGACTATGGTAACTCTTGAAAAAAAAAATCCCTTCCTCTGGGAATTTCTGGAAACTTGATATGACTGTAAACTGCTGATGCCCCATCTCTGTTTGCTTTAGATTCATATTCACTACACATTTGCAGCAACTTTACAACTATGATGATAGGAAACAAGTTATTCTTTTGTCTCGCAAGTAAATCAGAGTATTAAAGGTGTACGATGTTTCGCTCGCTACTGCTGGCCTTCGTCAGGTGCAATGAGACATGGTGGGCATGTCAACAAGCTATAGCATGTATGCATGTACACAGGTTACAGAGAACGACATGTGGATGTGGTAGTCCCCCAGTCTGTGTCCTAGTCAGTGCGCCCTCCTGTGGCGACTGTTTGCTGATTTCATGCGGACCTAGTTGGCAGCATGCTGGCTCACAGGACGGGCTGGGCAGTGCGCCATCCTGTGACCGCTGTTTACAGCATTCATGTGGTCCTAGTTGGCAGCTTGCCTTCTCCCGGGATGGGTCGGGCAGTGTGCCATCGTGCGTCTGTTAGTTGCCATCCTGGTTCAGTGATTCGGGTTTGTGCACTGTGCGTTGGTGAGTGCAAGTGCAGCGCATCCATGACTCGGGCAAATCCATTGCAAACATCTCTGTTGATGTTGTCTTCAAAGAGTCGTAATCCTTCACTCTCCTGGTGTACCACTGTCTTGCTGTGTCTATGCACTTCACACCCACCTAGTCCCAGTGGTGTTGGGCAGTCCATGCATGCTCTGCTAACTGCAGATGCCTCCGTTTTGTGGTTAATGACATCTCACCGGTGTTCTGCTAATCTTTCCCCAACACATATACATGAAACTCTTCCTACAGTCTCTGCAGGGTATTCGGTAGACTGCTCTGTCTTTCCTGAGGGGTGGTATCGGGTCTTTGGCTCGAACCAGGTGATTCCTGATGGTGGTGTCGGCTTTGTAGATGACACAGATGTTGTGTTTCGCCAGCCGGTGTCTGAGAATGGGAGCGATTGACTCCACATAAGAAAGGACAACAGTGGACTTGTACTCCTCATTGTCCTGTTCACGTGGACTTCTTGCCAGTCGTGCCTTGTTGACAAAACATTTGGGATAGCCATTGGCTGACAATGCTGACCGCAAATAATGCCTCTCAGCTGAGGTGCCTGACAGCTGAGTGATGATCTTGCTGGCTCGATCGTAGAGGCATCTGACTACTCCTCATTTGTCAGAGACTGGGTGATGTGAGTTGAAGGCGAGGTATTGGTCTGTGTGGGTAGGCTTTCTGTATATGGTGGTGCTCAGTTTCCCCCCTGCGCCCCTGTGGACTCAGGTGTCAAGGAAAGCAAGACTCCCTTTCATTTAATGCCATGAGGTGAACTTGATAGAAGGCTCCCTCCTGTTCATGAACTGGAGCAGTTTGTTGGCGTGTTCTCTGTTGGTGACGATGAAGGTATCATCAACGTACTGGCTCCAGATCCTTGGTGTGGTCTTGGGACATTTGTCCAATGCTGGCTCCTCGAAGGCCTCCATGTTCGCATACACGCTACATATATAACCTGTGTACACGCACCATCGTGTCTCATTGTACTGGACAAAGCTCAGCAGTAGTTAGCGAAACGTTGTACACCTTAACTATGATTTCTTCAAAAGATTTTCAAAAGATTAACTTGTTTCCTCATTGTCAATAGAACTCACCACGATGGTCAATATCTTCACAAGAACAAAAACTATTTTGCAATCTCTGTGTGGTCGACTGCAATGACGACAACAATTCAATCTTGTCAGAGATGATAAACAATCTATGATTACCTATAAAGAATGTAGACTAAAAAATCCCTCATATTTGGATACTGCACATGAAAATTGATGAAAAGGAACATTAAACTACAGTAGCTAATGTCACTATGGTGACTGGTATGCTTCCGCCATAATGTATGGTTCTCCTAATAGGTCTACAGTACAATGTCTTGACAATGTGTGATGAAAATTTCACATAATGGGCAAAATATCAAAATGACAGGTTCGTCACAAATGAGTTGAATGTTCACTTTCCTTGAAATTGGTTTAATTGGATAAATGGCTATATTGTCTAAGAGTACAGGTACAGTGGACTCCCGTTATACATTATCGAAATTTTGTTATACCTGAACAAATAAACAGGGTGGTCCACGAGGGGTTTTAGCATGTCGCTGCAACATGCTAAAATTCTTGTGCAACATCCTAAAAAGCCAGCAACATGCTATGCAATATCCTTAAGAATTTGCAACAAGCTCAAAGTAAAAGTATTAAAAAATGTGCAAAACATGTGCATAACATAAGAAACATCAAACTACCAGGTACTTTAGATATTTGTGTGCAAAACATGAGAGAGAACATTGAATGTAAGCAGCACAAAGAGAGATAAGCAGCAAAATATTGCGTAACTACGTACTCATCGTGTGCGCTCCGCGCATATTCAATTTCTGCAATATTCTCAGATTCTGAGCTTGCAACATGCTAAAATTTCAAGTTGTGGACCACCCTGAATAAACAAATTTTTACTTCGTTGTAATCGGAGTTTTGTTATAACCACGTTCGTTATAACGGGAGTGCACTGTACTTGGGCATTGAAGGACTTTTACTTGACTTTTGACCCTCATATTAGTTCATTCAATGAGCAATTTTCAGGGTATGGAGAATGATTTCACATTGACCTTTGACCTTAAACCTCCGGCCGATTTGATTCAAAATCAAATCAAGTAATTGTCCCATCATACATCATCCTCGCGCCAAGTTTGGTGACAAATGCTTCATCACGTAAATGGATAAACTTTAAGAGTTGACCTTGACCTTTGACCTCTTGCAGATTTCACTCAAATACTACTTTTAATAAAATTGCCCCATAATACCTCTCCCTTACACCAAGTTTGGTGAAATTTGCTCCATCCAGTCTTGAGTTATTGCGGAAATGGATAAATTTTAGGGTTTTGACCTTGACATTTGACCTTTGGCAAATGTCACTCAAAAACTAATACAGTAATTGCCCTATCATACATCATCCTTGGAGGTCAATAGCACAATCAGGGTATGCAATTGTGTAACAGGGGAAAAATGAAAAATCTTGGTGAAAATGTTTTTTTTTTGCTGTTTGTTGTAGCTGAGTGCTCAAATTTTCATTTCATGTAAAGAAAGAGTCAAAATTTTGCATTAAACTGCACATGAATTAGCATTTTAATTAGGGGTGTCGAATTACATTGAAATGACTAATATATTGGAAAAATTCATTAGAAAAAAGAGAATGTTTTTTTTTTTTCATCTGATATTACTGTTAGATATTCCTGATAAATATCCCTTTCATTCACCACCAGTACAATGTACATAGCCATGACATATCACAAATTATGAATAAATGTCATATTTTCACTTCTCAAAATGGATAATCAATTTTGTAGGCATTATTTTGAATTCAAATAAAACCACTTTTACATATTTTATATTTCACTTTTGCCAAAGAGTGAAGAGGCAAAACTTTCAGGAATAGGTAACAGACATATATTGGCCATTATTACAAACTTTTATGAAATTAGGGCTGGTACTGAGGAAGATATGATATTTTTCATCAAAAAATTATCTGTACAGTTTGTGCGCACAGTGTTTGGATCCATTCTCATACTTGTAAACACAGATAGAAGAATGATGACTTGAGTTGATATCCAAGCTGTGACACTCAAACAATAAAGCTAAAATACTGTTTTATTGCTTATGATACAACGTGTATCTTTAGAAATTGAACAAGCATTGAAATATGAACACTGAACACTTATCATATGACCTTCATGCAGTATAACATGGGCGTGGATTGGTCTTTTTTTTCCTCAGCAATTTGTAAAAATATAAAAAAACAAGTTCTTAATGCTCAAATTTGCTAAAATTTTCACACAATAGATTTCTACTTAAATATGTACAATTCATGGCTAAAAAAACAACGATATTCAATAAGGGGAAAAGATTCTTTTAAGTAGTCAAATTAGGATATACATCACTGAAAATACTGAAAAACGGCTGCACTTATTTTCCTCAGCATTTGAAAATGGCTAAAAACTCAAAACTGGCTGAACATTTATTGGCAAACAGCACACCATATTGTAGTGTGTCTTCAGTACTTTAAGGAAAAGCAGAAAAATAAGCTGTTTCTCCATGTATAGCCGTACAGCATGGGTTAAAAGGTCACAATGTCACAAAAATAAGCCAGCATTACACTCCTACCAGGATGGGACTTCAGACCTCATAACTTTCTCCAGCTGAAAGGACCACTGTTTTTTATTGCATGCAAGCAATGCCAGGAAAAAATCCATTAATTTGATACCAAACACATAGGGGTAGACTTAAAATATGGACCTCAAATCTTGATTTTACGTAAGTTGTAAAACACTTTTTTTTTGACGCATTACATGGGTTTTGGGGGGACTTTTAGGTAATTAATCTTTAATAATCAACAGTAAATGAGAAGAAATTAGCTATTGTATTACCACATGTGATTACTGATGTCTTAGCATGCTGCATGTGAATTTTGAAGTCAGTTGGTGCATTCTTTTATAAGTTACAATTTTTTAAAGTGAGAAAGTCATGATTGTATACCCTGATTGTGCTTATCACCTGGACCAAGTTTGGTGAAATTTACTTCATCCAGTCTTGAGTTATCCTGGACATGGATACAAATTCATGATTTAACCTTAACCTTTGACCTCTGGCCAATTTCATCTAAAAACTAATAAAGTAATTGCCCCATAATACTTCATACTTGGACCAAGTTTGGTAAAATTACACTCAATATTACTCAAGTTATCACATAAACAAATGAGGACAGACATATGTACAGACGTACAAACGGACAGACAACCCGAAAACATAGGCCTCCAGTACCCTTAGGGCGGTGGCATTAAAAAGGGAAATCTAAAACGTTTTCACTTGACCTTGACAAGGCTGAACACTTTAATACCCATTTCTTCTACTGGTCCGACCTGGCTATCTGTCAGACCATTTACTACACCATTATAGTCGGTACCCAGTTTTTCCATTTTTTACTGATCCATTCCAGAAAAAGTGACTTGTCAGACAGTGAATTTTACTTGTCAGGGACCGCCAGATCAGTGCCAGTGTTGCCTTTGACCTCATGACCTCTCTAGAGAATCTTTATTGAGTTGCAGACATAAAGACTAAGTTTCAAGAAAATGACTTGTGGCATTGCATAGATATAGGGGAAATACAGGGAAATTTTTGAGCATTTGACTTTGAACTTTGACCTTGAGCATGTGCACCCAAAAGTCGATAGGCACAGACACAAGGATGGATGGACGGACGGACAACCCAAAAGCATTATGCCTCCAGTGAAAGCCTCTCTGCCTCATTGAAAATAGTACAGCTTATGATATCAAAATAATTGACATTTTTTCACATACAACATCAAATGGTATTTGTGGACACAAAATGTGGACAATTAACTCATATCAAATATCTTTAACAATCAAATTACTAAATAATGATGTCCAAAGTCTAATTCTCAATTTTCAAATTCACACATGCACACTTACCAACAACTCTAAATTTCTGCATTGATTATTTTCAATCAGCATGGTGTTGAGCAATTTTTGTTTCAAATAAGGAAGACACTGTATCCTGGAAGCCGAAACTGTTATTCATCATGGCAAATTTCAGACAAATAGTTCACAAATTGTTGATTGATGATTACAAACCCTAAAAATCTTGACGATAAACTTGTAACATGATACATCTGCATTGTGTGAATTTGGCAGTCACAGCTCAAAGCTGTGGCAATTTTTTTTAGTACACCACAATACTATGTGTTTTGTGCTTATCACGTAAAGTTCATTTACCCTTTGACCTTTAACCTTATCATAATTCAAAAATATTTGAACGTAGCTGGCTTCTTCAGGTGATGTACCTGTGGTATGAACGAAATTTCGTTATAACGAAAGAAAACTGCCGGTCCCGAGCATTTTGTTATAACGGGAGTGCACTGTACAGTGTCACATGATAATGAACAAAATCAGACTGTATCAAATGTGTTTGTGACTTTTTCTAAACATTGGCGCATGTACAGTAACATGCATTACTTAACTTGCTGCATATTTCACACTCTTGGTGCTCAGCTGGATTGTGATGATTTCATGAATTATTTTTGCTGTAATATTTTCTGATGCACGCGCCTTTAAGGGGTTCTTTATTTTTCTCCCGATAATCTCTTCACATTTGTGCATGCATTCTTGAAAGGTACAATGCAGCGCCGAATTCACAATCCTTTTTGCGCCTATTTCTACCCCAAATATCAGTGGGATTGTGACGATTTCATGAATTACTTCGGATGTAATTTTTTTTGATGCATGCACCAGAATGGTTGAAAATGCGTTCATTTTTGTCCCGATAATCTCTTCGCATTTGTGCATGCGTTTTTCAAACGTACACAGCATGCACAGGGCCGAATTTGCGATCCTTTTTTTCCCCCGAAAATCTCTTTGCATTTCATAAATGCATTCTTAAAAGATATACGACACGGCCAAATTCATGATTAGTTTTGCACTTATTATTCCCTCCAACTTCAATGGGATTGCGATGATTTCATGGATTATCATTCGGCTGTAATCTTTATGATGCATGCACCAAAAGGGGTTGAAAATGTGTCTTTTATTTTTCTCCCGATAATCTCTTTGTATATCGTACACGCTTTTTTAAAAGGTACGACACGGCTGAATTCATGATCCTTTTTTGCGCCTATTTCTACCTCAAATATCAGCGAGATTGTGATGATTTCATGAATCACTTTGGCTGTAATATTTTGTGATGCACACACAAGATCTAAAAGGATTGAAAATGTGTTCTTCATTTTTCTCCTGAAAATCTTTTCACATTTGTGCATGCATTTTAAAAAAAATACACAGCATGCAGGACCAAATTCGAAATTCTTTTTGCACCTACTGTTTCCTCAAATTTCAGTGGGATGGAGATGATTTCATGAATTATTATTCGGCTGTAATCTTTATGATGCACATGCCATAAGGGGTTGAAAATGTGTCCTTTATTTTTCTCCCAATAATCTCTTCACATTTCGTACATTACGACACAGCCGAATTAATGATCCTTTTTTTGCGTCTATTTCTACCTCAAATATCAGCGGGATTGTGACGACTTCATGAATTACTTCGGCTGTAATCACCTGTGATGCACGCAACAGAAGGGTTGAAAATGCGTTTTTATTTTTCTCCAGATAATCTCTTTGCATTATTTTGTGCATGCATTTTTGACAACCAACACACGGCATGCAGGACAGAATTCGAGATCCTTTTTGTGCCCATTATTTCCTCAAATTTCAACAGGATTGCGTTGATTTCATGAATTGTTATTCGGCTGTAATCTTTTATGATGCACGCACCAAAAGGGGTTGAAAATGTGTCCTTTATCTCCTGATAATCTCTTCGTATTTCATGAATGCGTTCTTGAAAGGTGTATGACGCAGCTGAATTCATTTCCTTTTTGGGCCGAAACTACCTCATATGTCAGTGGGACTGCGATGATTTCAAGAATTATTTTTTTCTCCCTAAATTCTCTTCACATTTGGTGCACGCATTCTTGAAAGGTACACGGCAGGGCCGATTTCGTGATCCTACTAGCACCTATCTTCTTTGTGAGACCATTCTGAAGGAATGAAAATATTAATTTTGTGAAATGTGTTAAATGATAATGAATGTGATCAGATCTATTTACTGCTGAATATTTTTTTACTAAAATTTTACTAAGTTTTATTAAAAATGGGCATGCAAGTAAATTAGTTTCAACATGTCAAATGCCATGCTGCTGTGCAGCCGGGATTGGATCTTGCGTTAAAAAATAATGAGTAAAATAACCACAGAAATGCGTGCACTTCTATCAATACTCCTTTCCTGACATGGCCGCCGATCGCAAGCAAACAAACGAACAAAACAGTTACATTACATTGTTACATTGTACAGTATACTTTGCATGTATTGCATGGCATGGCAGTGCGAGAGCAGTGCCAATGCGTAAGCAAGCTCGAATAACCATCTCTTGACTGCTAATGCTCAAAACTAATATGTATACTGTACAAATTGCACTGGCAGACATAAACAAAACTTGCGTAAAACTTGTTGAACAATGTGATATATTGCATTTTATTTCTTCCTGATCGGGGCTGCTCTTTTTCTTTCTACTGACCCCGCCAATGCTATTTTTACTGGTTATGTAGGACCACTAACTTGTGGATTTCCTGAAATGTTACTGGCCAGACACTGACTTTTACCGGTCTGGGACTGTCGGACCGGCGCCTGTGTGCAGCCCTGTCTACACGTATGTCCTGCTTTCACCACATGGACAAGACAAAAATTAATTAACTTACACATGGACATGAATAAGTCCCTGTCGATTCTCAGTTTCTGGACTATGATGTCAAACAGGAAGCGGGCCTGCCCTTTCACTTGGTTCTGGTCCCACTCATGAAGAACCTTGAATGCAACCTCTGCAACACTGACGCCTTTGTCCATCTCAGACTGTCGATTTCTAATGCTGCTACCAGAGCATTCCAAAGACAGGGCAAATTGTGTGAACTGTTCATGGGTGATGTACTCACTGATTTTCCACAGGGTTATCTCTGTCACTTCTGAAAAAAAAAAAAACAGACAAATGAACACCCATGGCTGGAATGAAGATGGCATTTCACAATAGTTGGTCACCTTTGACCTCATACTATGTAATTTGAATCTATTTAGATATTCTTGGCATGGTCATAAAGTTTTACTATAATCATGTCAACCTCAAGACTTTCTTAGAGTAAAGAAGAGCGCTGAATACCTATTCACTGGAGGATAGGTATTGGACATACAGCCTAAATAATGCTGCTACCACAACAAATATGTAGTATATGGGTACATAGTAAACCTGGAAAGATAAAGTCCAACATAATCCACACTAAATTCATGAAATTCTTCCACGTCATTTTTTTTTCCAACAAGGATTAGAACCAGCACTGGCTGTCAGGCAGAAGCTTGATGGTCTAGCGGATAAGACGCCTGTCCAGAGATCAGGAGGTCACAGGTTCAAACCCTACCTGAGTGCATGTACGCCCATTTCTGTCATGGCTACTATTAAAACACTAATCAATTTAGTGCTTGTTTACGTCCATGTGGGACAATTTGTCAATCAGTTGAAATAAAATAATCCACACCAGTTTACCAATTGCTGTTATGACCTAATGTATAGTCTGGCCAGCAGAATGGACTGATCCCTTATATTAGGATTTGGGCCAGTTTGCTGAGCAATTGACTTGACACTGTCTAGCAAGCCATGTCTCCTCTCCCCTAATGCCACACCCCCTAACCCTAGCTCTTGCAGCCCCCTTCCTGAAACTGTTTGACTGTACCTGTATCTTCTAGCTCAGCAGGAAATCCATGTTCAAATTCCACAGGTACAAGGAATTCAGCACCTCCAACTTCCCTGGATCCCACAACGCCACCTCCGTCCTCTGAACCAGCCGTTGGCTTTGGAGCAGGTCCCGCTTTGGTGGTAGGCAAAACAAAATTAAATGAATATGTGGGGTATCTCAGGGGTGAATGATATTAAAATGAGACTTTAGCTTTCAGAAAGTCTGTCTAGCCTAAATATTGTGAGAAAGAAACATGGGTCAAAAAAATTAGAGGGATATACAAGCATGAAGTTCTGCCCCTTGATAATATCAAAGCAAATGATCATTTTTCTTTCCTACTTGCTCAAACATTCCTTATTTAGTTGCTCCAGAATTATCACTACTAGTTTTCTAATATTTAATGAAAAAAAAAATTGAAGTAAATGTTTGTGTGTTGGAAATGTCAGATTCTGACTGCATTGTCTGTCCTGTGCCAATCTCTGAAGAGTTCTTTTAAACTTATTTTTTCTCTCCAAGAATCGGTCTTACTCTCAGATAGTTGCAATAATTTTATCTATCATAGTGTAGACACAGCCAAAGTTTGCATCACTTTAATTTGGGTGAAGACGGTTGTATTTCTTCACATTACTGTAAAAGTTGACATTTTTCTTGCATTTTGCATGACATGCACATCTCACACATGCAATATTTTTTGCTTCCTATGTAGTTCGTATTTTGATTCCACAGAGTATGAATACACATGAAATTCACCTAACTTGGCCAAGCACGAAAAACTACTAAAAATTTGAAAATGTCCACTTTTCAAAGTATATGAAGAGTAAATTGTTACAAGTGCAATGGTACTGGATCATGCATTCGTGAGCAGACAAACAAGACTGTCAATTCATTACAGTGAAGTGAAGTTGACTACATGCCTCATGTTTTTCAAAGAACGCAAATATTCTTTTTTTTTTCCACTGCAATACTAACAATTGTTCAATGGTTGTTTTAATACCATAATTCATACGTCATCAGGCATGGTTTTGCCATGGCCCAAGTACAACAGCAACAATTTTTCAGGGCTAGGCAAATAGAAGTCTGCTAAATGAAGAGCTCACAGTATTGAGTAATGTACTGTAAATGGTTGTGACATCATTGCATATTTTCAAGAACTGCACAATGCATACTCATAAAATAGAACTTCTTTGCAAAGTTGCGTGATGAGCACTAGACCAATCAAAGATTGATTATGCCACAAATATTTTGTGAGGTTGTCATTTTCAAAAATTTGCAAGCTGTGTGCTTTTTTGCGAGTTAAAAGCTTGCAAAAGCTCTAACTCTAATCTCGACATGAATGAGAGATGTACCATCTTCATTTCATTTTCCGTTCATTGTACTCTACAATCGTGAATTCAACAATTAATGAAATTGTTGGGAAGTCCCGAATCATGAAAAATTAGACTCACTATGGCGTGTACAGCAGCAAGAACTTTTTTTAAGTGTGGTGTTCTACATGCAATGGACAATGCTTGTATTTTTTTAACTTCATTACCTCCTTCTCCTCCATCCTCTGCTCTACCTCCAGTTCTGCTTCGACGACGAGTAGCGGCACTCCCCTGGTTATTATTCCCACTCTTATTTCTTTTAGGCCTCTTTTTAGGCATCTTGCCTACAAAAAAATGTAGTCTTCACATACGTATAGACCTATGCACCCATGTATAAATCTAGACAAAGCTGAAATTATTTGCTTTTCTGTTGCAAGTTCTCAAATGTCAGGAAAAGGTGGATGATTAGCTCCTGAAGACGACATGAGGCCTCGGTCAGATGGAAGACTCCAGCGGTCAGGCACTGCTCATTCTTCCTGGAAGGTATCAGGAGTAAAATGTTATGGACATAAGGTAGATTACTAAACTGTGAAATGCTGTGACCTGCCATGATACTAATACATAGAACTACAATGTAGGTTTTCTTACATCTACACAAGTAAAGTTGTACAATGTAACATAGCTTGATCATTCTTGTCTCGAATAGAATTTTGTGTTTCATGACAAAATCCATCCTTGAGAAAACATTACCCAGTACTTAAGTTACAGTACTGAAGCAAATGATACATAGTACAGTATTATAACATTTCCTGAAAACATCTTTTAAATGGACATTAATTGTCGTCCAGGTTTTTATACTTGCATGTATACTGTGATGCATGTTTGTACAAGTATGCCACCATTTTGTCTTCAGTTGAAGTGCATTGACTGTACACATTCATCTTTCAAAGCCAATATAATGTTTCCAGACTATCTCTATGAGAACAAACCAAACAAGAGTTCCAAATGCTAAAACTAAACTAGAAATGTCGCTATGGCGACTGGTACAACCTGTATGCCTCTGCCATACAGCATAATTCTCTTAATAGGTCTATAGTATGTCCTGACAATGTGTGATGACAGTTTCAATTGGTAAAATATTAAAATGAAATATCATATGCTGAGTCACTGTTCACTTTAATTGAACTAGATTTAATTGGATGAATACAATTTCTAAGAGAGCATGTATTTGGGGATTTGAGGACTTTTAGTTGACTTTTCACCCCTTTATAAGTCTAGATGCATTGGGCAATTTACAGGTATAGAGAAAAAGTGTAATTTCAGTATAAAATAGTAAATTGTTAGAATTTTTACCTGGCTTTTGACCCTTAACCTTGACCCTATGACCTTACAATCCCAATAGAATCACTGTCAGGCAGAACATGCATAAATATTGGTTTCATGACGACACCTTCAGCCACTTCCGAGACAAGGAGGAAGAAGTGAAATCAAGCACATTCACTTGACCTTTGACCTTTTGACCTTCTTGGCCAAAAACTTCCCAGAGAATTTCTATTGGGTAATACATGTACCAAGTTTCAAGAAAAATCTTGCTGGTATTGCATAATTATGATGGAAAAAGTAAAATTTAATGAGTTGACCTTGACCTTTGACCCCTCTGGTCTTGACCTCATGACCCCAATATTTCCTAGACAATCACTGCCAGTCAGTAGGACCTACATGCATATTATGCACTACGTTCCATGAAGATGCCTGGAACGCTTTCCAAGATATGGAGAAAAAATGGCATTTTAACATTTTCACTTGACCTTTGACCTCATGACCCCAAACTCTCACTATAGATTCTTTATTGGTTAATACATGTTATACACTAAGTTTCAAGAAAATACCTTCAGGCATTGCATAGATATGGGGGAAATAGTGAAATTTTGTGTATTTGGCCTTGACCTTTTGACTGTGAGCATGTGTGCCCATGAAAGTTGATAGGCACAACTTCACCCCTTCATACATATACTGCCAAGTTTCATTAGGATACCTTTAACGTTTCTTTAGTTATGCTGTCCACAAATTTGATTACAGATGGACGGATGGAAGGACAGACAACTCCAAAAACATTTAATGCCTCTGGCGACACTTCGTGGTGGAGGCATAAAAATATATATAATGTTCCCAAATCAGGCCCAAATTCTACTTTAAAAAACAAACATTATATCATTCTACATTACTACACTGTATACAGTTGAATGTCTTCCTTTCACAGAACAAAGTTGTGTGGCATCTACATTTCTCACCCTTGAACAGTAAAAATTCTTGAACACAATTAGATAGGCCCTACCATCAACTGATGCATAATAAAAGTTGATATCATTACAATATTGGACATGAAAAGAAAAAGTCATTGAATTCAAATTAAATTGCACATTTTCACCACAAAGCATTCTTGCTCACAATCTCACATGCAAATTCCAAGCATTTTAGGTAATCACCTAATATCACTTTCATTTGATTTTGCACATACACAAAAAATGTTCTTGATGATTTCCATATACAGAAGTCTTAGTGAATTCTAGACAATATGCTATTAAAAGTCATATTTGCTTCGCTAAATTTTTAAACATTAACATAAATGCTTTCAAAAGCAAAACAAAGAATATATACATGTGACTGCCAAGCTCAAAACCAACAAAAAGTCACAGATTATGATTCTCTGTATTAAATGGATCAATGCTATCAATTTGGTTTTTAACAGACACTAAATTTTTTAGTTTGTCAAGATCCCTAACCTGGAAGAGTAATCTTTTCTCTGCCTTCTATCAAAATTTTGGTGGCTTAAATGTAGAACAAAACTGAAATGGAAATATAAGCAGTTAGTTTTCCAGGAAGTGGAACATAATATCTTATTCTCTCCCAACAAGCGCTGCTTTCGCTGGGTTTTCATTGATCCCTACAATTTTTTTATTTTTTTTTTTTACCAGCACATTCTGAACAGCACGCCCCAGTGAACCTAATCTTTAAATCCTCTTTTCTCCCCTTCCTATGAAACATACTGCACCTTTTAACTTTCTCATTCAGTCACTTTAGGAATGGGTTTTAGAATGGTCCAATTTCAACAAGTTAGACTCTGTAATAACTGATTTATCATTTTAAGGCTTGGAAGTAAGAACTTGAGTACCAGGTACCTTTTTTTAAATATATGCAGAAAAGTGGACTCAATTTACTCCATGGCTTATTTTTTTGTGGATTCTTGAGCTGGGTAATCACAGTTGTGATTTTCAGTTCATATATTTATGGGCAAGTCCAAGATAAGGTCCCCTCAGAAGGCAAAATTTCATCTTTGCTCAATATTGACATGCTTGGTATCATTTTGAAGCTTATGAGTTGAAGTTTTGATTTCCATCCGGGAGGAAAAAATTATATTACATAAATTTATGCAAATTTCAAGGGCTTCATTTGCATAAATGTGAAACACAGCGTTACGTATGGGACATTTATAAAAATTCATATTAATTCAAAGGAAAGCAAATGATATTTGATTAATATGTGGACATAAGAAGTTCATCAAATAGTTTAACTTGGTATTAAAATTTAGGGATTATGCAAATGATTATGCAAATTAGCTCGTGTCCTATCATGACATGTCCCATACGTAACAAATTGAGGTCATTTTTTTAGGTGTTTTCTGAAATTGCTAAGGTTATATTAATGCCCTTTTGGAAAGTTCTAACTTATTGTTTAGAGAAATTGAATACCATAGAAAAAAGAAAAAACAGTAAAAGGAATATTTTTTATTAGGCATTGAAATAATGTTACGTATGGGACAAATGCGTTACCTATGGGACATCCTCATACATAATGCATGTGAATGCATGTAGCTAGCTGGGAAGGTCTCTCAGTACACAAATGGTCAATCATCCTGAAGAAAGCATCCCAACATTGTAGCTACTTTTTGAGTTATAGACACTTTAAACAATACATGTACTTGACTGAACAATTTTCAGAAAGGGGGAGGGGAAAATGGCAAAATACACAATGAAAAATCAGCATTAAAGGGATGGTACAGTTTTTTGTAGAAATGGGGATTCAGTTTTCAACATTTAATGAGATGATTGGAAACCAATTATATGAATTACTAAAGAGCATACAATCCTAAGACTAGAGGAATTCAAAGTTTAGTGATGGAGATCCAAGTTGAAATGGTTGTGATATAAATATTTACACAGAATATAAAGTAAAATGATATATTTTTTTTAAATTGCAAGTGATACACAAATTGTCCTTATTCAGGTTTCAATAATAGCCACGACAAAATTCATGGGTATACATACTGAGGTGTGACTCGAATCAATGACCTGACTGCTAGACAGACATCATATATCTACTCGATCACTGGGGTTCCAGCAGGTATTGCTTATCTATAAAAATTAATATTTCTTGTGTCAAGTTGTTTTTTATTGAAACGAAATGGCAAACTGCCCTTCATCAATAGAAGTAAACACTTTAAAGGGATAGTACAGTATTGGTAGAGATGAGAATTGGGCTTTTAACTTTTTGCGAGATACCAAGAAAACACTTATGATATAGTACAGAGCATACCATTTTAAGAGGAATTCAAAGTTTATTTGATGAAAATCGGGTTTGGAATGAATGAAACATCCAAAAACAAAGTAAAACAAAGCAATCGTAATAAAGTGTGGGTCCCACACTTTATTAGAATCACTCTTTTTTGGATATCTCAGCCATTTCAAGACCAATTTTCACCAAATAAACGTTGAATTCCTCATAGAATTACATGCTCTTTCATATTTCATAAGAGGTTTCTCATTATCTCACCAAAAAATGTTAGAAACCTGAAATTAGGTCTCAACCAAAACTGTACAATCCCTTTAAACTATTCAATTTTTCAGTAGTAACTATCCTGATAAAAATAGGGCATACATACTCAGGTTGGTCATAAAAATATAGAATATGATTAAATATGATTATGATGGTAAATATTTGGGGAATATTGTTCCCTTTTTAATCTGGATCAGTATTTGAGTAGTTTCAACTGATTCCATTTCAATAATTATGCAAAAATTTGTTTATGGGTATTTTGCAAAATTGTTTTGCAAAATACCCATAAACATGTCTCTCCACACACTAAACGAATGGGGGACAAAGGGCATGCATACTCAGGTTGGTCATAAAGATATAAAAATATGATTGAATATGATTAGGATGGTGAATATTTGGGAAATATTGTTTCCTTGACAATCTGGATCAGTATTTGAGTAGTTTCAACTGATTTTACTTCAATAATTATGCAAAATACCCATAAACATGGTTCTTCACACACTAAATGAATGGGGGACAAACTGTCCCATACGTAACTGTCCCATACGTAACACGTCATGTCTGTCTTTAATTAGAGCTTTTTACCTAATGACACGAAACTTACCTGTGATAATCTTGAGTGTTGTGACTTTCATCACGGTGAGTTACAAGTTGTAGAATGAAATACTTTCAGAGAGTTTTGAGGTTGAAAAAAATGTTCAAAAAAACAAAAATTTTCTGGTCCCATACGTAACGGCACATTCTCTTCTAGAATATCATTGTGAAGGTCATTTTTCTCCATTTTTTGCATGATTATACTTCTCCTAGATATCAATCACCATGATAAAGTTTGATATGATCAAAAGCCATTCACACTATTTTTCAGGTCATAAAAGTCTCTGAATGTCCCATATGTAATGCGCGTGTTATCTTGGACTTGCCCTTAACAGAAATTATGATTTGTGTTCACATCAATGGGATATTCTTGAGAAAATTATATCTTTGAATCTCACTTGCATGTTGACATTTTGCTGTTTAACCCGTTAACCCATTGAGGACGGTTTGATTTTGCTTCAACACACATTTCCCATAGATGCTTGCCCGAGTATACTCGGGACTCGTCCTCAACGGGTTAAGGACGAGTCCAGAGTATTCTCAGGCAAGCGCACTACCACTAGCTCGTATTACAAGTATGGCATTGGGAAATGTGTGTTGTAGCAAACTCAAACCGTCCTTAAAGGGATCATATGTGACCCTGCACCTCAAAACAAACAAAAAGTCGCCAGACATGAATTTTTAGTTAAGACCATATTCTGAAAGAGCAGACTTTAAGCTTTAAAATGATGTATAACTCAAATCAAATGGACTCTCCTAACCCATCTAAATATTGGAAAGAAAGCACAAACTCAGGAAAAGTGTGAACTGAGAAAAGAGGCTCTGAAGTACAGTGTCTATTCAAGCGCTTAATCTTTACCAAACCGTGCTGGCTGTGTGATGAATGGGACAAAAAACAGGAAGTAAACCACCAGAGTAACAACAATGAAGGAATTATCAGATTAAAATGAAATTGAGCATGCCTCACTAACACATTCTGTCAATAATCAATGCAAATTTTCAAAGCAGTAGCACTATCCTTTCAAAGTTTATTAGAGTTGAAAGTGAAGAGTGTGGATAAGGTTTTTCAGAAATGAAAAAGGGATTCTAAAGACACACCTAATCACACTACTCTACCAAAAATGTTCGAGATAAACTGCTAAAAAAACACACTTTCCTGCCCGTTTTATGATGCCAAATTTTGCATAATGTAAAAGAAGACCCGCTCTTTCAGAAAATATGAAAAAGTCAAGTTCGGCTAGGTTGACCCATTTCACTTATTTTCAGTCCTCACGCAAAATCAGTATGTGCGACTTTATGTTCGTTTTGAGGTGCACGGTCACATATAGTTTTGGTTGAGACCTCATTTCAGGTTTCTCACAATTTTTGGTGAGATGAGAAACCTCTTAGTCTCATAAAATATGAAAGAGCATGTATTTTTTTCTAAGAGGAATCCAACGTTTATTTGATGAAAATTGGTTTTGAAATAGCCGAGATATCCAAAAAAGAGCAATTGTTATTATTTAAGTGCGGGACCCACACTTTATTACGATTGCTTTGTTACCTCTGCCAAGGGAGGAGGTTATGTTTTTCGTTACTGATGGTTTGTGTGTTCGTTAGTTTGTCCTAACTCAAAAATTAGTTAACGGACTGGGATGAAACTCACAGGAAAGGTTGAGAATGACACAAGTAACAAACAATTAATTTTTGGTAGTGATCCGAGTATTTGGGGGAATTTATGAAGGATTTTTTATTTTGGCAGGTAGGGTCAATGAACTTTGGAGATCAGGCTTTGCGTATTTGAGGTTTGCATGCGCGCACTGAAGTGCGTGCTCTAGTATACAAATGATGCACAGGATAGAGTGCGTTAGTGTAGGCGTATAGTGCACTGGAGGGTATTTACAATAGTGAAACATGCATGAGGCGAAGCCGAGTGCCATGTTGCACTACATTGTAAATACCTGAGAGTGAGCTACGCCTCCACTAACGCCACGAAATAATCCTGTGCATCATTTGTTTTATAAAATGGGTCGAAAATTTGAAAACTAACAGCATTTGTCAGCGTTTTTCACGTACCTTTGTGGGTCAAGACGTCCGAGGATGTTCGTCCCAAACATTTACGCACGTCGCACTCGGAAATCCCACACATGTAAGTACTGTACGTATAAGCGTATACATACGCCACATGATTGTTGTGCACAAGAAAGACCGGCTGGCAGCCCGAACGAGAAATTGTTTACAGGATTGACAGCGCGTATGGTAGCGCGCGACGCACTTGTAACAACTGATTAAGTGCGCACTGCTAGTGTAAACATTGTGACGTCAGTGACTTTACGCTTTTTTGCAAGGCCGTGCATGATAGTAAAAATTAATGCACGCACACGTGACTCATTTCAGCGCTTCCAATTGGCTACATTCTTGAACCCATTTTATAATTTCTGCTAGGGCGAAGCGGGCCGTGCAACTGAGAGTTTATGACGTAACAAAGGCTATGGGAAATCAGGGGACTTTCAGCACACAATGCTCACTGATTAATGGAAGAATAAGATCAGAGGTGGAAATGAGGTGCATGCTTGGCGGAGGTCTGCACTCTCAGAGTCAAGAGAGCTTTCTAGTTTTAAAAGCGTGTAAATTAAATCTGTTCGACTGGACTTACTTGTGAAAATCACGGAGAAAACAGTTTCGTGACTCGTCCGAGTCACTTCTTCAGCTCTGTCTGGCTGGCGAGCATTCACCCGTGGAGGGTGAATGGGCGATGTTACTGCCTTTATTGTCTGTACGTCGAGGAATTTTCCGGATCACCGACTTGTATGTTGGTGAAAGGTTGTGTCGGAGTCCCCCTCCCCTATTGAGTGAAGGATTTTCCGCATTCACATACACAGCTTCACGGACTCCTCTTTCAAACCATCTGGTTTCCTTGTCAATGATGTCGACCTCTTTGTCTTCAAAAAGGTGCCCCGTGTTCTTCAGGTGGGTGAACACGGCCGACTCGTTCCCAGCTGAGCTGGATCTACGATGTTGGTAGAGACGTTTGTGGAGAGGTTGTTTGGTTTCGCCGATGTAGTTTTCTTTGCAGTCTTTTCCCTGACACTTTATCCTGTAAATTACACAACCTTTCACCAACATACAAGTCGGTGATCCGGAAAATTCCTCGACGTACAGACAATAAAGGCAGTAACATCGCCCATTCACCCTCCACGGGTGAATGCTCACCAGCCAGACAGAGCTGAAGAAGTGACTCGGACGAGTCACGAAACTGTTTTCTCCGTGATTTTCACAAGTAAGTCCAGTCGAACAGATTTAATTTACACGCTTTTAGCATACTACCTGGATGAATCAAAATCTACATCGATATATTTCTAGTTTTACTTTGTTTTTTGATGTTTCAGTCATTCCAAACCCGATTTTCATCAAATAAACTTTGAATTCCTCTTTTGTTAATGTTCTGTACTAAATAAAGTGTTTTCTAGGCATCTACCAAAAAGTTAATTATTAAAAGTCCAATTCTCATCTCCACCAATACTGTACCATCCATCCCTCACATCCGACGACAGCTTAAACACTAACTACACAGCAACTTGAACAAGGTCACTGTTTTGTGAGACATCGTGAAACGTCTAAATTCCTTAATGTCGTTAGAGGCTACTTTTCTTTCATGGATTCTCATTTCATGAAGAGCTCGAGACCACTATGTGTAACTCACATTAGATCTAACATTTAGACCTAACTACATAGGCCTACCTTTTTTTTTTTTCTAGACTAACGTTAGTAAAAAGGTACAGGCTGACCACCCAGGTGTAGATCTAATATCATAGTAAAAATACTAACATTATTAGAAAAGCATGCAGAGAGAGTTCTAAAGCCTACACTAATGGTAATGTAGTTAGAATCTAAAGGGGCAAACCTCCTGCTTACAACTTTCACGCAGCTCATTTTCACTTAGGCCGCCTAGGTCTCAGGCTAGATCTAAGTTCTAGGTCTAACGTTATGAGTTAGTTAGGGTTAGAAATAATCAACATTAGGCCAGGGTTTAAACTAACAGTTAAGCTTTATTTTAAGCCCTACATAAGGATAGGTTTAATTAGGTGATACGAGTATCCTCTCGGATCACCTTCTGTATCTGTACGGATTCTTTCTTCTTTATTTCTTTATTTCTCCGCAAAAGTTGTGCAGAGGTTAATTCTGAAAGTCCTCTGGATATCAATGTCAAACTCATACCATGTATGCATCATGTCCCAAAGACGACAAATCTAATGTATCACTGTGATCAGTCGACCGTGACGTCACTATGACGTCATTATATGAAAACACATTCTCAATCATATCTCATTAATGGAATGGAATTTTTCAATGAAATTTACGTCACATATATTTCAAGTCAAGTAAATTCTACTCATGTTCTCAAAATTCATATTTTCTCTTAAAACGTGCGCATACGCGCACGTTGAAATATTTGTATGCTCCAATCGAGCTCAAATTTTTTTTGCACACGTTTTAGACCATTTGGAGCATTTTTTGAAAAATTGAAAAAATCGGACGTACGCGTACGCGCGCGCGCATATACGCACGCACAGCTCATATGCAATAGAAATTTCCCGTTTTTTTCACTTTCATCGGATGTCTGAAATGTCAAGGAATATTTCTACCAAGTTTCAAGTCAATCCGACTCAATATGACGTCATACGGGCCCGTCAAAGTTGAAATTCCGCGCGCGCGTCAATGGCGATATACAGTGCAACTATGCCAAAAAACTGCCAATTTTAAATCCAATTTTGCTCGTCAGGATGGACAGTGACCCCCAATTTTCTTTACATATTTTGAAAGGTGATGAGTTGTACATGTAAAATTTTTTTCATGAGGTGGCAATGCTGACAAAATGATTAAAAGATATCAAATTTCTTATCAAATAGCTTATTTAATGTTCTTTCAAACATAAAATTACAAAATTTTGATTGGATAGCGGTATCACCTCGTAAAAATGGATTGAGAGTAATCCTGTCAAATTTGACCAGTTTACGTGTTATCTCTATGGGAGTGCAGTTTTTCTGGAAATGAAAATTGACATGACTATCTTTATCGAGCACTAGCTCACTTACCCTTCAGCAAATTTCTCCCAGATTTTACTATGTTGTAGCTGAGACTTTACGCTACCACAAGTGTGCCCTTCGTTTTTTCATACGATGTCGGGATCACGTCAAAAATTTTGGTTGAAATTCAGGCTTATCTTCGATGTATTGAGATATTTCTTTCTTTCTGCAACTTTCTATGCAATAACTCAAGAAAAACGGCCTCTATCACTTCCATATTTTGCGCATGTTTAGTTCATGTCACGTAAATTATTTCATAAAATAACAACTACTTGATCGGACACCATCTTGGGTATGTAAATTAGGGTCAAAGGTCATAAGTGTTTCATCATGTATCTTAGTGAATACATGTCCTATCTTTCCCATATTTTGTACGAGCAAAGACCATGTTACAAGGATCATTTCACAAAATAACTACTTTTTACTCAGATGCCATCTTGTCTGTGCAAATTGAGGTCAGAGGTCATATGTACTTCTTTTTGTATCTTCGTTATGACGTGTTATCTCTATGGGAGGGAATTTTTTTAAATGTGAAAATTGACATGGTTGTCTTTATCGAGCACTAGCTCACTTACCCTTCGGTGAATATCCCCCAGATTTTAATATGTTGTAGCTGAGACTTTGCGCTATCGTTACAATAGATTTTGTTTCTTCATACGATGTCGCGATCACAATAAAAAACTTGGTTGAAATTAAAGCTTATCTTCTATGTATTGAGATATTTCTTTTTTTCTGCAACTTTCTTTGCAATAACTCAAGAAAAACAGCCCCTATCACCCCCATATTTTGCACATGTTTAGTTCATGTCACGTACATTATTTCATAAAATAACAACTACTAGATCGGACAACATCTTGGGTATGTAAATTAGGGTCAAAGGTCATAAATGTTTCATCTTGTATCTTGGTGAATACCTGTCCTATCTTTCCCATATTTTTCACACGGATAGACGATGTCGCGAGAATCATATCACAAAATAACCACTATTTCATCAGATGCAATCTTGGGAGTGCAAAGGTGGGTCAAAGGTCATATGTACTTGTTGCTGTTTCTTCGTTATAGTGTATGCAGAATTTGGTACCAAACATGGCAGATATGACTCCCTTTGCTAAATGAGAATGCAAACATCACACGGCCAATGTCTCTAGTCTAAACACAGATGAAACTTGTATGGTCATGCCTATTGCGATCAGGACTCGAATCACTGATAAAAAAAAAATTGGATCACCTTAATTTGTCAGTGATGACAAATTACAATCTCTAGTTTGATGTTGGTTTGAAAATTTGTTTGAAAATTAAAGTAACGATTAAGGATTAAATTTAACGTTACAGGTTCGCGGTTAGGGTTTGGAATATTCATTGTGGGAAGAATCTATGTTTGGCTTTATAGCGTGGAAGCAATTTATTTGTTAGGCCTATAAACGTTACAAGTACGTGAGTACGACTCAATACGAGTTTAACTGAGGCGTTCTACTGTGTAAAACGCGTTGCCAATGGGCATAGTTTGCACCAGTTCTCACACGTCGGTCCCCAATCACGAAGCCGTCGAAGGCTCCGTCGCTAAATCAGAATACCGCCGGTTATTTCAACTCCATTAGATTTAGATTTAGATTTAGATTTTATTCGACTCTTCCGACCCCATTGCGGGGTATGAGAGTACAACACATAAATACAAGATATGGTTATAACCAGAGACTCCAACTCTCCAGTTTTCGACGGGAGATCTCCCGCCGAAAGCCCATTTTTTCAAAATCTCCCGTTCTCCCGTTTGAGATTTGATTTCTCCCGCCCTGGCTCCGTGTCTCCCGGTGGAAGGGATTTCTTACTTATTGCTATTGTATGTTGAAAAAATAAGCCTTAGATAGCACCAGAGAACATCTAGAACCCTAGGAACATCGCGCTTCGCACACATCAACTTGGAGTCTCCCGTTTGCTAACTGTTAGGGGTTTCGGGCGGGAGAATCTCCAGATCTGAAGGTGCTTAGGGTTGGAGTCCTTGTTATAACAATATCAAAGAATACATGTTTGTGATAAATTACAATGATGTATATAAAATAGTCTATACCTACTAAACATATATACAGTGATATATACAAATTGGCAAGCAAGGTTAACTAATCGTATGAACCATACGACCAAACAATCGTGACATACAACTACAAAATATGTACTAGAGATCGAGTATCACTGGATGCTTAATTTTTCTACCACTACGAGTTACAATATTTTCTTTCTTGACTACAGTATAGGTGGGTCTACTCAACTTGTTCAGGCTTCTGCAAATTTGCAAAATATGACATGATCAGCCTCACAAATAACACTAATCTTTTTAATTTAAGTTGTCCTAAATGCGAGCATGAAAATAATCTGGACATGTGTAATGAGCAAGGACGTTTAACCAAATAATGATTGCTTAAATATAACTGCCTTTCCTTTTCAAAGAAGGGGCATACGAAAACATAGTGAAACTCATCACCCGTTTCATGCCTATCACAACAAGGATATTGAACATCCCTTTCATCAAATGACTGTACAAATCTTCTATCATTAGCTGGCAACTGATTTGACCTACATCTAAAACGGCTCAATGAAATTCTATCCCTCTTACTCAACTGGACTAAATACCTTTCAAAGAGACTATTCGTCTTAAAAATCCTATAATTTAAACATAGATCTACTCTGTTTGACCAAACATTTGCCATCAAATCCTGTTTAGACATATCACTTAATCTCACGGTGATCGATGTCGAGATTGCACGGTTCCTAAACAGCGGGATGGCCTTAGCTTACCTTTTACCTGGCAGCAAATCTTTCGCCGGCAGTTCTTGTCTTTCCGCAGCCGGCATGTAGCCGAATACTAGTACTGTACACTTAAACTTTTACATGAATGAAAATGGCTGAATGTCACGTTCAATGTACATTAATGTATAGTGTACGTGTCTTCAGAGAAACCCACACACGTACGTACGCACGGCGCTCGCAAGCGCCAAGCCTTGGTCATGGTCATGATCCTATCGTGATCAATCCTAAACGCGCGCGCGCGCTGTTCGAGGTGTGTGGGGAAAACCGCTGACATGTTTTTTTTTGTTTTTTTTGCTTGTTTTTGTTCTTGTTTTGTTTTTGTCTTTTTTTAAGTGGGGGAAAACCCGAAATACTGTACACGTTAATCTATGCCCATGGGGTACTAAAAAGCCCCCGTCACACTAGAGCGGATCGAGCCAACGAATGCCCAACGGACCCGAAAATTTGGAGATACGCTCACATCCGTTGCTCGTCGTTCTTGACCCGCTTGACGTTCGCTGTATCCGCTAGCTGTTCGCAGAGATTCGTAGAGATCCGCCGGAGCCAAATTTTGATTTTGGACATGTCCAAAATCTTGAGCGGATGACGAACGGAATGATATTCCGCTTTGTGTTCGCTTAGCCTCCGCTGATCGAAAGTTTTGGTCGCTCTGCGTTCGTTTCTTATTCGTCCGCCGTTCGTCCAAATTCGCCCAGCAAATCTGCACAGCAACACACGTTGATTAAACGTAGTAGAAAAAGAAATTATAGATATTCATAGCACAAATAATGATAATAATGATAAGAAGAAAAAAGTCGCATTTACTCAGGGTAGGCCTAGTCTCTTCAGTGTTGCCACTGCTCTACCAGAGGGCCCTGCTATTATTATTACCCTAGCGCTGCCAGGTACCCATTTATACACCTGGGTCGAGAAAGACATCGTGGGTTAACAAAAAAAATCTTGTCCAAGGATGTAAGCACTGGGCGAGATCCGACCCTGGTCCTCGGTTGTGGAGTCGGGAGTCTTTCCACCATGTCACAGCCCCCACATGACATTTCTGGCATTATAGTAATAAATGGTAGATAATAACCGCACTTTCAGTGCTTGTATCGAGAACATTATTTTAAACCGCTGCTATAAAAGTCAACCCGTAGTAAATGGGAATCTCTGCATGGAAATTGGGAATTGTGAAAGTTCGACTCCAGTTGGAGGCACCAGACGCAATGGAGGAATGTGGACGACCAACATCATCGTCAACGTGATCATCAGAACGAAGTGCACTTCTAGGGGAATCTTGAGGATTGTCGAGGGTAGTGACATCAGGAGTTCTTTGGTGGTGACTTCTGCTCCCTTCTTTTCGGGGCCATTTTCACAGTCACAACATTACTTGCTTGACACTGTCACTGCTCAAATTGATTTGGTGAAGAGTGCGTCAGCGGAGATCCTTCACGTGATTGCCGCAGTATCGCTTTGCATATGCTGGGCATTCGCTGCTCATTCGCTTTGTCCGCTCAGCATCCGTTGGGTGGACTGTATGCATTTGCTTTCATTCGTTACTTTATCCGCTCGTAACACGGTTAGCATATGCTCATCATTCGTTAGGCGAACGTACGAAAACTACATTTTGCTTGCGAAGTCGAGCGTATTTGGACTTTGCCAAATTTTGCCCATCCGCTAGGCATTCGCTGATTTATATGGCTATAGTGTGACGGGGCCTTAATATACTTTAGTACCCCATAGGCATGGATCAACGTGTACAGTATTTCGGGTTTTCTCCACTTTAAACAAAAAAAAAAAAAAAAAAAAAAAAAAACATACAAAAAAACTACTCATATGTATCTCGCACCAATGATACGACTGCCGCGCTGTCGATCAGCGATGATTACGAGTGCTGTAAAAGAGACTAGAATCTGTATTTTCGGTATATTTCGGAATCTATATTTTTGGTATATAAAACAAATAATGACAGCTTGATATTTGGGGCACAGTTAAGATTATGTAGGCCCTCGGTGATGTGAAAACCATTACTATGCCCTCAGCTTCGCTTCGAGCATAAATGGTTTTCACTCACCTTGGGCCCATAATTTTAACTTTGCCCCTCAGAGCAGTCATTGTTTGTATACTAGTTCAATAACAAAAACAAAATAGGACGGTCTACAAGAGGTAGGTTGAAAACAATGTAAATTGGCAATCAGCATGACAAAATCTAAACTCATTTTACGATACAAATGTACCAGTAGATTGGTTGAGGTGGGGATTCATCATTCAAAATAAATCTATCAAAATATTGAGCAATTTAATTTCCTTAGACAATTTTGCCATCTTCATCAATGTCTTTTAAAGGGTCATTGTAAAGTGAATCTATTCTAAATATATTCTTATACGTTTGGTTGTTTCTAGAAATATTTCTTAAAGGGGGCGGCTATAGTAACAGATCAATGGGAATCAGTGGGAATGCTGGGGGATGTTTGTTCCAATCCCAGTGGGATTCATTTAAGAGTACATTATAATTGTTGTGTAAAATTATTTGCTTTAGAATGGTCTCACATTCAAGTAAAATAATGTGCAGTTTAATGTTTCTAGGTTAGGATGCCTGTACAGTGACCGGGCGGCGATCATTAACAGCCCGTTAACGGTGTATATACTCTGTAACGATGTATATACTCTTAAATGGATCTCACAAGGATTGGAAAAATCATCCCCCATTATTCCCACTGATTGCCACTGATCAGTTACTAGCCATTCCCTTTCAACGGGGGGGGGGGGGGGGGATCTATTATTAGGAGTCTATTGAATCGAATAATTCTCAGATTCAAGCTCATATCGAAATATAGCATAAACTCTACACTGTGTGTTGAAATACTCCATCATCATGTCAGTCTTGCTGTCATGGAAAACATCGCAGTTTTATAGAATTTAGACGCAGAACTTTTATGAACTCCTTGTAATTTCGTTAAAAAAAACTACATTACAAAGAAAATACTCAAAGTTTGAAGAAAATCGAACACTAAACTGGTCGGAATTTTTATCATCTAAACTTTTTTCATATTGTTTAGATCTATTTGCCACCCGTTTACAAGGGAACCCTTTAACAGTTCGTTATGAGATATCATGTCACGGCATTACAACAATTCCACAAGAAGAAAAAAAAAATAGAAATTCCCAAAACGGTCGTATGTTGGACGTTAAATGTAAGAGCACTTAACCTGGAGCACGTGACTACTTGATCTCCTCAGGTGGCATTGAGAACATCATAGAATTACTTCGCTTTCACATATACCATCAGAAAAAAAGCCTTTTACACTCAGGGAACGTTTTCTTTTGTGAAAGATTTTAACTTTCAGAGATTTTCCCCCCATTTTTATAGTGTTGATTCATTCTGATATAAGTCATAAGTGATTTCAAAATTAATTAAAACTTTTCATAGTCTGAACTCATTCGAAATTTAAAACAAAATATTGAAACAAACGTGTTTTTTTGTGTGTGTTTTTTAATCGAAGGTAGGCCCTTTTACATCAGTTTCTTTAGATATTAAAGGAGACACATTGTTAACGTGTTGGCACCGTATAGATGCTTATCTGTTGTAAATGATACCAAGAAGTTTTCAACATAGGCCTATTCGTTTTCTTCTAAAAGAGGATTATACATGATAATAAAGATTATCATTGTTTCAACAACTTAAAGGAATATCATAATGCTTGTTGAGACTTATTTTTAAATAGGTTTCCAACACATTTTGGTGAGAAAATGAAAAATCTCTGCGACTTGAATAGCATGTATTGTATTCCGATAGAAATTCGATGTTTATTTTGACGAAAATTGGTTTTGAAATGGCTGACATATCCAAAACAGAGAGAATCGAATAAAAGGTGGGACCCAAATTTTGTTTACTATCACTTTGTTTTTATTTTGTTTTTTGATAGCTCAGTCATTCCAAAACCGATTTCTAAAATAATAAACTTTGAATTCCTCTTTACTCATGGTATATCTCGCCAAATCCTCATTTCCTCCAATATTACACCATCCCCTTTGATCACAATGAAAACATTCTGAGTAGGCCTACATTGTTTACAAAATTAGCTGGCATATGGAGAGGAATTGCACTAACTTTTGGCGTCATAAGGCCAGTACTAGTATAGGTCTGTTTTCAAAGATTAGGCCTAATACTGTATGTCCTCATCCAGACAGCGTAGAATATTGTGCTTATCGTTGTTTTACGATGCATAGCGCCACCTGTGGCCAGTGTTCAAAAAAACCCGTGTGTCCATAGTCTGTCCTACTTTGGCATAAGGAAGCAAGTGACAAAAGTGACATTTCTTGTAAAAGAGCGAAATGTGTCTGTCATTTACACTGACGTCAATGGACTATCATGATGTCTTATCTAACATAATATTATCTCCTACACTGCAAAAAGTCCGGTGTTGATATGAAACACCGAGCTGGTGTTACATTTCCGGTGCTCATTCATGGTGTTATATAGATTAACACCTCCGGGTGTCATTTCAAAATATAAAATTGTTTGTTTTTTTTTTTTTTGAATACTAGTAGTTTCTTAGGGACTGAATTTCTTGTTAATTCTGAACAAGACGATGAAGAATTTTCCTATAAAGTACTTGATTTTTGAAAAAAAGTGTAAACACATTTACACCACAGTAACACCAGTTGGTGTGGTCCCCTATTGAAGCTGGACGGGTGTTATACCATTGAAATTAACACCACATACAAATCAACACCATGCGGTGTCATTAATGAATTAACTCTAGCGCAGTGTCAAAAATATCACCAGCCACAGTGTCAAATTAACACCACGAAGTGCCAGGTGAACACTTTTTAACACCGTCACAATACATTGTCTATACCTGTGGGTGTGGTCCTTTATTGAAGCTTGATCGGTGTTAGATTTAACACCCATGGTGTTAAATCTAACACCGATGTTTGTACAGTGTATAGTAGGATGAGTGTTTCTGCATGAAATTTGGCCTAGAAGAAGAGCTCATTATGTGAATTATGAAAACATCAATAACTAAATTCGGATGGTATGTCACTTGCTTCCTTTTGCCAAAGTAGGGCAATGATCGCTTTCAGACTTCGGCGATTAGGCGATCTCATTTATCTTGCGGTGAATAAAATGGTTGCTATAGTGCTACCAGAATGAACCTGAGCTCACGTCTTTCTTCACTCCTCCCCTTGCGCATGTCGATTATTAAATGATTTGGAGAAGCATCTCCATAAAAATGAGATAATGTACGGTGCATACATGGATTAAGTTCTTGAGTTAGACGTTTAGTGTGCTTAAAATCATAAACTCCAATACACATAAAACTGAAAACAAGAAGAGTACATAAGGATCATATTTGGTTTGAGACTTTCAGTGTGTCCAAATCTTATCCTGTGCCCACTTAATGGAAATTTCTGAATTTCCGATTATAAGTTGTCAAATCTTTGTTGTGTGGAATGATAGCAAATTACAAAAACCACCATTGCATTTGTGAAATATTGTCCATGTTATACAGAATTAAGACTGGATGTTGCTATTGTTCTCATTGCTTCATGTGACATTGTGGAAAGTTAATTATCTCTCGGCATGTAAGTAATTGATCTACAGCTTTCAATCATAAAAAAAGAAAACTGTTTGCAGCCCGAAGTGGACGGTTAATCCCGATTTGCCATAATTGCGAGCCATGAACAGACTTAACCCTATAAAGCCCAAGGGGGGGGGGGGGCACATTGTGCCCCTCTACCATATTTTCATTTGCCACTCCTACACCCTTTACCCGATTTCAACGAAATTTGGTGACTTTTCCTGAAATCTTATTGCAAACATTTTGATATATAATTTAGCTATGTCCAATATTGCTGGTTGCCATGGCAACCGTAAACTGACAACAATGTTCATCAGATTTTGCATGATTTTCAGTTCCAATTTCAGTTAACAATATCGTAATGGATGAAATGGCGGTTTTCTTGGCTGTTATTTGCTGAAGGACCAAAATATGAAGTGATTATGGTTGTGAATTACCCTGAAAATGGTCTTCTTGTTATTTCCTTTATTCTTTATATAATATAGGCATCAAACAATAGATATGATAGAAATAATCGAAAATACAGCATTTTCCAAAGACTTCCCTTTTATTTTGTGTTATCTTCACACAAGCTTTGCCGGTAATATCAATTTGTTTATCATATTATCAATCTACAAACTCAAAATTTAAATATTTTGAGAATATGGCATAATATGATACCAATATATGTACCCATTCCAAGCGATACATCTCATAGGTTTCATATATTTCTTTATATTGTAATGAATAGCGCCCCCACATGTTGACCTTGAGAAAGTTCAACCATAACAAACAGAGTTGGTTGACTTATTTCTCCTTTGTGGTAAATATGAAAATGATTGATGTAAAAAACCCATATATACTTAGTATAAAGAAATATAAAGAAAAAACCTGATTTTAGCATATTTTCTATGTATTTCTTTATATTTTGGTGAATAGCGCCCTCAGTAGATAACCTTGAGAAATTTCAAATATTGTGTCATTCAGAGTACGAGTTGCTCTACTCATGTACCAAATATGACAGTCATACATCATATAATAAAGAAGTTATGTAGGGGGGAGGGGCACAATGTGCCCCCCCCCCCCCCCCCCCTTGGGCCTGGAAGGGGTCAAAATAGGTTGGGCTTTATAGGGTTAAAGTACGACTTTCAACACTGAGCACTGACGTTGCTACCCACCTCCCTGATCACATATTGCAGGACTGTAAAGCCCGGTTGATAGTTTAAGCCCTTTTGTTCAAACTTTACTATTGAATAGGGCTCTGGACTCTTAAAGAACAAGTCCACCTTTAGGGGCTGTACAATACTGGTTGAGGTGGGGATTCAAGTTTTTTTTTTTTCCACATTCCTAAGTGAGATAATGAGAAACCTCTTATGAAAATAAAAATATGAAAAAGAATGTAATTTCAAGAAGGATTCAACGTTTTTTGATGGAAATTGGTTTTCAAATGGCTGAGATATAAAAAAAAATGATGATAATAAAAGACTACAGGCCACGCCTTTTATTGGGATCTCTTTATTTCACCTTGTTTTTGGATATCTCAGCCATTTCAAGACCGATTTTCATCAAATAAACTTTTGATACCCCTTTTAGAATTGCATGCTCTTTGACATCTCAGAGTGGTTTCTGACTATCTTGCAAAACGTTAAGAGCTAAATCCTCACCTCGACCAGAACTGCACACACCCTTTTGTTCAAACTTTATTATTGAATAGGGCTCTAGGCTCTTAAAGGACAAGTCCACCTTAATTTACATGTGGATTGAGTGAATGCAGCAATGTCGGTTGAACACATCAATGAAAGGTGGAAGAAAATCAGATAATCCATTCAAAACTTTTAGTACAGTCATTGCAGTTCTTAGAAGTGAAGGAGACTGCTTAAAAGCAGAGCTTGTAGTCTGCAACCCCCTCATTTTCTTTAATCATTCTACCCATTTGACATTACAAGGTGCGTGTCCGGGCAATTACCCCGAGAGGGCATTTACCCCCCGGCTAAATACTGGTTAGTGGTAAGGTTAGAGTAAAGATTAGGGTTAGGGTTAGGATTAGGGTTAGGAGTTTGGGTTAGGGTTAGGATTAAGTTCAGGATCAGGATTAGTATTAGGGCCAGGGGAAGGGTCCGGGGTAATTGCCCAGGGGGTAATTGCCCCAGACCCGTTGATATGTTATCATGATGAACCGGGTTGCACGGAAGCTTGTAAATGCCACCGATATCTTTTCTGGTTTATTAGGCCATCTCACAACTCGCCCTCTTGCCATCTCTCACCTCGAGAAGGCAAGGAGATACAGTCCGACCTCTGTATCCGACCACTTATAAAGTTAGGATAAACGATTCAGATATTTGGGGGTCTAGGGAGCTTCCGTACAACCCGGTTCATCATGATAACATACCAACCACATTACAAAGATTCGTTCTCAATAAGAACCTTACGAAAGATTGAAAAATTCATTTTGAAATTCACAAATATTGGACAAAATAATAAACATTATTCACATACATTTTTTGACCCCCTGATGCATAGAAATGAATCCCCAGCGGTTAGTCAACACCATGGAAAATATGCAGTTTAAAAAATAAACAAATAAAAACTGCAGATAATGCTAAGACTCCAATACTGTATAATCTGATATTCTACGGATCTGTATTTCCTCTGAAAATATGGACATGCATAGTGACGGAAATGCTTTCATTAACCCATCAAATACCAAAAACGTTTTGGCCCTGTTTATTCATATCATCATGTATTATCTTTGTCAGTATTTCGTAAGGTGGATTACAGATTGTCTTTTATGATTCTGATACCGATGATGACTCATGACTGATGACTCATTTCGGTCTTGGTTACAGAATGATCCAAATTCCTGAATTTATAACTTTTCCGTAATTTTGCAAGTATTTTTATAAGATTCAAGATTCGCTAAAATGTGTAAATGCCATTTTTTCGACATGTTTAGTTAGTGAAGATTTAATGACTTAACTGACTCGTAATGAATTTCGTTAATAAAGAATATCAGTTGAATTCACAGGTGCTAAGATAATGAAGACATGCTTATTATATCTGCGGCGGAATCTCTTTCAGGATTCGATGTGCTGAGATATTAGGGATGAAAGCTATTCTGAAAACTGATTCGATGCTATGCGCTTTCGTTATGATTCATCATCGGAAAATCGAAACTTTGTCCCGGCCCAAACAAGGGCGTGTCTCTATAGATGACACCTGCACCATAGTTAACGTTGAATGTCGCACGCTTTGAGTTTTTTATCTTCGATGTTAAAGGATGTAACAAAGATTGCCATGGGTTGCAATGGGATCCTACATCCCGGATTTCACATTACCACTTGTTTATGTTACTTTTAGATGTAGACACTGAACTCAATGTGATGGTAAATTGTGAGTTGTGTTCCGGCAAACTACATACATGTACAACGTACACTGTCCTGGTATTTCGCACGGCCACGCTCTAATGAACTTTGGCAAAAGAGGTGAAACAGGTGGCAGTCTGAACAATTGTCCAATCATGAGCGTTGTTTGACGTGCGCTATCCAATGGCGTACCGCGGCAGTTTTGCTCCATTCCGATCGCATAGATCAGACGTTACCAACCAATATGGCGCCCGAGTAACGGGAAGCTACCCGTACTAGAAAGTCGGTTATCTCGTAATTCTGTTACCTCCTGATCAATCGCTGTCTGCTGATTGCAGTGTTCATGTTCAACTTCTACGATAGGAAGGTAAGACAACCAATCCTTCTTTCTTGCATGGGTGGTTGAAAGTGAAATTTTGCTTTCGTTGAAAGTGGGATTTTGTTGGTGCAATGCTTCGCTGTTCATTGTAATATAGCAGTCAGCAGTACACCCGGGTCCACCGTGCCGCTCCCGATCCCGTGCCCGGCCGTCCCGCTCGCTTCTCCGGCCCGGTGGGCCTTGCGTACACGTAGCACTGCACTAGCAGATTCGTACGATACAAAGACCAAGCCCAAGGCCCTCTTTTCCCTCGAAATCCTCTTGCTCACTCTTCACTCTTTTTTTTCTTTTTAGTGGTAAATAAATAGATCTACTTTCTATAGCCTATTATGGGTTGTAAAATAGTAGCAGGTACCGGTAGATCTAGATATTCTTGAACCTTCTTATTACTCATCGACCACTTTTTGATTGAAATAATGAAAACGTTATTGCAACTTTAGGGGGTCTACTGTGAATCTTAGAAAATGTCCCTCAGGGCCTCAGTTTCAACTAAATTTCATTTCACTCAAGACAGAAAATATCCCCACCTCAGATTGTTGACTCACGAGTACTGTACCATGTGCAAACTATACTATGGGCGGAATTCTCGGCGACGAATGCAAGTGACATTTTTAAAAATTTTTTTTTTTAACTGTAAAAACATTAAAATTCATGGTCCAGGCCCTGAGAAAGACTTTCATGTTTATGGAAGGAATTCATGAGTCTGTATCCAGCTTCAGTCTGAGAAGGGAGATATAAGAAAAGGAGAGACAACTCGTTCGTAATTCATGCAAACACATGTTTGGTTTCAAAGTGTGGAATACAATGGGATGTCTATCATTCCACCATACGCTTTGATGTCATGCTCTGTACCGCTCTAGTTGCAAGGCGAAGCTCAGAGACGTAGAACGCATTTCACCTTTCATTGAATTACCTTGAATTACAAGCTTTATTCCCCTGTAAAATTTTAAATGGAATACTCGAATTGATTAAGAGTAGTTTAGGAAAGAATTCAATATTATAAACATGAATTTCTAGTTTCTTCGTAACGCGCAAATCGAAATGAAATGAAAATTAGGCCCTCTTAAAAACCTAATATTTTTCTATAATGCGCACATTCCTGCATAGTTTTCTATCCTTTAATCTGGGATATTTTGATCTTTCAAATAATGTACTCCGCTGAAGCGTGCTCCAGCGTGCTTTTAAACTATTTGCTGTTAAAATTGTCAGTTTTACATTGCATTTTGATTCGCTGCTCCAATTCAAAGTACACAAATTCATTTTTGCCATCGGGTAATATTGAAAGAGAGAGAGCGAAATGCAGTATGGGTAAGTATTTCTAGATGTGAGAGCGCTAGTCCCGATTATTGATGTTCTCTTTTGTCAAAGCACCTGATTTTCACCTGTAGTTAAGCGCATAACTTCTCGGCGGTGCTGCGCATCATTCAAAGGAAAGCAGGAGTTGTCTCTCCTTTTCTTACACCTCCCTGGTCTGAGCCATAGAGCAATGTCAAAGTACTTTTGGATTTGGATGCTGGCAAATATTTGCTCTAACGTTAGGCCTATATAGTGTATAGAGAGAGATGTAGATAAGAATTAGGCCTACGCCTTATGTATGAATTATCTAGCTCTTCTGAGCTTTCTACTTTGTTGAAAGCTCCAGCATGCAAGACCTACAACATTGTAGTTTCTTGCACTAATCTACATGTACGAAGAGTATTAAAGGCAATCGGTCGTCGCAGGCGATTCGCAGCTCAGTAGAAAAGCACGACAAGCTGCTCCTCCCGTTATTGTACCCCCGTACGTACCGAATGCCGAACACGACGCTACGCAGCGCACCAGCGAAAACCAGATGGGGCACGAGAGCCGTGCGAGCCGTCCACTGTAATTTCAACATGGACGCCCGAATACCTACCGAATGGGGCCGAATGGGTGCACGCACAAAACCGCACAACAGCCATGTGCATGAAAATCTCTCCTACGGGTCCCCGTCGCGACACAACAGTACAGCTGTGTGGTGTACGTACGTACGTATCTGGCTGCAGTCTCTGTTTATTTGCACTATGGTGCCAATTTCAGCAATCTAAGCAATAATATTTTAAAATGCCTGAAAATATTATATAACAATATTTTAAATCATTCATATATTACGTTGTTTAATATTTGGTATTTATAAATATGCTTTGATGAAGAAATATTAAAACTCTAAACTTCATGTATAGCAAGTTGCAATGCTCATGGCCATATGGCGGGTTGTTTTGATCTCATTGGCAATTGTCTGCTGCGTCAGCTGTGTTACAGTATGTTGGGCCGGATCGGAACATAACAAAGTTGGTATAAAGTCGTCGGTACCGGTATGTCAATATCAATAATGTGTGTGGTATGCGTGTACTGTTTCGGATTAGCCTTGGCTTTGGTTTAGTAATGAAACCTCACAATGGAGATCAAAACAGCCGTCCAACTCGAGTAAAACGTATCTACTTGTTTGACGCTATCGACGAGTGGAGAACGCAGAGAGACGTGTTCTTAGCATGCTTAGGACAGGGAGGTTTCCTCTCACCTCCCTGCTTAGGACAAGTAAGAGACCAGTGGCAGAGGGGGAGGCTTCAGCATCAGCGTGCCGATGAAAAATTTGCATTCCACTTGCTGGAGTTGCATGAACAGTTTTGCAGGAATTTAGAATGTGCAAATTCGTGTTACGGCATGCACGGTGGAATTGTAATGCCTCGGCTTACGCCAATCAAGCAACCCCAGCTGACCAAGTCAACAACTTCAAGGAATCCAGATCCAGATGATGTGTAAGTAACGTTAGAAGTCTATTACATGAATCAATGATTGAAGTGGAATGACTTTTTCTAATCTATCTTTAACTGCTAGGGCCTTTGCGTTTCGACAAGTAAGCCTATTTTTCTATGTATAATTCCGCGAAAAACTTCTCTAAGTTCTCATTTATGTCAAATTATGATAACGCCGTAATCAAAATGACATTTGCTGGGTCAGTTTATCGCTTCTTAAAAACTGACCCAGCAGTAGGCAGCAAATGTCATTAGTCAGGGAATCGCAAGTAGTGGTAAGTTTTTTGTCATCACAGTATTGAGAATTTAAAGTATTTCATGTGCAAATGTAGAATCTAGATAGATACAGAGAGGTCACTTTCCTGAGCAGCTAGCGTCAACAATCCAGGTTAAATTTGCATAGCCAGATTTCATGGCTGCGATTCAAATACTGTGTGTCCCCATTGATTTAACTGTATAGCAAAGTCTCCTCTTTCATCATATTTAGGGGCCCTACATTTTAAGTTTGGTTAAGGAATTTTGATAAAGATTGTAATTTTCATAAGCTTGGCAAAAGTTTCAGGCATCTATGTTGCATTTATAGTCAAACTTCCAATGCATTTGGTCCAATAATTTGAAACCAAATTCAAGTGATCCAGTGAAGTGTACATCTTTTCATGTGAATTTCTACAAGTATGTCGAAATGTAAATTCTGAAGAAAAAAAAAATTGATCCTTTACAGTTGAAATTCGTTAAAGTTTGGTTACACAAGTTTGGTCAGTGGTAGTAACTACAGAGTTACAGTAGTGTACGTACAATACCCTTGTACGTGAAAGTTACAGTTTTATTTACCTTCACATCTTCATATAGGAGTGTCTAATAGGGATGTTGATTGGTGTGGAAGTTGTTGATGAACAACAGTTCATGAGAATCCATTGTTTTAATTCTAATACAGATATTGGTCATAGGTCAAGGGGCAATATGAACCTATCAGTTTGTAACATGCTAATATGTACAGGTATGAGCTTCATCAAGTACGATTAATTGGTATCCGTGGCACATCCCTTATTTGTTGATCAAAGGTACGCCTCTGATTGGTATTTTAATCAGTGTTTGGTAGAAAGCTAACCCATTACAATGGCTTTGCGATGTTACACTGAGTTGACTATGGACAAAGGTCTACTGTCCGCGATTTTCATTAATTTGTAGGGCATTTTTCACACATAACCTCAAATACTGATACCTGTGATAGGTTTATTTATAATGGTTATCCTTCACACTGTATTGTTGAGACAATAGTGTTCTGTTTGTTTGTGTAAGAGGGAGATAGACAATAATTTCTTTATGCTCCTGTCTGAAGAAGGCATTACATCTTATTTGTCATGTACTTATCTATGAGTTTTAATGTTCACTTTGTGTGTGTGTGTGTGTCTTTTTTTTAAAGATTATTCACACCAGGCTAAGCTGACAGAACCATAACTGTGAGTTTACCTAGTCAAATGAAAGGGTTTCGGCATTGCTTGTTACATATAGTATATTCCAGGCAGGTGATACAACGCTCACCTTCTTCATATTAGTTAGTAAAACAATGAAGAGTGCAAAAATACTGCATAAATGTGCAGTGCAACTGTGGCCGTTGGCCGTTGGCCCTGCACGGGCACAGTCGCTTCCCCGTCCTGAATTTATGTACACACGCCAGGGCAAGTACATGATACAGGCAGGGTCTCCGACCCAATCGTCCGCGTTCAGAATAGACAACTCGGCGGTAATATCCGCTACCCATGACGATGTGTCATCGTCCATGATGGCCACCCTATCTATTATAATGTGGTCTGCACTCACTAATCTGATCTGATCTGATGATTACAGTATAGTTGACGAGTGACGACGATCGACGATCCGATGAAGAGAATGCGTAGTCGTACGAAGTATACGCAGCTACATTGTAGCTACTAGCTCATGCGAACATCACTCACATTACACAAAACGTACTGTCCCGCGCTCAGCAAGCGATCGCGAGCAATCGAGATACTATAGCGCGATACATTGCTTTAGGGATGTCTTGCGCACACACACATTTCGCTTCGTAGCAACTTCGGAAGCGAGTTTACGTGCTGCCGCCCGCGGCTGAAATATGTCCATGTATCCTCGCGACTGGGTGTCTTTAAGATGTTGATAAAAAGGCTCCCATCCAGCTAGCTGGCTTCAAGTTCAGTGACAGACTGTTCAGTGAAGCACCATGATGATAGGTTGTGCTAGTCATATCCATTCTGTGTTCCAAATCCCAACTAGACACTTCTAGAATAATAATAATGATGATGAGAAAATAATTTGATAATGGTAATAATGATAGATTCTTACAAATTCACTATCACAATGTAAATGTGGGACAGGGACATATGTCACGTCAGTTTACATTTCTATAAGTTTGTATGCTCTGATACTGTATGTCTTATTGTCTGTTTGATGAAAATATCCTCAAATATACATGTAGTACCCAGACTATGTATTAAAAAATCTATACATACAACCACTCAATGGTTCACCTCAGAGCATGCATTATACAGCCTGCACGTGTTCACATTTGAATTGCTGTGTATGCAGACTTGATCTGGATTTGTTTTTCTCTAGACCATCACACATATAGCAAATACATTAATTTCTGACTCTGAATGTCAATTTGAAAACACACACACACACACACACACACACACAAACACAAATAACCACATATCGTATGATCATCAGCAGACTTAGCAGGCAAAGCTCTTTGCAAAATGACACATCTAGATCCTGTGTATTTGTTGTATGTGTGGAACTCTGGAAAGGATGAATAATGATGAAAAGAGTGCTCTCCTCTTTCCAGATTGTAGAACACTACACTGATTGTGCTCACTCCATGTTGATGATTTAGTCATGATCAGAATAAGAGGGTTACTGTAGGTGTCATTTCCAGTGCTAGAATGCTGATATCAGATAGTTTGATATTATATTCCACATACTAAGAATCTTGCTATAGGATTGGTCAAGAGCTGATCACGTGATGAAGCTAAGTTTTGCCCATCACATCACCTGAGAAGAAAAGTTCGTTACACTCTATGTTGATAGTCCCTTTCTTTCGCTGATCTCCACACAGTCCACACAGTCCTAACGCAAGATGAGTATGCGCGAAATAAAAGTGCGTTACACTGTGGACTATCATTTGACCTAGGTCACTTGATAGTACACAGTGCAACGCACTTTTCCTTCGGTGCCGCGCGGTGCGCGCAGCAAATTCATTGTTTTGTCATCTACGCGCACACGTAGCCTAAGCCCTAAGGATACCTAAAGACAGCTAAAATGGTTTCAGATGTGGAATAAAATGGGAATTTCTAGGACCCTAGATGTGGAATATAAAGCAAATAATCAACTTTTAGTTTCAGGCAATGAGACAAACTATCACTTCCTCGGCGATCTGAATGTGTACGCTATCTTTCCGAAGCGCATCTTTCCTCAGCTGCGCTTCGGAAAGATAGCTACATCCAGATCGCCTCGGAAGTGATAGTTTGTCCCATCACCTTCACCAACGTTGATTATTTGCTTATTATACTGTGACTCCTCTTCTGTGGCCGTTTGCCCAGTCCTTGGAAGCTTGGAACACAATGCTGTGATAGCAGGTTGCCCGCAATTGCACTCTGCCGCTTGAAGCACAATAGCCTCATGCAGTCATTGTCAACGCTTCATTGAGTTCAGAGAAACGCAGCCTTATTGTCCCGCCCTTCTCCAGAAACCTCCAACAGTGTCATTTATGACTCGGTTCACAGCGTTGTCACCTCACGGCAGCCGTTAAATCAGCGATAGTGTCTGCACGTTGTATACCATGCCTCTAGTAAAACCCTGCAACTGTACATTATACATGTAGGGGACCACATAAAACTGCAATCTCTATACACAATGAGTCCCCTTTTGATTAAGTAAAGTATAATCTGATTTCAGATTGAAATTGTTTCTGATCATTGCCCATTTACTTGCATGCTGTACAATAGTATACTACCTCTCGATGACAAACTGTAGGGAGAATGAGTAAATACTTAGTGCTACCCCCACTGTTGACCCAGAGTTCAGTTTACAAAGAAAAGGTAAATATTTACCTTTTTATTTGATTTTCAAATTAAACACTGTTAAAATGTCTGACACCATTTCCAATATCTTGCTGATAGTCTATTACCAAGACCATGGTCAGCAGAAAAAGTAACATTGCGAGGTCACAGTGGATCTATGTTGATATTCCATTTTAATTAACTTCATTTTGATTCAATTTTAGGGTTTAATTTTTGCAAATTTCGCGAATCACAGTTGGATTGCAAATTCAACAAAATACAAAAATGTCTCGATGTGCTCGGGTGCTAGTGCATTTACGTTGGCGTCGACGTCAATTCGCGAAAACAACTCGCGAAAATGTCTTGAACTCCTCATGCACGAAAATATCTGTATATATGCAAAAATAAAATTGTAATTACAGTATCTATGATTTGTGAATGAAAACATCATGTAAAGTGACAGTTGGTACGGGGAAGGGGAGAATGAACATCAGAATACTTTTCTTTTTTCTTTAAGACAGGCTCTCGGTCAGACTGCATTATTCCATGGAGCAGAGTGTGTGCTCCAATCTGTTCAGAGCAACCTTGAGCTTTGTTTAGAACTGTGAGTAGTAAGTGTGTGCTACATGTATACGTGTAACATACCCACAGGTCATCTTTACCTTTATATCTTCTGATTTGGTGATCATGTTACTTTGTTTAATGATTTATCTCTGAGATGAGACAATGAGAGTGCAGCCAGTGTATAGAAATTATAAAACATGTCGGTGGCTTTCAGGAAAGTAACTTCAAATTCTTCGGTACAAGTTTCTACATGTAGCTTTTATTCAATTAAAGTAGCAGCTACTACCTGTTAATACCCGTATCTTAAGACAAAGTAACATCTTCGTTGGGATTCTCAGCACATTTTTTATACTTTTCTTTTTCCCTGTTCTCTTTGCCAGTTTCATGCCGCAAAAATATTGTGTTACAGTAGACATAGATTGTGTTATTTTGAATGAACTTACAAGTTTCTCTTAAATTCTATGATTTAGATTAAAGGGAGAGTACAGTTTTGGTGGAGATGAGAATTGGGTTTTTAACTTTTTGCGAGATACCAAGAAAACACTGAAGATATAGTACAGAACATACCATTTTAAGAGGAATTCAAAATTTATTTGACGAAGATCGGGTTTGGAATGACTGAAACATCAAAAAACAAAGTAAAAAAAAGCGATCGTAATAAAGTGTGGGTCCCACACTTTATTAGGATTGCTCTTTTTTGATATCTCAGCCATTTCAAAACCAATTTTCATCAAATAAACGTTGAGTTCCTCATAGAATTGCATGCTCTTTCACATTTTATAAGAGGTTTCTCACTATCTCACCAAAAAATGTCAGAAACCTGAAATTAGGTCTCAACCATAACTGTACAATCCCTTTAAAGTTTGATACTTTAAAGTGCCCTGCCTTCAACCTTTGTCTTTCATTATTCATGAATACTTCTGGGCTGATTATGGTGCTCCTTTTTTTTTCTTCTTCTTCTTTCTCTTCTGTAGAATTCATATTGCTCTGAAAGGCCTTTTTCACAGTGGATTGAAAGACTTTTTTTTTTTTTGCATAAGTTTTGACCTTACCCCATGTGTTATTTTGCTAGTTTTAGTTATCATGATTCAGTATAATTGGCTGGATATACAGATGTACAAAAGTGAGATTTAGGTAGGTGAACCAATGCTCAATAGCTCTTCTTTGATGTAGCTTCCACTGCTCTATTGCGGTAACGGTATACTGTGTGTTTTATTGTGATATCACACCCAAGCACATGTCAGCACAAACTCTAAATCACACATATTAAACGATCCTACATACACATCACTTAGGCCTACATTGTAAGTAGAGCGTATTCGTCCAGTGTGTGTGCACACGCCTCTGATTACCAGTGTTTTTGTTCTAATCAGATTTGTCTATTGATCTTCAGTCTGCACGGCAGCAACAGATGTCTGCAGTGCAAACATGGAAGTAGGAATTCCCACACTATAAACAGGAGTAATTTGGCAGAGTGTGAGATAGTGGTGTAGAGAGAGAGAGAGAACAAAACAAAAAAAAAAAAAAAAAAGGGGAGAGATTTGAGACAGTGAGAGAGAGATTGTACCCAGTATGTTTAGGTATTGTTGACTAGGAAACCTCAATCAGCGTAATTACATTGATCCTTATTTGGTGATACAGCTATAAATCTGTTCAAATGCTCCCACTCTTCTGTGCTGGACAAGATACTTCACTCAGGCTCGGTCATGTCAGGACGTACAAACTTGTAAGTCTTGCTCCGTGCAGTCACTTGTCATTTTCAAACAATTATTTGATGAAAAATTGTGCAGGGATCTTCCCATACCTCTAAATGAAAGGTTCAGGGAAGGATTTGTTTCACACTTGTTGCTTATCAACCATCATTGTTGGTATCCTTTCTGTGTATTCATGCATGTAGCTCAGTGCATTAGAACCCTCGTGTCATGATCTTGAGTATTATTCTTGTCCATTTTTATGGACTGAAGTTACAACTTCAGGTAACAAGGAGAATGTCGCACATCAGTGAAAGAAGCCAACAGTTTGATTCTAACGGATTTGAGAGAGAGAAAAAAAAGACTGCTACAGGTAATTGAAGATTTCTTGATGTTTGCATGTCTTTATTACTGATACAATGTGGCACCTCTCAAGATGATGATGTTGCATCTGGATTAAAGACTAATTTCTTGACATAATGACCCTTTGCATGTAATTTTTATGAGCATCCAACAAGCAAAAAAAAAACAATAACAAAAACTCTCCTCTGTCAATGAATTCGCAAATGGTGTGATGATTTTACACTTTGGCTGACTGTGAATGCAATTCTTGTCTTTGAGTCAACATGAAGCTAATATGTCCATTCAAAAGATTTCTGTACGCTGAAATTTTAGACTGCATACAGTAGAATGTCTATCGTGCTTTACTCTATAATTGTCCTGTGAGAGTTAATGCCCCTTTATAAAACACCTACAAATATTCTGGCCAACCAACTGGGGTCGATTGTTCATCAAGTGACATTTGCTAAAAAGTACCATTGTAATTTGTTGTCATAGTCATTAGATATTGAACTCTGATGGATTTTAGGACAAATTTTACTCCCTTGGCAATTACCCCAGACCCTTCCCTGACCCTAACCATATCCTAATCCAACTCTAATCTTGAACCTAATCTTAATCATAACCCAAATTCTAACCCCAAACGTAACTCTAAACCTAACCTTAGCCCTAATCTTTACTCTAACCCAGTCACTAACCATATTTAGCAGGGGTAGCAGGGTAATTGTCCCAATATGCTCTGACGGCCTCCCTTTAGGTTCCTACATTTTAAATACTTCCATGATAAATTCATAGTTTTGCACTATCAATCATACTCCTCTGATGTTATTAATGCTTATTTTTGCAGTGCACTTTTAAAAGCAGTTACAAGTACTGAAGTGCATTCACAGTCATTGATAAACAATCAACGATTCCAGCGTATGACTTCCTCTTCCGACTGTTCCTTGATACAACCATTTACTTTTCTTGAAAAATTGTTAGTGGGTTATTTCTGCACTATATTCAGGAATTGGTGTAGGCCACATTTGGATATTGACGTCCAAAGTGTTGTAGAAAACAAAATAGTGAACAGCCTTACTAATACCATGAAGCAAGATTTTACATTTGGTAAAAGATGAGATGCTCTAGTAGTATTCAACTCGGATTTGCTTCATTTGAAAATTGTCTTGTCTTTTGCCTCATGCAAAACCTTGTGTACATTGCACTTGTGACCATTCACTGTTTGTATACTTTTAAGTCATCATGGTCACGTGCAATGTTTATTCTTTCTACAAAGTCCTCAGAATATTGTTCTATATCACTTTTAGCCTTTGATTGGCATGGCATGTGAACATGCAGTTTATTGCAAAGAGTAGGGTTGGAGGGGAGGTCAGAAAGAGTACATATTTCCATGGAGGCTGTGCATAGTTCCAGAGGGTGTGGATTTCACTGCACCCCAGGGGTAGTCAGGATGATGCATTGCCATGGTTACACCAAACAGTCTCCTGACCTCTCAGTCTCAGTCTTTCAATCCATCAAGCCTGCTACCGTACTTCTATTATGGCAGAAGGTGCCCATAGTTCAGTTTGCCCCCCCCCCCCACACACACACACACAAATCTTTTCCAACTTGGTTTATTGACATAAAATATATTATTGCATTCTTGATTAGTAATCCCACAATCTGCCTGACCATGATAGATTGCTGTATCATACTTTCAGATGTCAAACACAGTGCAGGGTGATATTAAAAACTAATTTGAATTCTTTCAACCCATTGAGGATGAGTCCCAAGTATACTCGGGCAAGCATCTATGGGATGCGTGTTGTAGCAAAATCAAACTGTCCTCAAGGGGTTAGAAAAAAATGCAACACTAGCATTTTGAAGCCAGAAAATGGCATACATTCTTGTTAATTCTATCGCATTACTTCATAGTAAATTTCGTGTCGAACAATTTCAAGCCACACTCCAATATTTTTTTTGGGGGAATTTCTGTTATAATCATGTCTCTGAAGTATGTTTCTAAACATGATTAGAATTATATTGTAGAGAGTGTTTAGACACTTAAATGGGTCCCCCATCGACCATAAAACTGCAAGCAATGACTATTTTATACGACAGCTGTGTCACAAATGCTATGTCTTGTCTATTGAACATGCAGTACTTTCCCAATATGCACACGTACAAGAGCAAATGCGAAAAGCATATTGTAAGGTTTGTCAATGGCAGTGAAAGAAGGTCACACAATGTAGTAAGCTCTGCCTTCTTTAGCATGTTTTAGATGTTAAACCATTCAGATTGTAGTGCATGTACCCAGAATCGAGCCAAACACAACATTTGGAAAACACCTCCACACAACAATTGAGTATATGAATATAAGAAGGACCCAAGTCCATGGAAGACCATTTTGAGTAAACTTAAAAAAACTTCATATCTTTTTTATTGGTCCAATAATATTTTATTTAACTGTGATGGGAAGGCAACGTTGTATATACAAATTAGAACATATATTATTATGACAATTAACATTTACATTAATTGTGGAGAGGCCATTTTGTGTGACGGACTTGGGTCGTTCTTTGATTCATATGATATTCTGCTATAGAGATGAGAGAAGGACGAGAGAGGGCGCTATAATATGAATGTAAGAATGACCCAAGTCCTTCATTCTTACATTCATATAAGATTTAACTCATGTATTTCAGGCACTTCCGGGGGTAATTAGGATTTATCATTTATACACAAGATGAGTCCGTGCATAAGCTACAATTTCCCATGTCAAACTGAATTTGGCCAAAAATTGGACTTGGGTCGTTCTTATATTCATGTCTTCAACTGGTTAAATGTAATTTGATTAATTGATTGATTGGAATTTCCTTACACTGTAATGTTCACAAAAACAAAGAAACAAATATAACTGATTAACAATGATTGATTTATTACAATTCCTTGTCATTTTGTGTCTTATGATGTAAATGATATTTTAATCAAAATTCATGCTTTTAATTTCAACAAAAGGTGACTATGCAATTGACTATGAATTGTAGGGGACCTATAAAAGCACAGCTTGAATTGTAGGTCCCCTCTTCCACCCAAAAAAAGATTACTGTGTGAAAAAGCTTATCAATACAATGTACATGGTTTGAATTATAAAATAAAGGTCCATCTGTAAGAAAGAGATAAGAAGAAAAGTAAGAAATAAAGAGAATAGACAGGACAAATTGGTATGGAAGATGAAAGAAGAGATGAAAGAAGCAAATGAGACCTGGCAAGAGAGTTGGTAATTTCAAACAGAAGAAATTGAGATTTTCCTTCTACTGTTGCTATGATATGAAGTAGAAGCATAGCATTGACCAGTCTTTTTCTTCCCACCTGGAAAAAAAAATGGATGTACTGTAAACTGGCAGCCATAAATGGTTATATCATATCCAAGGCAGGGTGCTACCAAGGTGGTATCTTGATGCTAGCAGGGAGGTTCTCACCTCCCTGGTGCTACAAACTCACCTGTTTTCTTGCCCTGGGCAACCAAACTTTACCATTGGGCAAATAGTGTGAAATGGCGCTTCTTCATTAAAGTACAGGGCCTAGCTGCTTTGCTTGTAAGTGCAAGTAGGGGCAATATCTTTTGTAATGCCCTGCAAGGACAAGTAGATCAATATTTGATGAGGCTTCTCTTCTTGACTGTTTGTTTTTTATTGTGGATCTATATGGGTTGTTTATAGACCACTGCTAAATGGAAACAGATCATGCCTTGTATTAACTCTAGATGGATAATTAGAATACATACAATAGTACATTTCAGAGGAAAAGGGTTAGTACAGGTGCATGCTTGTTTTGTACTGTATGTGATACAAAATATTCTAGAAATAAAGGTATGTTGTATTGTTTTGTTATATTGAATATAAATCCAGACAATTGTGCAGTGGGGGGGGGGGGGTACTTGATGTGGCTGGATTCATTCCCAATGATTGAGAGATCATTGATTGTATGGTCTAGAAGGTTAAAATGTGTTGTGTAAGTATTTTCCACTGTGGTCTTGTATTGTTTATTTCTGACCTAGTATTTACTCCTAATATGTGCTGTACTATAACCCCCTGTTTGCCACATTATTTTGAGACAGCAATGCAGGCATGCTTTGGGAAAATATTCTGTTTTTCAGATTTAAGTAATTTGCATAAATTTTTGTTAACCTGGACATGTAATGAGCGAAATTGTAGAGAAACTGCCAGGTTTTGCCTCTATAGATGTAAATTGCATCACAAATGTACAGTATGATTATTTTTCTTTCAAATGACCGGTAGCTACATTATTGTAGAGCCATGACCTTTGCACACAAAACAGTGACAGAAACTTGGAATTTACTAGCAAATCCATTCTGAAGGAATACTGCTTCATAGTCAATCACCATATAAAATGCAAGCTATGACAAAAATGGAATTGTGAGAAATGCTTTCAATGCACTGTGGCATTTTTAATAGCGATTTATCGATCAGTTTGGGGGTTTAAAAGTGCATTTGAGGAGAAGTTGACTGAGTTAGGTGTGGAAACGTGGCACATAAAGAGTTGATAGCTAGTTAATTGTGTGATGACTGATAATCTGAAAAACCTTGTCTTTCACATTATAATAGTTGTGCTTGTTGAATCCTCACTTTAGATATTAAAGAGAATTACAACTGAATTCTTCTTATCCCAGGGTCTTTTTAACCCCTTTCTATTGTGTATGATGTACACTAACAGGTTGTATTGCCTGTACATGTCATTGTTTTCATTGTGTGTAAATATTGTAAAATACAGTCTATGTATGTTGAAACTACAACTCTTGGACAATGGAAATCTGTGCTGAGGCCATGGGATCACCACATTCGTAGAGCTGGGAATGGGTGCTTGATCAAAGAGAAATCCTAGATCCTGATTGTGAACAGAATTACCACCAAAAACTTATCACACATTCCTGTTCCACAACTGATCTACAATTGTATGTGTGTATCCTGAAAATGTCGTTAAAGGTATTAGCCCACATTTGTAAACCTGCAGCAATTGGTCTCATAGTTAGCATGGAGTTTGGATATGATTGCAGTAACACCTGTGCAAAATTTCGTTCCAATTAGTCCATCACTTTCATAAAAATAAATGAAAATGCACCGTATGCATGCGTATAACGCTCGCTAGCTCCGGTCCACGTACGTACTACATGCATGCGTAACTACACGCAGCTGCTGTGCACAGCGGTCTGGTCAGGCTAATGCATGCGATACATGTGTAAGTTACATGTACGTAGCTAGCCGGCGCTCGTAATTCGATTTTGGGTCGGGTTGACCCGGTTTGAAAATTGATTTTAAAACGATGATTTTCTCTCTTTTATCGAATGGTATCTATAGACAAATAACTACAGGTGAGGTATGTTACTGTTATAACTTGTACTTGAAGTCATATTGGACCTGTTTTATGCAGTTTTGATTTTCGTGGGTTTGCAAATGTGGGCTAATACCTTTAATATTTGTCTGTCACTTTATCAGGCGATATTACCAATATGCAATCAAGAAAAAAAAAGAAACAATAACTACATGTAGCTGACAGTGATTGAATGAGACAGTGACTGTACGAGACTCCCAACTTTCTCTTTTTGTCATTATTATCTGTTGTGTTTTATATGTCTGCTTGACCAATGTGATCTTATTCTCCCATGCAAGTTTCAAATATTAAAGACACAATTTACCATTTGCAGATGATACAAAAACCCAGCATTAGTGCTTCAAAATAGTTCTAAAATGTGATTTTGGAATAGGAACGACCAATGATGTAAAAATTTGAATCAGTATAATCAGTGTTGAGTGTTATACAAAACGTGAACAGTAGTTTAATAAAAATGTTTCCAGACTACACTGTCTACAGTTATTATTTATTGAGGAAAACAGTGATGTCTCCTTGTATTTTAGGCTTTATTGCAACATTTTTATTATGACATGATGTTATGTGACACAACTGACCAACAGATACTGTATACTGTATGCACCACATGCGATATCTTGAACATTTTTAAATCACTGCTCCCAAAGATAAACAGGACCTTTAAAGTCATATGTTTTGTCCTTGTATGGATCAAATATTATTTCTGCGATATAAAGTGATCACAAAACACATCAGATAAATTATACAGTCAGTTCATCAGTTCAACTCGCCAGAGCTATGCTCTGCTGCAAAGTGTTATTTTAGAAGAAATCTTATGAAAGCGAAGAGAGCTTTGAGAAATTAAGGCTGATCCATGACATTTACCCTTTAAATCTGTGTTTATGGAATGCTCGCTGTACTCTCCGTGCTCCATCTGCGGACTATTTTTGCCCCACAGATGTTTTGAAAGCTTGCCGCTGCCCGCTTGGCTGCCCGGTGGATCGTTGCAACTGATCAGTGCTAATTCAATTGCCCGTAGCCCAATGACCCATTTTAGCCGTGTTTTCTCCTCAAGGAATGGAAGCTCATTATTAGACAGGATGATCTCAAATTTTCCTGAACATTAACCTTTGAACTCCCCCAGTTTCATGGTTTGATGCTGTATCTTTCATAATTGCAATTTCTATCATTCATTCTAGTATTTCATTTGATAGAATGATAACTTTTCTCTCATTTGGTTCCCATTCATGTCATATACCATTGTTTATTTTGATAGCAGGATGATTACACATGGATCTGTAAATCACTAAATTTATGGATGATGATTAGATTGGCAACATTAGTATGTCAGGCTCAAATTTGCAACATTTTGATAAACTTAAGCAGAGGTGCCAATCTAGTGATGACAAGGTGCTCATTTCTGCAGCAAAATTCCCCCAGGCCTTGAACCGATTGGTAATTCAGTGCCTTACGAGGGCAGCACACAAAAATAAAGCGGCACACTCGTGAACAGGATATGTTATAAGCACTCATTCTTACCCCAGATCAAGGGCATCCAGTGGATACTATAGAACATTTGCTGTGTACCGGTACTTCCCCCAGGAGGGGCTTTGCTGTACTTAAAGAATAATAATTAGTCACTTTTGTACTGCATGTCATCTTGTGGAAAACTGTATATCGACAGTAAACTTCACTAACTTTTCTTTCTCACTTGTTATGACGAGACAATATATTTTCAGGAATTTACCTGTACATGTGTGTAGGATAATACTGAAAAAGGGGGGGGGGGGGGCTAAATACACGGTGCTGAATGATGTTGTCATAGTGTAATGCTGCTGTGATTTTTTTTTTTTTTCTGTAGCAAGACGTCTTTCCATTTTCAATTTTTTCTAGTTTAGAAAGTACATTTTTTCTTCAGGGTAGGAGATCAAGCAGATGAATACTGCTCTGCACATCACAGAGATTTTTTTTTTCATTGATTGCCGCTGTCCCTGATGTCTGTAAGTGGTATGAGAGTGAAAGATCGCTGCCTTTACTCATGCATACCAGACATACATATTCACATATGGTGTGTATACAACATTCCCTGATGTTATCAACTTCGGAGTGAATGAAGAAGGCAAAAGAGGGGATTTAGCACCTCCATACCTCCAACACGCAACATCGTAAGGCACCTAAGTGTCCCTTGTTGAGTGATGTAACATGCTAATATCACTCTGTCTCTTAAAGACACGCCTCCTCTTAGTCACTTACAGAGGGAAAAAAATGCCTCCATTTCCTAGAAATGACCTCATCCACAAACTCCTAAGCAAACATTAGACTGCTCCAGCCACATGGTTTATACAATAACACATTTTCATGATAACGGGCAGGTATCTGTTAGGTTTAATTCTGCACTTTTCAGCAAAAGAAGGGAGTTTCTGACTGAATTTACATCTGGTTCTTCACCTTTGTGTTTCATTTGACTGTTGATACTCACATCTGATTAAATGCTTTGCTTGTAGTGATTTGTACAGATACAAATATGTCTTGATACAAACTGTCAATGTGCTGAAATCATGTTTCCTTGGACCCTTATTGTTTCACATTCTCAGGGCCATAAATTATCACACCAAAATGATTTTGTCTTGCTAAAATTTGTGTTTGGAATTACCCCGGTGCAAAAAAAAAGCAGCTTGGTATTTACAGTTAGTTAAACTGGGTATTAATGGGTAGTGCTTGTTAGCTTGTAATTCAATGTCTATTGCTCATTATTTTGCCATAGATTGGCATCAAACTGCACATTAGCTGTATTGAAGATTTTCCATTTAAAAAAACATGAGTTTCAGTGAAAAAATTCTCTTTAACAATATACACACCCTCCCTCCACCCCCCAAATAAAAGAGTCAAAGAAAAAACAAAACAAAACAGGATGTCAGCAAAGCAAGGTTCATCACCAAGCCCTGTTATTCATTTTCTTGTTACTTGCTTGAACCGTTGTCACATTATTGCTGAAATAGAATATCTTTGGATGGCAGAGACATGCTGTGGAGTCTCCCGTCTTCCTCTCTCTTCCTGTGCAAACATACAACGAACCTAAACCCCCCAATATGTCACCATCTACTGCGGATAACTCCACCCATTTGTAGCCGTAATGAGGTCCATGGAGGACCATTTGACTCTCTAAATTGCTCCCTTGGAAATTTATTAGCCAAAACATCTCATCAAAACATGTTTGGAGCAAGCTGAACTGAGGAAGATATGAAAAGAAACTTTGATTTACAATGTAGAGCTTCTTTAGATATGATGTGCATGGCGTCAGGGAAGAAGTTTAGTAGGAGTCAAGTATTTATTGAAATACAAATACCATGGAGAATTTAAGCTTTGTGATTTTGATGGTTTTGAATTCAGTGTGATGTGTGTTTACACTCACATCATTATAACTAGAACTGTTAGAACTACTACTACTAGAACTGTCAACTCATCAAAGGACAGACACACTTGAATAAAAAATTTATATGGCCTTTTTTTTAGATTGCCTTTGGAATCCTCATTTCATTTGTTTATGCTTGAATAAAAAATTTATATGGCTTTTTTTAGATTGCCTTTGGAATCTTCATTTCATTTGTTTGTTTCTTATAAAACTTCTGAAATCAATGACCAATCTGTAGAGCTGTCAGCTTGTAATTGAAAATACAATGTACATGTGCTATCATCAAAAAATAAAATATGTTTCTTAGATGTAAATTTATTTCTGAAATTTGATTAATTGTGCTATGTGTGCGTACTCTAATCCTTTTGAAACTATTGATTTTTCCCATTATTTCATATAATAAATATTTTTTTCTTCAATGTCACTAGTTTTATTCACTTTGTTTGTGCCACATGCATATATTTACTTATGCATTGTCATTTATTGCTCTCTCTCATTTCAAGTGACTACTTGTTTGTGTGCAACACCAATGGCATTTTGAGGCCATGATGCTGTCAGGGTTAATATGTAGAGATTGGCAGCTCTCCAATGGCTGCTGTGGTGGACCTGTCCATTGAGGGATTATTGGCTGTAATTGATTGGGAGTGGACGGTCAGTTTTCTAGGGTCGTGTGTCCTCAGTCTCCCCAGTAAAATGCCATCAATCACTGCTTGCCATTGGGTCATTTAGCTGGCCTGGTCTAGATATAGGCTCGTTTACATCTATGCCATAGGGTGAGGGCTTTGGACCACTCTTCTATGAAGCAGCAATCCTTAAACCTAGAAGCAAACAATTCAGTGTTGAAATAGTGAAGATCGAACTTGGTGAAAAAAAAAATCACCCAAAGTTGCTTTGTAAAGCCAAGGTCTGAATAACAACGCTTTCTTACATACATTCAGGCAAGCAGAAATACTGTATGCGCTGTTATTTTCATATACAGATATTTTCGCAAGTGAGGAGGTTATGGACTTTTTTTGCAAGATGTTGTTTTCGCGAATTGACACAGAGGCCATCTTAGGTGCACTATTTATACTTTATCGCATGGTGATGTTTTTACGTGCTGAATTTGGGGTCCAACTGTGATTCGCAAAATTTGTGAAAATTAAAGCATCATGAAAATTAAACCATTGCAAAAATAACAGCCTATACAATAGTTGGTTTTGTAGAGCAAATCTCACCGTCTGTCACAAGGATGCGTGATCCACTGCTTCTTGTAATTGCTGGTACATATGCCACAGGTAAGTATTTTCGTATGTTAGAATGGTATTCGTGAATGACACTCGGAACTTGTAAAGTTTGTGAAAATAATGTACTCGCAAATTATATGGCATATCAGTATAATACACTTGACTTCCCTCTGTATGTTGTGTTGATGCATAAAGGATTGAAACATTCGTATTAAAGTCAAACCAGAGGAGTGTTCACACATAGAGAAAACAACAACAGACAAACAAAATAACAAAGAAAAACTGGCTATTTACAAAGAAGAAATGCACAAGTCAATGTGGTTTGTAAAACATGCTAATCAGTTAGGTTTGACTGGTGCAAACCTTACCTAACTACTGGTGATAGTAATCTCGGTTTTTGCATTCACACACTTTATTGAATGCAAAAGTACAGCCAAAATATCAATGTTTCAGTACATGTGAGAACAGGCTTGATATTTCCAGTCATCTCCTGGTTATCTTTGATACAGAGAAACTGTCGTCACTCTGTGTCCATGGGTATGATGGATTTGTAAGCTGGGCAAGGTGTTAAAGGGATCTAGCTAGTCCTCTTGAAGTTGCAGGCCATTCCTGTTTAGAATTTCTTCACTTCACAGTAGGCGTTTTCACATCAGCCCGATAAAAATCTAAGCTCAAGAAATTTTTCATGATTGCGAATTAGCGCGCTATTTCATTTCTTATTCACATCAGCCGGAAGAGAATTAGCCCGAATTTTTGTTGAGCTAATTCGACAGCTGAGTATGTGCAAACAGCATCAATAATGTGTGTGCCCTCTCAAAAATTCCTCATGATTTGTGTGCAGTTTGCCTCGATCGATCGGGTCACACACGCTAGGCATGATGGGATTCATCGGGCTAATTTCTCGAGTCGTTTCCACATTATCAAATAGCGTGCTACTATCCCGCTATTTCAGAAATTTCCCGAGTTGGAGTCGAGAAATTTTCTCGATCAGAGCGATACAATTAGAGTGCTAATTTGTGTTCACATTATCAAGTAGCGCGCTATTTCGCTATCGGGTAAATTTCCCAAGTCAGAAAATAGTGTGCTATTTCGAAACATCGGGCTGATGTGAAAACGCCTACTGTTGATCTTCTATTCACTGTGAGAAAGAATGCCCCATCTTTCAGTATGCAGCAAGGTAGAGTTGTGCAACTTTCGTTTTGCAGCTTTTGCTTGGATTTTTAAACTAAAAAAATGGTTTGTTTTCTGTTTCTACCCATTCGTAGGTAGTAAGCGACTGCAGGTGGTAAACGATCCCAACGATGGGCAAAATAGTCCCATACAATGTACATGGGAATTCATTCCTGTAGAAAGTAATACCTGAGTTGCCCTCAGTACTGTATATGCCGAATATTTCGTGAGGTTTTTATTTTCGCAAATAACGCGGGTCAGGTGCTCTTCATGAAATTAAAGACACATGAAAATAATGACTCTGATCCAATTTTGAATGTGATGCACAAGTATACATTTCTCCGTTCAGTACAGCACTTCGTGATTGCGAATTTAACCACTCATGAAATGGTCCGGAAGTCCCGATGCGCGAAATATTGAAACTCGCCAAATACATGGCGTATACAGTATGCTGCACACGGTAATTGGTCATGAGTAAATGATCACCTGCATGTACATTCCCGTTAACTCTCTTAATGCCATGGCAGTAATCTTCCATAATGGCGTCATTGCTATTCTTATCGTTGTGATACTGAAAGGGTTAAATTGTATTTTGCTATCTCCTGAATATTTTATGGTGATGTAGTTTATAGTACTCATTTTATGGAAGGTGACTCTAAGACTACTAACAGATAATGAACAGGTGACTCTTCACTTCATCTTTTGCAGTTGACTCTCATTCTGATCAAGACTTTGTGTGAGATGAAGGGACCATGATGAAGGCAAACTGGTCATTAAGTGTCCATTCACATAATTAGTGTTATTGACATAATATGATAATTGGCCTTTCCCTTCAATTTTGCCTTAGTCTGGGAAACCTGCTCACATTTAAGGCATTCCATCGAAACGAGTGTACTGTATGGACATGGAATTTTCTTGTCCACTTGGCTACTGAACATACAATTTTTCAAACTTCATTGTGCACCTGTAACAACAAATCTGTTACCCTATTCAAGGTTTAGCATAGAAGGCATTGCTCAGGACTGCATTTTGACCTGGATGGCAAAAATGCTATAATTTTAATACAGTTGTACATTATAGTTGTGTTTTTTTCTGCAAAACAAGTGCTAGATGGAAGACTACATGGTCATCATGGTTGTTAAACCCTTCAGATGGCATCCTTGACTGACACAAGATGAGTACTGCTTGACCTTCAACATGTAAAGTTACTTTTGGCTGTTGTTATGTTTTGAAATGCCTCATTTTTCTCAAATATAGTCTTATTTCCAGACTCTAATGTGTTTTATATCAGGCTTAGAATGTAAAAAGTAATCTGGTGTTTTAATTTCTTTCAAATACGTTTCAAATCAAGGACAATTCTTAATGCATATTTAACCAAGGCAATGAATCTTTTATGCAGCATATGTTGCCAGTTGTGGTAGAAAGGGCTGAGAGCCTCAAAAAGGTGAACTTCATTTATAGATAAATGAATGAAAGAGATAGAGAGAGAGAGAGAGAGAGAGAGGACTATTTTATTGTTTTATTCACATAGAGCATCTGATATGTGATACTGCAAGATTTCCATTTCAGAACCAAGTTTACCGAAGAGGACCATATGGTAGAAATATTTGTCACATTTTGAGTTTTGTGCTGTTTTAGGGAGGAAACTGTCATTTAAGATGTTTTTAAAACATCCATAATTGTCTTCCTCTCCCATTTTGTGAAACATAGACAATAGACACTATAGTTTTCTAATATTTGTTTGTATTACAGGATGATGGTCGGATTATCTTTGTCGCAGTGCAGTATGTTAGACATCTGAAACAGGCACACAAGGCAGACACAAATATACATTGGCGTGATGACACATGAACAAAAAAAACATGGGCCCGGTTGCATAAAAGTTACTATTATGGTAACTTTGCCATCCAGTGGGAACTACCATGGCAACAATACTCAACAGCCAATTAAAATCAAGAATTCAATGGAAGTTACCATTAGATGGCAAAGTTACCATAATAGTAACTTTTATGCAATGGGCCCCAGGACATGTTTTAGGAGTACAATGCTGCTGTCAAAGAAGGAGAGAGATGTGGAAAGATAAGATATGAAATGAGTAGATGCATTGAGAAATATGCAGAAAGAGTGATGGGGAGATAGATTGAGAAAGAGAATGAACAAGAAAAAGAGTGATTGAGAATAGAATACTTGTAAAGAGAAACGAAATGAAATCAAAAAAGGGGAAGAGAAGGAAAGGCTGATAATGAAGGAAAAGAGAAAAATGCATCGTGAGAAAACATTTTATGTAAAGACGAAGAGATACATGCTTGTACAGATTGAAAATAATAGATTAATAGCTCGATGAAGAGGAAGTTTAAGATAGATTGATGTTATGTTAGTTCCATTTGCGCAAGTTACAATGTACAATGTCTGTAGTATGTATTTTGTGCTGTGTTTCATCTTACTATCTACTCCATGACTAAATTTCTCCTCTCTAATTTTTCTCTGGGATGCTGAGCACTTAAAAACCTTGTAATAAGCGCTTTATAAATGATATTCATTATTATTATTATCATTATTATCGATGGAGATAGAGAAAGTAGGAAAGAGATAAGAGTAATAGATGAAGAAGGAGAGAAATAAAGATGGATGAAGAAAGGTGCTTGGAGAGACGGGAAAGGGAGCGAAAGTTGTTTTATTCATGCTGTGTCCCCCGGCGGCTGATGAAGAACGGCCCCAGCCCGACTGGTGACAGCTCTTCCAAACGTGGCCTAGTTACCGCAGACTAAGCTACAAAGAGTTGTATTACCATTCATGCCGGCTTCTTCCTTCAGCCTTCATTCACCGGCGGATGGTAGAATGCGGATGATGCATTTCCCATCTGTGTGAGAGAGTAGCTCCTCGGCAGTATTGGTATCCTCCTCCTCCTCCTCTGTCTCGCTCTTTCGGAGCCCCTCTTCTCCGCAGCTCATCACACCCCGTTTCAGTGGGCCTTGCATTTTTCTCAGTCAGGTTGGATGCTTACCTAATCCAAGGAGCAGCTAAGATAACATACTAGGTAAAGCCTAAAGTGAAGAGATGACTGTCGTTTGCCTCCGGACATCTCAAAAGCAGTCTCTGACCTCTTCGTAGATGAAGACGTAAGTTTCATCGCCTGAGGAAAATGTCATCATCATCTTCATCTTTTTTTCTTCCTTTTCATTCTTCAGGTGATTGAGGAGGTACTCTCTGCTGTGATGTGATTCTCACTCTGCTCTGTGATGCAAACTCCTGCCGTCCAATGTTAGGAGCTGTTGGAATCTTTACAGGTGATTCTCAGATTCACTGCCGGTATGTACCAACTGTCTTTTAGTGCAGTCTTTTGCCTCATACCATTGAGATATCTTTTGAGTGTTTGTATTTGACTATTCTCCTTTGATTTACAACAAGAGATATGTTGGTTTATAAAAATGTGTAAGATGATGCATATTTGCGAGCTGTATTGGTATCATTAACTAGTGAGATGATGAAATACCATATAACACAGGATGTAAAGAATGAGAACAAAGAGGGAATTGTAGAGATACTCATTAATGATTAATGAAAAATCTTGTCACTGGAAGATTTCTTTTTTTTGGGGGGGGGGGGAGGGGGCTGATGATGAGGGATTTTGTTGTTGTTGCTGAATGTGAGTGATGAAAACACTACCTTGTTTTCTTCTGATTTAGTTCTTCTCAGAGGAGTTTGTACTTTGACCTGAGGAGGTACTGAATTCCAGAGTTTTATGGAAATGTTGACAGGCATCTGAAGTAGATGTGAACAGAACTCCAATACCATCATCGTAACTGACTCCCTCAAATACAGTCAAAGATAAGATCTTCACAAGGAATTTATCACCAGCTGTTTATAAAGAGTGAGATAGGGATACGCCATTGGCATTGATTTTCATATTTCATAGTATGTATGTGTCATTTTTTTAAATTGTTTTTTATAGATTAATCAAGATGAGTCTTGCATGTTACTGAAAAATCATTGAGTACTGTGATTCTCATTTTATGAGATCAATGGAATATTTTGTCTGATTAATGTTCAATGGCATTTTCAGTCTTATTCTGATTTTTTTTTCCTTAGTACTTTTAGTGAATCACAATTTATGTGCTTTAATAGCCTTTTACTTAAAAATTGGTTGTCACATATGGCAGCTAGGATCAATACCTAGATCAAAGTCTAGTTGTACACCATTGTCCAGTCAGTGAAGTTACTAAAAAAGTTGCTGCAGAAATTATCATCTTGTCATCAGTAATTTGGTCATTCTGGATTTCAGTGCATCAGACTCAGAATAAAGAGGAAGTTTCAGATATTTGCCAATTTGAGAGAGCAACATCACTGCCATCTTAAAAAAAGAAGAAAATGTATTGCCAATTTAAGAACCAGTTTTAAATCCAGAATTCTTCAACCTGAACAAATTATCATAATGAACAGCTAAGGGCTTTCATGAAAGATATTTTACCCTGTCTTATGAAATGCTTATAATGAATGGATAAAATGATGATAAAAAACAACAACATCAAACCACAGTTTTTTTTAGTGTATGTTTTCAGGGATTTTACATGGAAAAATTGGGAATTTATTAGTTTCAAGCAGTCATGAATAACTTGGGTATACATGTCAACATGTGACATTGCATCCCTAATTCTACAAAAGTTGCATGACCTGATTTTCTATGAGGACAAAAATATAAGTGACAAGGGAAAATCTAGTCAATTTTTAATTTTTTATATTTTCTGAAATCTGAGCAGTTCTTCTTCATTATATTGCCAATTTAAGAACCAGTTTTAAATCCAGCTTGGAATTCTTCAACCTGAACAAATTATCATAATGAACAGCTAAGGGTTTTCATGAAAGATATTTTACCCTGTCTTATGAAATGCTTATAATGAATGGATAAAATGATGATAAAAAACAACAACATCAAACCACAGTTTTTTTTAGTGTATGTTTTCAGGGATTTTACATGGAAAAATTGGGAATTTATTAGTTTCAAGCAGTCATGAATAACTTGGGTATACATGTCAACATGTGACATTGCATCCCTAATTCTACAAAAGTTGCATGACCTGATTTTCTATGAGGACAAAAATATAAGTGACAAGGGAAAGTCTAGTCAATTTTTAATTTTTTATATTTTCTGAAATCTGAGCAGTTCTTCTTCAATATATTCCTAACTTTTGAATCATAAAGGGAATGGGAAATCTTTTTTTTTTTCTTTTGCTGGTTTTGTCTAGAACTTTTTGTTTTGGTCTGATTAGGCTCTCTCTATTTTCGGATTTAGAGCATTAAAAACCCTTCAAACACTTTTCACTTTCAACTCTAATAACTTTTGAAAGGATGATGCTTTTGTGTTGGAGGTTTATAAGTGGCAGTCATGAATAGAATGTACTTTATGATGTGCAAACTATCAGTTTAGTTTAATCATCCCTCAATAGTGGTTGCCATGGAGTTTTATATCCTATTCTTTGTTCCATTCATTGCAGAGAGCACAACTGGGTGAAATTAAGCACTTACCCGTTGAGGACGAGTCTATGGGAAATATGTGTTGTAGCAAAATCAAACCATCCTCAACAGGTTAACTAGACCCTAGACTTCAAAGCCTCTTTTTCTCAGTACATACTTTTCCTGAGTGTGTATATTATTTCCATTATTTGGATGGGTTTGGAGAGTTCATTTGTATGGAATTATACATTATTTTAAAGCTTAGAGTCTGCTCTTTCAGAATCCGCCCTTAATTAAAAATCCATGTCTGGCAACTTTTTGGGGTTCTCATTCTATGATGCAGGGTCTCTTATAAGGAATGCACCTTAGTGGTGCTACAAACTTGAAGCAGTGGTTTCCCACTTTCATGAAATGATCGTTAGTCATTTGATGCTGTCTGAGGCCACCCATACTGCCGGGTACCAGAGTTCTATCTCATGTTTGGTATCATTTGCAGACCTCCCAACCATTCTGAATTTGGAGGAAAGAAATTGAATTTTGACCATTCCCAGCTCTTATTTCAATAGGAGTTTCCTATTTTTGTGATAATTTTACCACACACTCCTACACGGGAACTGCGCTTTCTTCCCTACTTTTGAGCCAAATCATCCCTATTTTTCAGTCAGAAAGGTTTGGAGGTCTGCGTTCGCCAGATCCTCATTCTATGGAGGGGATTCCGGCATGTGAAAGAGACCATTTGATAGTCCTGAGTACAATTCACTACACTGCAAATTTGCTTGTGAAGGTGGAATGGCCCAAACTTTTTTTTTCACATGTATACTGAAATTTTTCAAAAAAACTCCTGTAGCCCATGGAGTGAAAGAGAGGAATTTGATGGTGTACAAAAGGTGGAGCTGTCCCAGCTCCTTGAACAGTATTTGCAAATTGTGTTCACACTGCCCTGAAGAGATAGAACAATCCCAGTTCAGGGGTTCAATCATGAAGACAGAGTCCAGTGTGAACGTGGTAATGGTGTGATGATCATGAACTCTTCACCTCTCACTTTGGACATCTTCCATGAGATAACGGAGGACTTGTTTTCTCATACATCTCCAAATTAAATCCTGACACGTTGTTACTACAGGCAGGATAGATTAGGCGGGGATTTGATGACTATCTGTTGTGAAGGAACTAAACACGCAGATTGATTTAAGGTGTCTGGCAGATGGTCCAATTAACGGCCATAATGACCGACAGTCCGTGAAGTTCGACTAGTAGTCTTTGTGCCAGGCTCTTTGATATTACTATTCTGCTTTTCGTCAGGCTTCACTTAATCACATTTTTTCATGTTGTTGCTGTTGTTGTTGTTGTTGTTGTTGTTGTTGTTTTGTTTTGTTTTGTTTTGTTTTTTTTTGGGGGGGTTGTTTCTTACAACACTTAGCAAACCTAAGAAGCATGGGCAGCAGTTTTTCTGAAAATGTTAAGATTTCCATCAAATGTACAACAGTAATTCTCCTAGTCTCTATCCCAGCATACGCAGGAGGAGTTTGCTGTGATACACAGAAAATGAGCAGTTTACTTTATGCTGCGACAAAATTTGCAGTGCGTACATATTAGTCTCTGATGGCAGAAGGAAGTCTGAATGCGAATACTGGGCACCCCCATTTTATAAACAATGATAAAGACAACATTGGCTGCCCCCCCCCCCCCAAAAAAAAAAAGAAAGAAAGAAAGAAAGAAAAGAAAACAACAACAACAACAACAACAACAAAGAGGTTTAGGAGGCATACTGTGTGAATGAATGGACACATGTAAATACATGCAAAAATGGGTAGATGAATAGATAGTGACAATCGGTGATAGAAAAAGATATTCCTTGATGTTGTAAGAAGGTTTATGAATAGATAGATTGATATAGATATTATGAGAAGAATTGCCGCTGATGAGCAATAATGATTTCATATTGTATAAGTGAAGAAATGAAACAAAGTGAAACTGAAATACCTATCAAATACGGAGTATTTCCAAGTATCATTGGTGTTTATATTTAGATGTGAGCATAAGAATACTGAAACTGATGTATGATATATGATCGAGATTTCAGTAAGAAGAGAGAAAAATGGAATTAAAAAAGATGGGAGTTTTAGTGTTGTACTATTTACAGTCATTCAGAGCACTCTCCCTATAGATCAAAATTACATGTATCATCTAGCAACAAAAATAGTTCTCTACTACTTGAAACCAGGATAAAGTGAAAACAAAAGCAGTAAATCGGTGCAATGTTTTTTTTAAATACAGTTCGACCTCGATTATCCGGCCTCCTTTTATCCGGAAATCTCTATTATCCGGACGCGTTCACGCATTGAAGGACTTTTTTTTTTCATCCAAAAATTGAGAAAAAACAGTGACTTTCATGGATCTATTTCACTAATTTCATAAGATGTGCATGATAGATTTCTCAATATCCAATGAGGTAAACATGTATGATTTTCAGATAAAGATATACTTTATTTTCGTGAAGAAGGTACTACAATTTTGCGCAGGCTAGCATAGATTACACCACCGTTGCGGGGTACGCTACCTGCCTAGCTGCCAGTGCACTGGGACGGCAGCTTGGACGGCAGCTATATACTAGTACATTGACATTGTGTCTCCCATATCCGGCCAATTCGCTTATCCGGATGAGCGCCGGTCCCGACATGGCTGGATAATCGAGGTCGAACTGTACATGTATGTATCTGTCATTGTTGTTTCCTGAGCATTGCGTGCAGCATGAACAAGGAAACTGTGACTTCAATAGTTTTGCGTTAAAGAGCTGAAAGAAAAAGTGATTCTGGACAAGATCCCTATCAAAACTTTGATAATACTTAGCAACGTCAAGGAGGTGTGGCGGACAAGAAGTATAAAGCAATCACCCTAGTATTTTTCGTAGAATAGTATTGAATTTCAACAAGATATATAAAGCAATTATCATTGTATTTTTCTCAAAATAGTGAAAAATGAAATTCAAAATTTCATCTCCTCTTTTTCTTCTATCTTGTGTGACTGACACCTCGAAAGATATGATGTAAAAGTAAATCAGATTTCATTATACCCTGACAATCACTTGCATGTTGCGGGATTTAATTTGATACAGTTTGAGGTTGATTTGAACACAGTATTTTTGAGGGAACATGACCAAAATTTTCTTTTTAGTGGTTAGGTGCATAAAGTTCAACATTATAAAATGTGTGAAATGTGAAAAAAAAAATCAATTGGTGGAGACTTAGTAAATCAGAATATGGATAACACTTATTTTGGTCAGAGTGAGGGTCTGTTTAATTTTTACAAAATTGTTCTTGCTTGATCTCTGCTGACGGAAAATTTTGTTCCTAGTCAATTTGAATCGAATCCTTACATTTCCATGTAATTCAAATGATGAATCCATAAAGATGTAAATCTGTAATATAAACATGGGACACTGTCACATTTTGTATTGAAACTTCATCATGATGCTTAGTTTTAGAGCAGATTCAAACCATAGATTTATTGCTAATTCCTTGGAATATTAAAAAGAGAGGGAAATATCATTGAATCCTTTGTTAAATTTTGAGCCTCTAGTGAACTTGTGTGAATGACTTCTGAAGTAATTGGCACTGTGAAAGCAACATTGCCACTGGCACTTGGCTGCATTTATCCTTGACCCAGAAAAAAAGAATATGCAGGATTAGTCAAGAGCTAAATTTGCAACAAAATTCCCTTCAATGAAACACAGTGAGTTTCAGACAGCAGAAACTGTGAGTCCTTCCAGATAGTGGAACTTGGGTGAGAAACTACAGAGGGTTGCCATGGAGACAGGGCCCAGACAGGGCATTTTGCGGTGAATGTTGCATGGCTTCCTTTGATCAGGGAGGTCTCTCACACCTCCCTGCTTTGATCTACAGACTGCAGTGTGTCACAATGTTACAGCAGTATCCTGATTCAGAAGTTCTTGTGTTCGGGAGTAATGACAAAGACTTTTGCTGTGTTACGCGTCACATGAAGCCTTAGAAGTGTGGTTTTACTATGTCAGTTCTTGTATCAGCAATGTCAGATGGTTTTTGCTGTTGCATGGGTATTCAATTCTCTGCGGCTACAATGTACCATGGAAGAAGTGACATGTATAACGTTGTTTCTTTTTCTATCTCTCTTGAATATTTTCAAGTCCTTTGTTAAGATAGCAGCTTCTTTGGATTTTATGCAGTTTGAAGTCATGGTGAGTGCTTGAATGCTTGAGGCTAAAGTGTAATTTTGTTTTATGTGCACATATCCTGTATAGTAGCACCATTCTTAATTTTCCCTCATTCAGTTGTACAACATTTGCCTTTGCATTGAATCAGCCACATTTAAGAATAGATTTTTACAGTCTGGAACACTGTGTATGTAGATTAAAGGAGAACAAGATAAAAATATGATTGTCAATTTCTTTCTTTTTCATGACAGTCTTGAAGCCTTTTCAGGGCTGTCTAAATTGACTAGATGTAGTATTCATTGCAATGAAGACATTTCATTAGGTGAAATATGCTTGGCTGAGATCTGAATAATTCGTGAAATATGGCAGTGGCAGTGTTTACGTACTAAAAGGGTTAGTAGCACACATACATTGTAGTCTTGAAAAAAGTTAGTGATATCCAGCATTTTGAAAGAAAGTTATTTTCACTGGAAATATTACAGCATTCCTGTGTGTGTATTGAAAGTAATTTGTTAATTGTATGTTTTATTATGATATTGTAAAGCGCATAGGGAACATTCCAAGATAAAATTTTTGATTATTATTATTATTATTATTATTATTATTCCACATCACACTTGATTGAGCTGAAGGAGATATTGCAAAAGATGCTGCGTGAACTTCCAAACCACTGAAAGAGTTTAGAAAGCGATTGAAGTATGCATGTGAATTATGTGTTGTATGTTTGGGAAATAGTGACATATTCAGGCTGGAGTGCAAAACCTGCTGCTGTAATGATGTGTAGATTGTATGAGATTGATTTTTTCCTCAGTCACTTTGATGAAGTCTTTTGTTCTAAGATAAGCACCATATCAGTGCCTGGTATCTTTCTGGGATGAGGTCCCTGCTATGCATCTTAGTCCCATAGGTGCAAAGTTATGTTGTAGATAAGGCAGTACTATCCTTTTTATGTAGTAGAAATATTAAAGGAAAGGTAGTGGGAATGCAATTGACTCTGGAAATTGCCCTTAGTAGTGCACTAAAGAGATACTAAGTGAATACATCATTTCCCCTTTTATTAGAAGGACAAGCTTCTTCATGAACTCTTAGGGTATCACTAGCCCTCAGAAGCATTCTGTCCAATAATCTGTGGGATTTAGTGCACATTACATTGTAGGTAAACAATGCATTGCAAAATTTCCTCAGATACAATCACCTCACCAAAAGTTCAAAGTTATCATCTAGATGCTGCGATATGTGTAAAGATATAATCATTCATAAGATATATTGTTCTGATCAGGGCAGCACATGTCGATAAACATGTCACACTACAGTAAGCCCATGTAGAGGACTGCACGTATACATTTGGTGCACCCCCCCCCCTTCTGCTCACACACACATCTTGTGCATTTCAGAGGCTCATGAAATTTTTGCCTGTTCAATAGGATTAGACTGCAGAAGACCATTTTCCTCTTTATTTAAAGGGATGGTACAGTATTGGTGGAGATGAGAACTGGGCTTTTAACTTTTTGCAAGATACCAAGAGAACACTTACGAAATAGTACGGTGCATACCATTTTAGCTAGGAGGAATTCAAAGTTTATTCGATGAAAATCGGGTTTGGAATGACTGAAGCATCCAAAAACAAAGTAAAACAAAGCGATCGTAATAAATTGTGGGTCCCACACTTTACTGGAATCGCTCTGTTTTGGATATCTCAGCCATTTCAAAACCAATTTTCATCAAATAAACGTTGAATTCCTCGTGGAATTACACGCTCTTTCATATTTCACAAGACGTTTCTCATCATCTCACCAAAAAATGTTAGAAACCTGAAATTAGGTCTCAACCAAAACTATACGATCCCTTTAAAGCACTAGCATGTAATGGTACAATGTAGGATTGAATTTGAATATACACACAAACTTACTGCTAGATTATGACTACACATGGGGATCTATCAGTGAAGTTTGATGGAATTTATAGCACTGCAGGTTTGTATTTGAGTTTGATCTATCATTCACCCACTCCCACAAAACTGAAATTCAAATCAAACGTGACATGTGGCTCTCGTTCTTGTTGGTTCCTGCCTGCTCTCTTCCCGTCCCTGTCTGTTTGGAATGCCTGATGCAGTGTATTTATCACCCCACTCCCAGAGAAATTCAGCTCTTCCGGAATGTGAAATGACCAGAAATCCATGTGACAATTTGGAAGAGAGAGACATGAAGAAGGAGAAGAAGAAGAAGAAGAAGAAAAAGAAAAAGAAAAAGAAGAAGAAGAAGAAGAAGAAGAAGGAAGTAAAGATGAAGAAGAGAAAAAGAAGAAGAAGAAGATGAAGAACAAGAGCAAGAAGATAAAAAAGAAGAAGAAGAAGATAACACAAACTGAAATGAAAAAGAAGTATGGAGGTTTTCTTTCTTTGCCACCCTGATGTTTCCAGTGATACCGTTGACTTCTGACACTGAAGGAAGCAGCAAATATTACACTTTGGGACTGAAATAGGCAAAAAATTACACACATTTTCACACCATATCCCCCCCCCCCCCCCCACACACACACACATACAAACACACAAAGACACTCACAAACATACACACACGTGGACAGAAGGAGGGTGGAAGGAGCGGGAGAAGAAATGTTGCAGGAACAATTCATTTTTCATAGCAAAAGCAGACAAAGGAAGTGGGTATGATGTAAGGATGACAAGACTGAGGTGTCACCTTGTCAACTGCACACCGCACCAGTGAAGTCTGACTAAAAAGTGGAAGGATATACAAAAGTGAAGATTTCTGGTAACCTTCTCAGGGTTACCAGCCCAATTTGTTAGTGATTTTTTATTTGTATACAAGCAAGTTGCCATGGTGATGACATAATTACCCCCCCCCCCCCCCCCATGCAGAACCATGATGCTGCTTGATTAAGTTTTTGCTCAATGACTGTGTTGAAGGGTCTATAATCTGTCCATCTATACACCCAGATCTTGTTATCGCAGTTCCTTGGCCTTTAATGACATTTTCCAGCCATAACTGCAGTAATCCTATAATGAATGCCCAATGTTAATTTGGAGTTATTGCCGGAATAGAATACAAATTAGACAATAATCTATGCCGGCATGTACTATTGGAATTATTGGAATTGGAATACTATTGGAATTGAAAGACAGGATCACCATGATACTTTTTCTAGTTGTTTTCCAGCCACAACCAAGAATGCGAGATTGTAGTGTAATGTCAAAAGTCTCAGAAGTTTGGCTCACATTATCATCTCATGGTCATAACTTCCACAGGGATAAGTCCAGTGGGAATGTAGTTTGACGGATGCACAATATATTAGTGATAGCCATCCAAAAGGGTCAAAGGTCAAAACTTCAGCAGGTGTAAATTTGAATTCTCGGTATCGCCCATTCGCAGAAAATTCTGCACACGCTGAAGAGCCCTGTCTCAGATCAGGGAGGTGAGATGCACTGTGGGATTCCTCGGTGCCATCGTCGCTTCCGTGTTGTCTCGCACGCGTCCCAGTTCCCATACGATTCAGTGAAATTATTTGTCTGCTTTTGCGTTGTTACTCCTTTTTTCTTGGCTATAAATCAGCTTTAAAAGAGTTAAAAGTTTCTAAATTTTACTGATTTGCGGTCACTAGAGTCATGTTTCACAACTGCAAGGCTTCAATGTGCTGGTCATATGATGGAAAGCGAAGAAATCTTCAACTAAAAATGCCCCTGGATAAAGACAGAACATGACCTTAGTGCATATGCAGCCGAAACCGAGGCAAGTTTGTTCCCTGAGCTATCCCATAATGCATCTAAAACGCAGCTCTGCGCATGGCACCTAGGTATTGGCGATACCGAGAATTGATACACATAGCAATTGCATGAAAAGGCAGAGGTACAATGTATGCTGGGTAACTGCTTGCTACAACAGAGCTGCTCAAGTTTCCAGATTTTCTCTGTTATGATGGGGAGGAAGTTTCACTGCTAAGTTTGATACGTGACAATAGAACAGTTTCCATATTCACTTCTTTTCTTTTTAAGTGAACAGTTCAACTTTATACCACATTAACAAGTGGCAGACTAGTCCCAATTATGAGAGCTTATTAACCTGATGTTCAGCCGCTATTGTGAGTCAAGTATTTAAAACAAGGAAGTAGTGACCACAGTCTTAAAATATACCTAGTGGTGTCTAGTATTTGTACATGAAGTGATTAACTTTGTTCTTATTAAGTCTGCCTACCACAACTTAACATTAGACAGTTTCTGTCTCATACAAGACGTTGATATACTTTTGTACTGTGAACTAATCATCACCTATTGAATGGAAAAATTAAAGGGTGAGTCCACAGAACATGAAAGTATGTGAAAGTTGACTTGCCTTTGTCAGCATTCAAAGAGATCTTGGTAAGATCTTGGAGGGTGATTTCTTGATATAGATTGTGAGTAATGTGAATGTATCCTACTTATGTTTCATATTAGGCACCACAGAAAAACCTGATAGAGAGATATCTTCGTCGCGACGATGTCGCATTGTGCATGTTTGATGATTTGCATATGAACAGGCGTCACGTGCATATGAATAAGCAACCGTGCATATGAATACACGTACTTTCTATTCATACCTTTGTTTATTCGTCCCGACGATAAGCGACGATAGAGAAAGGATTCCCTTTCACTAATCGTCGCTCTTCGTCCCGACTTACTAGCTATTTTCAAAGTTCGGCTTCTATTGTGCCTTGCGTTTCTTTTTGTTAAAAACGTCGCATATCGTTCGCGACGAATCATTGTTCAACCGTCGGGAAACGTCCTGACTATATGGCTTCGTTTCAATGCCGTTCGTGTTCAGCTTTACTTGTCACAGCATAAAGCCCGTTATCCGTGTGATCTAAAACGTCGCATATCGTCCCGACGAGTTACCATTACTGTACCACCGAAATTCCGTCTCTGTTCCATCGTCGAGCAACGTCCAAAACGCGTGGCTACAGCTAATCCGCTGGGTGATATGATTCGCAATGCCGAGTACGATAATGAATGGGAAGTTTTGTGTTTTCACGAGAAAAAAAAAATGTATTCTCGCTGCTATAGATAATTGTGAATAACAGGCTGACTTTCCGTCTTTTGTGCAAATGGTAGTTACGGCAATGTGAAAGGAGACTTGACCGCAGTCGATAGACATTGAATTTGTATCATCTTGTCTTTACGCGTAGGAAACACGGCGGAGAGATTTTGTCCGGTTTACAAACGAAAACTTGACCATCGTTGCAAAACTTATTTGATGGTCGCCGTTCGTTGTCAAACTCCGACAACTTCTGTCATATTTTTTGCTGTAGAATACATTGATTTTTTTTTGTTATTTGACACAACATTGAATCAAAAATTTGTATTTCAACAACGTGTTTACCTATTTATTCTGTTGCGGCATTTACTTCCACTGGTCGTTGGCCTTCGCGTGGTTGTAATCATTGTTAACATTTATGTCGTCTTGTAAAATTTTAGAGCGGGCGGAGAGATTCTGTCCAGCGTTCAAACGGGAATTCGACTGCAGAACTTGTTTCAGCTGTCAATCCCTGCTGACTATTCTCATTGTTTGTTATGCTAAAAAAGGGATATTGATTTCATGTTGTCAACATACCAAAAAATGTCAGCTGCATTCGCCTTTTAACCTTACTGTAAAGGCGGATTTTTTTTTCACCCACTTTGCGCAACCAGAAACTAGCGCAAAAAGAAAATTATGCGAATGTTTTCACTTGCCATTATGTTTCAGGAGATGATGTCTTGGTTTCGGTAAAATACGAAACTCTCTTTCACGGCCGAGTGCGAAGAATTGGTCACTAAGATGGTTGATGGTAGCTACTACGACTTGTAAGGAAACTTGACTGTTATCAAATTAATTGTTAAGCTTCAGGTGGAGAGATTTTGTCCGACTTCCAAACGGGAACTAGACTAACATTCTTATACTTATTTCAGCTGGTTGTCTTTCTTTGTTAAACTCCGTTGACTTCTGTCATTTTGTAGCTGCATAGAATACATTGATTTCTGTGTTCTTTGACACATCATTGAATCAAATCTGTGTATTTTAATACCAGGTTTACCTTTTTACTTTGTTGCGGCATTTACTTCAACTGGTCGTCGGCCTTCGTCATGGTTGCAGTATAATTGTTAAAATTTATGTCGTCCTGTAAAATTTTAGAGCGGGAAGAGAGATTCCGTCCAGCTTTCGAACGGGAATTCGACTGAAGAACTTGTTTCAGCTGTCCATCCTGCTTTTGTCGATCCCTGTTAACTGTTCTTATTGTTTGTTATTCTTAGAAAAAGAAACAAAACAAAGAAAAAATTTGATTTCATGTTGTCAACATACCATAGAATGTCATCTGCGTTCGCCTTTTAACTTAATTGTAAAGGCGGATTTTTTTTTTCGCCCATTTTCCGCAACCAGAAACTAGCACCTAAGGAAAATTATGCAAATGTTTTCACTTTCCATTATCTTTCGGGAGATGATGTCTTAATTTCGGGAACACACACACACATATACAAAATAAACCACACACATACACACACACACAAAACACACACACACACACACACACACGGAACTCTTTTTTTCACGGCCGAGTGCGAAGAATTGGTCGCTATAAGCCCCTTTTACACTTTCACGGATTGCATCACGGATGACCACGGATCGTCGGTCCGGGATCATCCGTACTATTTCCGGCATGACCGTGCTGACTTCGTGAAGTCATCAGACATTATCCTTGATCATCCGGCATGTCCGCCGAAAAAAAAAATGAGCTTGCTTAATTTTTCATCCCGGACATCACGGATGGAAATCAATACAAACTCTTCCTTGTCGGCACCGTCTACTCCGTGTTGCATCCGTATTCCTTCCTTGTTGCCTCCGTGAAGACATCGGAAAGTCCGTATTAGCATCGGCTCCATCCGGGATGAGAAATTCGTGTATATTTTGCCAATAACAGCTCAGAAAGTCAATGAAATTTGCTCACATCTTCACCCATCAGTACAGCCAATCGACTCCTCTAGTAGGTTTATATCGCATGAGAATCTTCAGTGACCCACACACATCTTCTTGCTGTTTTTTTGTTGTTTTTTTTTTTGGGGGGGGGGGTTGATTTGTCTTAGTTTGTTTTGCTTTGTTTATGTTGTTATGTTCCCGCAAAATGAGATTTTGCAACAAAGAGATATGCCTTTATGATGTCGACAAGCAGATGCGTATGTAATCTGCTGTAGATTTTCTGGTGTGCTTGTTACGTATTACTTAGCTCTGGAGCATGTCGCCCAAGAATGATAAAGTATCAAAAGAAAAAGCAAATATAATGTGTCAACTTTTTGGGGATATCCGCGTAAACACCGCGAAGGGACCCAGTTGCATCCGTGCTCTTCCTTGATATCCGTGTTAGCTCCATATCGTTTCCGCTGTGGTCCGCGTTCATTCCTTGTCTGTCCGTGTAGGCACCGTACTTGTCCTTATAGCTTCCGTACTTGTCCGTGTAGACAACCAGTTGGGACCGCATTCACACCGCATTGAAAGGAAAGTCGATATTTTGCATGCCGGAACACCACGGATGACGATCCGTGGTCATCCGTGAAGCAATCCGTGAAAGTGTAAAAAGGGGCTGTGAAGATATTAAAAGATGGTAGCTACGAGTTGTAAGGAAACTTGACTGTTATTGATATAATATTGTTTGGCATCAGGTGGTGAGATTTTGTCCCACTTCCAAACGGGAACTAGACTAACATTCTAATACTTATTTCAGCTGGTCGCCGTTCTTTGTCAAACTCCGTTAACTTCTGTCATTTTTGTTGCTGTAGAATACATTGATATTTGTGTTCTTTGACACACCATTGAATCAAATCTTTGTATTTTAACACCGGGTTTACCTTTTTATTCTGTTGCGGCATTTACTTCAACTGGTCGTCGGCCTTCGTGATGGTTGTAATATAATTGCTAAAATCTATGTCGTCCTGTAATACTTAAGAGCTGGAGGAGAGATTCTGTCCAGCTTTCAAACGGGAATTCGACTGCAGAACTTGTTTCAGCTGTCCTTTTCCGGCTGAGTGCGAAGAAATGGTCGCCAAGAAGGTTGATGGTAGCTACGACGAGTTGTAAAGAAACTTGACTGTTATTGATATAACAATACATTGTTAAGCTTCAGGTGGAGAGATTTCTCCGATTTCCAATGGTTTGTTTCATTTAACATATTAAAGATATTTTCCTTCAGTTACATGCATTCTTTCAAACGTTGGGGTAAGTTTACAATTATGAATTATCAGCTTTGCACCATGTGCCCATTTCTATGAGAGCCAAATTGTCCTTTTCTTGAACTTGTTGGACACCTCAGTGTCTATATAGAATAGTTATTTCAGAAGAGGCGCATCAATTTTGAACTTTGTTTTGATAGGCTATTGTCATCTTAAAGACGACTTATAATGTCGCTCAAATCGACTGAATGGAGCAAGCCCTCTTACGATGCATGCTCGGATCTACAAAGACTTTATGGTCTAGTGCTCCGACATACCCAACAAAGAGACGGGACGAAAAGCATCGGTGTCTGTTTTCTCTGTTCTGTCCTCACCCTTTCCTCTATTCTTCTATCATCCCTCCTCTTCCATGATGTCCTCGCCTATCATAAAGGCTAACACTAGAGGCGCCTGCCCCCGGGAAAGGCCGAGACTTCACCGGCGTCGGCGGGCGGGTCCTCTACCTGCTTGCCGACGGGAACGGCGTAACCCTGCATGTCGGTGCAGGAGTATAGGCAGGCGATATCTTTTCTTAAAACGTGTGCCCTTTCTTTCTCTGTAAATATCTCGTTTGTAAATATTGATACATATCTATATATATATATATATATATATATATATATATATATATATATATATATATTATTATTATCATTATTATTATTATTATTATTATTATTATTATTATCATTATTATTATTATTAGATTTTGTAAATAATTAGAAGTAGTGTAGGTTTTTATAATTGAATTTAAGTGTATATTTAAATTGAATATATTTTTTGGAGTAAATTACCCACCCGGCACACCCGGCAGAGAGCTCCACAAAACTAAAAGAACAACAACAACAACATCGGTGGTACACAGGATGTGGTTGCTTAGGCGACGCTTTCTATTGTCGGGATGGGGATGATGATGTAGGCGACGCTTTCTATTGTCCGGATGGGGATGAAGAAGGTTCTTTTATGAAACGTGAAACGTTCAGCGTAGCAAACTTAATCTCCTGAAAGTAGATAGCGGGAGTCCATTCAAAAAGAAACTGCCGCGTACTGTTGACGTGCTTTTACATTATACGAAAAAGCTATTCTTGCTTGTTGTGATGACTACACGCTGGCACAGCGGTATTCACACTGTTGCTGATCACTTGATGATCTGACAATTAACCTACATGTTGCATAATATTTCAAATGGGCCATTGGAAGTTTGACGGAAATTTGTATACATTGCTAACCATTCTCCTTTCGTCCGTGTATATGAATTCGTCAACATAGAATGAAATTTGAAGATTTGGCGCCTAATATATTTGAACCGAATTTTGGAATATGCTTCAGGTTCTCTTCCTGCAGATGTTAATCCCACAATGTCGATCAAATTATAAGACAGTTAATCTTTCTGAAGCGGTGGACACACAAAATTGTCATGTCAGTGATCATCCTAAGAATGATGTGTAAAGAAGACGAAGTTTAACCTTGCCTTTGGTTTTGTATTGTTTTACCGCTTAAGTTGCAACATGCGAACACAAGGTTTTACTGTAAAACGAGGAATAATTGCGTGCATGATAATTTTGCAAATTTCCCGAGAACCAAGAGATTAGCATGCGAGTGGAAGTTTTTGCCTACACTATATGCATTGAATGCCAGCTACAATAAGCATAATTATTTATGCCACGGATACTTTAATGATATTAAGAATCGCAAATCTTCAGTATTGCAGGGATGAACCATAAAAATCAAGCATAATCATGACTGTTTTATGCCAAATAACATTGTTTTCTTTCTTTTTTTTGGGGGGGGGGGGGGCGAGGGCGCCGTGGCACGGTGGATATTTAAGCTTCACGACTCCCAGTCGAAGGACCCGAGTTCAATTCCCTCCCCGCAGCGATTACGTCCTATTCCGTCCTATAGCAACTCTATATAGGGCAATAATGTCAGGCGGGCCCTCTGATAGCTAGAGCACTGATAGCATTGAAGAGGCTACTCTAAATAGAGAATACTTTTTTGCAATTATCATCATTATTATCGTTATTGTTATTGTTATGATTATTGCGGGTTTTTTTTTGTTTTTTTTTTTTTTTGGGGGGGTACTATTGCTACAATATCATTAGTCTTGCATGAATGCGGTTAGGATATGTTCTACCTCCTATCTCTTTGTAACATTCATCTATCATCTTCGCAACAAATTTCAAGACATCATTATGTTTCTGTCATGTACTACTGCAAAAGTGGATATTTTCGCGCGACTTATTTTTCGCGTTTTAGTGGCCGGGTAAGAAGAGATTCGCGTGTTTTTAATTCCGCGGAATAAAGACATCACGCACAGGAATATACAGCAAGCAAAAAATATTCACGTGCTTTTATTTTCACGCTAGTTTCTGGTTGCGCGAAATTCGCGAAAATTTCAACACAGCGAAAATTTCCACTTTTACAGGTAGTAACTAGTTAGTAGGGATATTCATTTCACTTTGAAATACTGCGATAGTAATTGACATAATCAGACAATGATTATTTTTTTAGTATGACAGGAAGGGCTCATCGTGAATCCAAAACCCAAAGAGAAGTGCGATTTGAAATGGCTGATATATAGGTGCCCGCCTTTTACAAGGATCGCTATGTTTCACTTTGTTTCTGGATATCTCTACCATTTTATTTTCAGAACCGATCTTCACCAAATGAAATTTGATTTCCTGTCAGAATTGTAAGCTCTTTAATATTTCTTTCTTTTCAAAGTACGTTGTATCTGTAGAAAGGCTAATAGCTGAATCCTCATCTCAACCAATTATACTATTTCATGCTTAACACCAGTCCTTGAATATACTTCTCTGCCCCTCGAAAAAAAAATGCGGACAGTTTATCATCATGTAGCACATTGATTTGATGAAACTGCAATACTGAGGCTGTACTTTTTTACATGTTTAGATTAGTGTCTTTTTGATAGCAGCGGAATAGTGTACAATGAAAGCCGACTTATGGATGTTATCATAATACGTTATCGAGTCTTATACGATACACTGTTACCTGTAATCTTTAATTATGATTTTGCGATTTTCGTCTTTTACGTTAACTTTCAGTATATATATTATGTATCAAAATGGACATGCGCCATTTTAGATGTTAAATAGAGTTATTCTTGACTTTATAGATATTAAATAGATTTATTCTTGACAACGGTTTGTTACATTAAACATATTCAAAATGCTTTTTTTTTCAGTACCATGCATTCTATCAAATGTCTAGTAAGTTTACAACTAAGAATTAGTATGCTTAGAATTGCACCATTTGCCCATTTTTATGCAAGAGCCAAATTTCCCTCTTTTTTGTACGCGGTGGACACCTCAGTGTCTATATAGAATATGAGAATGATAGTTATATCAGGCTAGAGGGGCGCATCAATTTTGAACTTTGTGTTTGAAAGGCTATTGTCATCTTAAAGACGACTAATGATGTCGCTCAAATCGACTGAAGCAAGCCCTCTTATGATTCATGCTAAGATCTATAAAGACTTTATGGTCTAGACATTCCCAGTATATAGTATACGCGAAAGAGACGGGACGAAAAGCATCGGTGGTACACAGGATGTGGTTGCTTAGGCGACGCTTTCTATTGTCGGGATGGGGATGAAAAAGGTTCTTTTATTATGTGAAACGTTAAGCGCGTGGCCATCTTAATCTCCTGAAAGTAGCTAGTATTATATAGGAGTCCATTCAAAAAGAAACTGTCGCGTACCATTGAATTGTATATCAGAGAAGCTTACAACCTGTTTCTTTTCTCGGACGAAACGCTATAGCAATCCTGTTTAGCGACGGCGTTCACGCTCCATCTCACGCACTACCATGAGAAGGAATAGGGATACCACGTATGATACATGAAAACATGTTTAAAAGGCGAGAAAACTAATGAAGTTTAAAGTTGACTTCTCCTTCCTCTTTCACTGAAAACAGAATAATTGAATAGATCTATTGAAGCGGATTGTCACTGCTGCGAACGATCGCCATAGCATCGTTAGTCTTGCGAGCAAATCAAAATCCTAATACTTTTATTTTGCCTGATAATATGAGTAGTAACCCTTTAATGGACTCGCAAATTCGACGTTTCAAACAGTATAGTAAAACAATAATATGTATTTCAAAAACATTTGGATGCGTTGGGTGTTAGCATTTAATAGCATCCATCTGCATTTTATTTTCCGTCCGTATTGCACACAGAAACGCAAGCAAACATTATACTGTGAATACGCTGTAAAGCATCGTATCATTATTAAAAGTGTATTTATTCTTCTTTTATTTTCAGCCTGCTTGAAGTAGTAGTCAAACCATGTGATCAGTCAGGCAGCCTATGTATAAAGATAGTCGTCACTCAATATTCGTTTGATTTGTTACTATGTAGTTACGATTACGAACGTTGGTTATGAGTCCGAAACACTCGTTCATATTGAACTACATGTATACAGGTCAAAGCTGTTTCGATAGTATAGCTCGGTACGAGTTCAAAACGCAATCGAAATCATCAGAATGCTATCATAGGCGGAAATTATAGCTGTGGAAAACTTGTATTAAATATAGGTCAATAAAGATTGCCATATCCAATCTCCGTAAAAAGTTTTGATTCATGCCATCTTCTGAGCATTTTGAGCTATTTTGCTTGTGTTTTGATTATGTTACGATTTAGGTTTGAACTATGAAAATTGAAAGGTGTGGTTACCTCAACGATGTCGCAGTTCCATTAACCATGATGGGTAAAGGGAACTCATGACTTTATAAGACTAATCCTTGCTAAATAGAAGATCAATTCTTTAAACCATCACTTATGTCTTGTAAATAGATACGTCTGTAATCATAACCAAAATGCCTTAGGAGACAAAAATCATCAAACGTTTATAAGCGTCATCCGACAAATTTACAATTGACAATGCGAATGTATGATTGCCCCATTTGCATGTAGCTGTAAGCTATCTTTACGTTGAAGTTAACTTCCCTCCTTGAGAAAAAGAAAAAAAAGTCGGGTTTTCGCTAGAGGTACTTATTAGGAAACGGTATAAAAACAATTGTCTACTATACATCAAGAGATAACCGGACGAACATGAAACACACGCATATTCTGTTCGTTATATGCATGGATCTGTTTATTTGTTTGTTTGGTCATTATTTTAATGGCATTGATCTTGTTTTTTTTAATGGCATCGGTCTTGGTCGGGGGAAAGATAACAAAAAAAAAACAACAAACGTATCACTCTGTTATCAGATCAGGATGATTGCGAGAAGGGTGTACATGTATTCCCGCCTTTTTTTATACAGGCAAACAATAAAAGCTTTGTATGCTATTATAAAAGCCTGGAGGCAAAAGGCAGTTTCAACGTTCAACTTATAGTAACCATATTTTATCCAGGGCTCGACACTAACGGTGGCCCGGTGGCCCGGGGCCACCAAAAACGCACATCGGGCCACCAAAATTTCAGAAATGAAGACTTTGGTGGCCCGATCGGGCCACCAAAAAAGGACGGATGTTTGCCTTTGGGCCACCAAAAATAAAAGTTAGTGTGGAGCCCTGGTTTATAGGACATAAAGTAAGTTAGCGTCTCACTGACTGTGGTTCTTTTGTTTTGGCAAAACATGAACACAAGGGGGGTCTGAAATTTTTTTGTACATAGTACTTGTAGCAGACATTTTTTATGCCGATTCTCCAACAGCATCGCTCCATTACGTCACTTCCTGCTATCAATGGCGAAGAAAGGATGATGGCTGCTTGATTATCCATTCCTTGAGATTGCAGGAAGCTCACCTTTCTTGTGTGTGTGTTTCGTTGTGTGTGGTTCTGTGGTACTCAGTTACAAGGCGTGAAGGTCCGAGTCTTTTCATTCTGATTACACATTTCAATACAGGCAACTGATTCGAGTTTCGCAAAGCTGTTGAGGCAAATTCTTTGCACACTTGACCTCTGAACTGTCAGTTACACGTACTACACGAAAAACATTCTTATTGAACAAACACATTTTGTGTAGCGACAAAGCTTTCTGTCATTTTCTCAAATAGGCCCTACTTCTAAAAGTGATCAGATGAAGAGATTTCACAAAGAGAACACGAGTTAAAAATGGGCATCAGTTATTGTTCCGATTTCTCTCCCTGCCGGCAATAATTTATTCAATAAGTCTTTGGACTGGGAAAAGTACACATATATTCATTTGGCGAATCAGCGAATGAATTATTACACGAATTGTCTTTGCGAAAAGGAAATTAACCTTGTATATCTCCAAAGATAAACTTTGAACAGCCTGTCACATATAGTAGGGAACAGCTGATTATTATCATTATTTGAATGAATTATCTATTGATGAAGCCAATAACCTTTGTAAATGTACACACGGAGAGTTGTCGTAAGTTCGCTATTTTGTGTTTTAGCTGTTATAAAATATCTCACATTATATATATATAATATATGATATATATATACTGAGTATATATATATATATATATATATATATATATATATATAATATATACGATATATATATATATATATATATTGAGTATCTATATATATATACATATCGTACTTTGTGTCTACACTTTTCAAACGCCATTGTGCGTCATGCCAATCACCACTTCATGAAATGTGGTGCGTGTATATCGCCGATCAGAGTCTTGCTCAGCTCATCAGTATTGCGCAATTCTAAAGCCCTCGCCGCCGCACGCTCTATGCCTTTTGTCTTCAATGGGGTCAAGAGCAATGCTCATTAGCATCTTATGCTCTACAACGGAAGCGGAGCCTCGATCGGGCTAACCTTTTGTCAAGGCCCTCTCGCTGTATGGTGAAGAAAGCCCAAATGTAGCTGAGTGGGGTTGCGCGCTGGCGCGGTCGGCTGGGCTCGCTTCGCTTGCCCATTACAGCGAGAGGGCCTTGACAAAAGGCTACGATCGGGCAAGAACAATAGGTGCAAAGCGCACCGTAAAGTCGATGGTTGGAAAAAAAAATTGTAACGGAAAAAAAAAATGTCTCAAAGCAACCGTGATTTGGGACACTTTTACTAATTTTTTCACACTGAAATTTTCTGAACAGATAAATAAAACACCAAGGAATCATTATCCGTCATAAAATAACTTCCCTATTTGACCCGAGTAGTGCATCCCCTTCATCTCTGGCTCATTACAGGAAAACTCCACGTGCGACATAGTACTCATTTTGAGAGAGCGCCATGTGCACCGAATAGACGTCACCTAGTAGGTTGCAGCGTGAAAAGCTTAAACTTCTTTAGACGAGTATGGGATCATTTTCTTTCTTTCCTTCTTTCTTTCTGCCTGTCTTTCTTTCTTTCTTTCTTTCTTTCGTTCTTTCTTTCTTTCTTTCTTTCTTTCTTTCTTTCTTTCTTTCTTTCTCTACATATGTAAAATAAAGAGAATATGTGCGGAATCAAACACAAAATCCTTACGTTTTGTTTTCCCGTTACCCGACTATTGCAATAATGTCGAAAGATAACTTTACAACGAGAAATGACAGTGTTTGAGACAGAAAAAACAACCCAACAAAAAACGGGAAATAAAGATTTGTTGGATTTTTTTTTTTCATCACTGGGTAATACTGTTCCGTAGAATCTTTGGTTAGAGGGATTTAGCATTGCGTGCTGGCCAACGCGGCTCTAGCTGAAAGTCAGGGGATCGCGGTGATCGAACATCAATTACTCGTTTACCTTCCTGTATATCAAAACATCCTTTGAACTACTGCGTATTGAAAGTAACTTGTAAAGGATGGAGAAAAAGACAGTTTGTTTTGAACAAAACAAGCACAAGTGTGATGATGGCACAATACCAATATACACACTGTCTCGAATAAAGAGAATCAGGCGCTAGTGTGGGGCCTATTTTCATACCCATGGGGACTTATCAAATTAAACAATGTACCAACTTGCACCAAAATGACGAGAAGGCTAAATATAGAATTTCCGATCACCTTCGTAAATTTGAACCGAACCCGTTATCGCGAATTACGGCAAATTGCATGGCATCGATCAAAACAACTCGTGACTAGCTGTTCGATCTGAAATTGAAATTAGCCTCCTACACTCTTAAAAAGAAAAGGGTAAATCAACATTTAAAAGGGCTGAGGAGTGACAGCGTTTTTAAGGTAATGTTGCATTCACCCTATCTATCCAGCTGAATCCAACGTTAGCATGTGCTAGATACAGCTAGAAAAAGGGTGAATACAACATTTTGAAAACGCTGTCGCTCCTCGCCCCTTTTAAAACGCTGTTTTACCCTTTTCTTTTTAAGAGCGTAATGCTACGTATTTTGGTTGAGCAACTGCCTCGACAGACCAACGGACATTATGCGCAATATGTAATCATACAGCCAACTTCACTTTCAGATTGTGTACGTGGCGGTCGTCGCAAAGCGAATAACTTTGGAGCTGTATTTGTTTATTTATTTATCTATCTTTTTATGGCATTCAGTTACATATATATACCTTCCATTCAATCCTAGATTGGAACTACTTTCTCGATGTTTTCCTCTCTATCTGTCTTTCGGTATATGCAATGCTGAATTTCGTGTAGGATATTTTCTGCTATTACTTTTCGAACAAGAATCCGCCTTAGGGCTGGGTTCCACTGCCGATCAAATCTGCTTGTTATGATCTATAGTCCGACAGAGTGTTAAAAAATATCGTGTATAGGAGGAAGCCAAAACCAATGTCGATCAAGGTAGATCGATCACATCCAGATTGATTCCGATCGCGTCCTTGTCGAGAGAGATTTGATTGGCAGTGGGAATCCATCGTTTCCATACTTGACTTCATGTATAGTTGCTATTACAGGGCCTACAGTTCGGGACATAGAGTCAAACTTTCGTTTTATAGGCCTATACTGATGGTGTTACGCTTGCATTGATACATAATAAAAGCATTTCCTTCCTTTATACGTTAGCGTGGGGGACGATTAGTGAAGTTCACCACGATAATAATGAAAGGCTTGACCGTCAAAAGAAAGATGACCCTTTCCCAGGAACAATGAAAGCAGTGTCCAGCTGTCTTGAAAGACACCATCCTGGCGGAACAATACAAGAAGAATCGAATAAGACACGCAATTCAACACCACACACAACGAGACATGTTTTAGACACAGCTCGCAGAGGGTGCGCTCGCTTGTGAGTTGGGGTATCCCTCTTGCCAACTAGCTAAGAAATCATGTAAGCCATTTTAATAGTGTAAAATTTGTATGAATTTTACATACTAATTTTGGTGCAAACACCACACATCACGGACAGCTTCTTAGTGTAACTGATTAGGCCTATGATAACACAAGCAGTTGTATGGGCATAGTATTCGCGCTGTTACGTCACTGATAGGTAATCACGGGACGGAGACACTGATTTGGTCTATCAACAAACATCAATAAGAAAAGCTATCTTTTTCGATTCTCTGATTAGATAGAATGATGTGGAATCGGGTTCTTTAGTGTGATCACTGTAAAGGTAACATGCCTAACTAAGACTTGGCTCATTTCAAAAGAGCGCGTACCCTATTATGTGATCCCCAAAATTCATAAAGAAAGGGGGAATGGAGTAGGGGATGTAATAGGCTTTACCAAACATGCCAAATGGAGCAGCATCGCGCTGTCGACGATGCTTTTAACACATGTCCGAAATCATTAATTTTCCTTCAAAATATATGCAGCTGAGAGTGATCAATTTCACTAACATAAAAGTCTTAATCTCATTTCGTTCTGTCCCTTCTTTTTCATTAATAGAAACCATAATGATGAACGAGGATTCAAATCCTTAGGTTGTGGCATTTCTATTGCGTTTGACGGTTAAATTGCGGTATTGTGAAGGTTTCCAATTGACGGGACACATAATTCGCTGTAATTTAGATCAGCTGTAGAACGCGGGCATCCAATATTGATCATTATTTTAAGAAATATTTGTGAAAGATCGTGAAGATATCTTACGATACTCAAATTTACATAATCATACTACCAAATACCCAACGTCGAAGAGCTCTGCAAACTTCATAGTTGTGTTGGTGATATCAAGCGATGGTCTCGCGATAATCATTTGAAATTGAATTCTGTTAAATCAGAATTGTCAGGCGGGCTAGTTTTCTCACAAAAATTTATCTCCCAGTCCGTCAGAGATCTAGGAGTTATGGTAGATAAGCATCTTAACTTAAAAAAAAAACCCGAACAAATAGAATAACACACACATTAAGAACTCATGTCGTTCTGCTGCTTCAGGGGTATTTGTAAAAATAAATTAATATCCGTAAGTTATCGGAGCAGTCTTCCACCGAACGTCTAATTCCCGCATTTGTTACTTCTCATCTTGACTACTGCAATTTCCTTCTTGTTGGTCTCCCTGCTTCGAGTATTGCACCAAATTCAAAATTCAAAATACAGCTGCAAGGCTTGTAACCCTGACAAAAACATCTGACCAAATTACTCCAGTTATCCAATCCCTCCACTGGCTCCCCATACATCAACGTATCACCTTTAAAATCATCCTTATTGTTTACAAGATAAATATTATGGATTAATCCTACCTCCCTTCCGCTCCTCCACTTCAGCCTGTTCTCTCTCTTTTCTCCAATTATCACGTGGTCCCGCACATACCCGCTATGATGATATAGGACCTTTTCTGTATTTCCCCACCCCTTTGGAATAAACTCCCTCTCTATATTCGTATAGCTGAAAGTGTTGATAAATTATGTTCAAATCATTGTTGAAAACTTGTCTGCTTACTCAATCCTAATTTTGTTGTTGTTGTTGTTGTTGTTGCTGTTATGTACATAATGCTGTATCTTAATTATACCTCAATATTTTTAATGTATATATCGGGCATCCTTTCTCTTTATAAGATTATTGGTGCTGTTCGTTATTCCCAGGTTCGCTATTCCGAAGGGTCATTAATCTGAAACACACAAATTTCCTATACCGAGGTTCGTTAATCCGAAAATGAAAAAGGGTTCGTTAATCCGAACATTGTGGCGTTATTCCGACGGTTCGTTATTCCGGAGATTCGTTAATTCGAAAATGAAATTCGGAATAACGAAGCTTCGGAAAAACGAATCTTCGGACTAAAGAGTCTTGTGAATAACGAACCTTCGGAATAACGAGCTGTTACCAAGATTATTGGGCATTGGCAGGTTATGTGCAATGCGTTGTAATGTGCTGGATTGTAAGCAAGAGTAAATATGTTAATTTTTTCTTAATTGAACAACTTCATGTACATTAAAGTGTAGAGAGTTATATATGCCTACGCATGATCATCTTGATCTCAGTGGCCTCAAAATATAATTTAGAAGACATCCCAGTGCAGCTGTAACAAATCTGTTAATCCAAAAATTACACGAAGGTTCGTCATTCAAAAAGGCGAATTATCTATTTATGCCGAAAAATAAACGTATGGCTCATCCTGCATGATTTAGAAAATGAAATAAAGTCTCATCCACAGTTACAAAATAAGGAGATGTAGTTGAAAATAAAACAAAATGACCGGATTTCACAGCACACTCACCCGAAAGAGGAATACGTATCACACACGAAACCGCTTTCATCAATATTGGAGCATTGTATACTATACATGGTGAATGTATGCTTTGCGTGAATCCAGTTTCCGAACACAAAAGCTATACTCTTGATAGCTTAGTCAGGGGAGCACAATTGACTGAAAAAAAAAAATCATATCAATGACATACTTCAACAGACTAAATAGAGAAATCACAGGCCTGCTTCTTAAAGAGTTAGTATTGATATTATACGCTCGATTTATTTAGTGCTCCACTGTGAATCGAGCGTAAAATACAGTTTTGGTTATTGCTGAAAGCAAAACAGAAGAACACTTCGAATCGCAGCGTTTATGATTATATCATTATGCTTTACTTTAATGTAGCTTGTAGATACATGCATAGTACTTCCCGTGTCCGAGGCACTCGGATAGAGGTCATGAACTTCATGTCCAGTTTTATCATTTTTAGTATGTCAGTGTAGTTCATTCTTTTAATGCTAGATTTCATCACCCCCCCCCCCATGCTGAGTCTGATATATCAATACCCGCCTTCACATGTGCAAAATAGCGCGTTATTGAACATGCTCCAATACTCGAGGTTTTTTTCCAACTTCTCAGACAAAAGAGCGTACACGCGAGGATTGTACACTTTTTGGTTCAGACGCTCCAGCCACCCTCGGAAACTTGAGGGGTTTTTTTTTGCAACCGTTCACACGTACAGAAAATAACCCGCTAATTGCCAATCGATGAAACTATTGTTCTTGTGCCTCACAGTGGTGTGGAGAGCACGCTGTTGTTAATGATGGGAATAAAAGAACTCAATCAAGTTTCTAAACCCGACCGTTCAAGTACTGCCGGGGCAAATACCGCGCTCATTCAGAAATATCAGCAAGATTTCTGAGGTTATGCATCGCGCTACTGGTTCGCACTAATTTTCTGTTGTGTGTGTGTGTGTGTGTGTGTGTGTGTCCACATGTGCAAAAGACTGGAGTTTGCTAAAGGGTAACAAAAATTGAGTTCTGTAACATGCTAATTTGTGTACGTGTGAACCCCCTATTACAGGTATGTTGTAAGACTTTTGTTGGACTTTCCTACAAAAGGAGGTTTGATTCTAGCCTGCTCGCTTGCTGTGTTCTATCATTTATTTTGCAGTAACGTGTCTGTTTGTATTGCTGGTATGCCATACGGAATATTGTACCATGAATCCACCTTCCTGGGGACCGTTTCATGAAACTTTTTGTCAGTGATTTACACTGACAACTGTTAAAAGCTACTGAAATCCTTGCGTCTGATTGGCTGATAGCAAATTTGTCGGTGAAAACCTCCGACGAACTCGTTGATGAAACGCCCCCCCCCCCCCCCCCCCGTTGATCTACTTTGCGATTCGTTTGCTTTGTATACGGCCTTGAACGGGTGGCGGTTTTTTTCCTCTCTCTCTCTCTCTCTCTCTCTCTCTCTCTCTCTCTCATGTCATGATGATGATAGTCGTGTATTGAATGTTATAGGATATGACTAAAACTGATCTGAATAGCAATGGTGATGACAATTACTACTGCTGGCATAAGTGACAGCTAAATGAACAGATGTTTCCTTGTTCTGATTTCACCTCTCCCTCATTTCTCACTCTTGTTTGCCCCCTCCCATGAATGATAAAAACAACAACAACAACAACAACAACAGACAACAACTTAACCGCACAACAAGTCAGATAAATGCGTGCTGGCAACCAATAGACCTACGTGACACGTATCTTTTAGGTTGAAACTAACTTAATGGCCACGACAAATCATATCAGAGGAAATAATGGCAGAAGAAAAAAAGCTGACAACCTTTCTAGTGTAAATTTCTGCGAAAACAGGTGGCAAAAAAAAAATGCGCGCACTGCAACTATTTCAGGTTATAAGCAGTCTGTAAACCGACCGAACGGCATAATTCTATTAAAATGTCGCCTTATCTTGGCTTCTTTAACAGTAAAAAAACCACACGTTGAACAGTATTGGTGTATTACACATTAATGTTAACACTAAAACAAAACAAAGGGGTTATTCGTCGCTTCATACTTACAATCGAATCACGTGTCAAAAAAAAATAATGATAATATAAAAAAGGTCCCGAATGCCGAAGAAAATATCGCTTTCCTAGATGCCGCTGCAACAAGCTGAAGTTTATAGTGTAAGAGCTATACCTACCCAATTACACAACAGTAGGCCTACATAATATCATGGCAACATATATTGAAACTTCTTTCGATCTCACACTCATAAAATCTGCGTACCACTGCGTGTGAAAATTAGAATGAACATAACGGACATATCAACTGAGAAGTTCCTCTAGATACTTCTTCCCGACTTGGCGATCATCATACAGTAAAAGACGTGACTATTAATTTATTTGTATCGAATGTAAACTGTTTACTGTAAACGAAAAACACTATACGGAGTGCCTCGGCTCCGTTTATTGTCTTTGCCGTAACCATGGAGCTACTACGAAACCAAACAAGAATCACGCATGGACGGCGCGTTTCATTGAACTTGATAACCACGTGTTTCGCACTTCGGCACATATTGCACTGCGCGAAACGTAGCGATTACCGTACTTGTGGCGGACTTACTGACTTTGGTCAAGGAATGAAAATGGAATACATTACGAAAAATATTATGATATTGAAATACCGACATCATGAAAATGTTTGCAAACAACGAATGATTATGGAGTATAGAAATGAAAATGCCAAACAAAGATTTTCATTCGCTCATAGGGAAGCTCTCTAGAAGAGATGAAAGCATCTCCCCTCGTATGGCAGTATAAGTTTCCCCAACAAGCTGAGGTTAGTGAGGTATACACCAGGGCTCGACACTAACGGTGGCTCGGTGGACCGGGGCCACCAAAAACGCACGTCGGGCCATCAAAAAAAGTCGGATGTTTGCTTTTATTTTTGGAAATGGACAGCGGTAACAGTCGACTCCGTTTAAGATGCTAAAATAAATGTCAGATGTTGTTTTTATTTTTGGAAATGAATAACGGTAATATTCGACTCCGTAAGGTACTAAAATAAATGTCGGATGTTTGCTTATACCAAGGATGCTTCTACTTTTGGATTTGAATAACGGTAAGATTCAGCTCCGTACGGTGCTAAAATTAATGTCAGAAATTCGATTTTGCGTTCGGAAATGAATAACAGTAATATTCGACTCCGTACGGTGATTAAATAAATATCGCATGTTTGCTTTGACGTTCGGAAATGACTACTAATGATATACAACTCCGTACGATGATCTAAATGCCGGATATTTGCTTATGCGTTCGAAAGTAAATAGCAATAACATTCAGCTCTGAAAGATGTTAATATAAGTGTCGGAAATTTGCTTTGACGTTCGGAAATGAATAACAATGATATTCAACTCCGTACGATGATAAAATAAATGCCGGATGTTTTCTTTCAAGCTCTGGACTTGTGGAAAGATAATAATGTACGTTCATCACTTTTTTTTTTCATGATTCATTCAAGAATTTCGGGAGTCTGACAGCCATCGGATCTCGTTACGATGTTTTTGTATTGTTTACAGACAAGTATGGCAAACATAAGAGCAAGGCTTCATAGAAGATGAATTACCCTGGTGGCAATCATTGAACGACAATTTCAGTTCAATGGGCAATCGTCGGGACCACTCGCGATGTTAGAAAAAATAAACACCTCAGCATCGAGCAACTTCTATTATTGAATGAGCAATCGTCGGGACGATGTGCGACGTTTCAAACTCATACCAAACGGTGATTTAAGTTCAATGGGCAAGCCTAGGGACGATGCGCGACGCTTTAACAATAATACTAAACGCGTCTCTGACCAGTGATTCAAGTTGAATGGACAATCGTCGGGACGATAAGTGCGACGTTCGAACAATTATGGATTAACAAACTCGCCACGGAACGGTGATTTAAATTCAATGGTCAATCGTCGGGACGATGAGCGACGCGAAACCATCACCAAAACCTTTACAAAACGGTTAGTCAAGTTGAATACGCAGTCGTCGGGGACGATGTGCGACGTTTGAACAATCACTGAAACGCTTCGCCGATCGACAAAAGACCTCCTTAATTGATTAGTCGCGACGAAAAGAGACGACTTCGTTCCGACTCGTCGGAACCATCTTTTGTTGATATTTATAATGAGCCAAAAAGAGCGCAGTAATGAGCACATGAGGCCCAAAATTTGGATCGTCGGGGACGATTGGCGACGATCTTTTGTCTCATATCGTCGCGACGAAGATATCTCCCTAACACAGTTTTTCTGTTGTGCCTTAGTCTATTAAGATTACTATCTTTTTTGTGAATATATTGTTCGTTCTGTACAATTGCTTTTCTTGAAGAAGTTTGGCAACTGTGACTTTTCTAGTTTCATATTGAGCTGCTTGTAGAGCTGCAGTAGTTGTGCTGTGGGAAATGCTAGGGTTGCGTCGAATGAAATCTCTATTGATCTTTTGGATGGATCAAAGTATTAAACATCTCTTCATGAGCTCTATCAGACGATGAAAAATCTGTCTTACAACATGTGCATGAATCGTGATTGTGATCTTGGTTTTGAGTCGTGGAATTTTCAGATGCTAAAAAAAATATAAAGAAAGAAAATAGAGATAACTTTCATCCAATGAACAAATCTCCCTTGTAATCATGTCATCTAACCTATGAATTGTGATAGTGATCTTGATTAGAGTTACAGAATGGTCAGATGCTCAAATTAAAAGAAAAAAGAAAAAAGAGAGAGCTCTTTCCGACAATAGAAAAATCTCTTGTAATTATGTGTATGAATCTTGATTGTAATGTTGATTTGAGTTTTGGAGGCACATGTATGTGTCCTGACCTGTCAGTCAAACTCGTAAAGTATGCACTAGGTAGTGCATACTTTATGATTGCATTACATCTAGCACTGGCTATGGGCATAAGTATTTAAGAAATAGATGGTCAAGCTAAGCCTCCTCAATCATGTTTTTGAGGTCAAGTCTGTCAGACAGTAAGTGCACCACTTGACTTGAGCCAATCAAGATTTGAAAATACCTGCGGACCTCAATTTGCTTGAAACATCTCCATTATGACCACAATTCCTCTAATACAGGTTACAATCATGATTACAAGAGCGGTTTTTCTTCTGTCCGAAAGGGGAGGGGGATGATGTCATTTTGTGTATCAAAGTTTCGACAGTCTGCATTTTCACAGCTTAGCTATTAAAAGGTACTTGGACCCAATGTATTGTGAACACTTGTATTGAGGCCCTTTGAGATCACTGGGGCATATATTCAGGGTACACTGTAAAAACATCGGTGTTAGATTTAACACCATGAGTGTTAAATCTAACACCGATCAAACTTCAATAGAGGACCACACCCACAGGTGTAGAAAATGCACTGTGATGATGTTGAAAAGTGTTCACCTGACACCTCGTGGTGTTAATTTGACACTGTACCTGGTGTTATTTTGACACTGTACTGGTGTTAATTCAAAAATGACACCACATGGTGTTGATTTGATATTTGTTGGTGTTAATATCAATGGTTTAACACCCGTCCAGCTTCAATAAGAGACCACACCAGCTGGTGTTACTGTGGTGTAAATTTATTTTCACATTTTTTCAAAAATCTAGCATTTTAATGTAAAATTCTTGATCGTCTTGTTTAAATTAAAAATCAACAAGAAGTGCAGTTACTAAGAACCTCTTCAAAAAACAGTTTTATATTTGGAAATGACACCCGGAGGTGTTAATTTAACACCATAAATGAGCACCGAAAATTTGACACCAGCTCGGTGTTCACTATTTAACACCGGACTTTTTTGCAGTGTAGAGATCAGTGGTTACAACACATATAATCCAAAGTCTCTATCTCTTCTTTGACCTTCCTTGACCAAAAGTATCAAAGTGTCTTGAGTCAATTTTGTGGACATCATCCCACGGAATGTTGTGCCGGTATCAATGGAATACTCAGCAATGGCTGAATAGATGGGATAGTTCAGTGTAAATTACGCAGTTTTGTGTTCATTTAGTTTGTCATGTAGGTGTACTGTTCTCATTGCACTAAGAGTAGCATGTTTCTTCAGGGTGTGATCTAAATTTTGATATTTTTACGATGGGGATAGATTTTTTTTATGTGCTAAATGTGGGTTGCCATAGAAATTTGTGCATTTCTTTTGCAAAAAGACCAGCAGTTTTCCAGTGAGAATGGTGACTGCAAAAAAAAAAAAAAATAATGAAATGTTATATCCCACAATGCACCGCACATGCCACTCCTTGCTATTTTTACCATGCTATGGGGCACTGCAGTATATTGAATTGGCCTTGAGATGTAGACTAGTAAGCACACCATTCATAATATGCGCAGGTTAGCTCTTTTGCTAGTAATCATGACCCCAAGAGTTGTGAATTCTTTTCGTATAGAGAGAATGCTGAATCAAAAAGACTTGACTCTGTGCTACCTAAATTTCAACAGTTTTGGCGATAAGAGCAGCACTATAGAATAATCTACCAGTTTCTCCATGCAGTGCAGGTCTTAAACCAAAATGATTGCAAGGAGTTTGCAGATGACTGTTGTCTTGCCACCTTTTTCTGGCTTGTTGTTAGCATTTTGTTTCATATCTTTAAAGGGTGTGTACAGTTCTAGTCGAGGTGAGGATTTAGCTTTTAACGGTTTGCGAGATATTCAGAAACCACTCTACATGTATGAGATGTCAAAGCGCATGCAATTCTAAGGGGTATCAAAAGTTTATTTGATGAAAATCTGTTTTGAAATGGCTGAGATATCCAAAAACAAGGTGAAACAAGGAGATCTTAATAAAAGGCGTGGCCTGTCGCCTTTTATTCTTATCACTTTTTTTTTTGATATCTCAGCCATTTGAAAACCAATTTTCATCAAATGTTGAATCCTTCTTAGAATTACATGCTTTGTCATATTTCATAAGAGGTTTCTCATTATCTCACATAGAAATGTTCAAAACATGAATCCCCACCTCAACCAGTACTGTACAGTCCCTATAAGTACAACCCTTTTTCCAACTGATGAAAGTTTTCTGTACAATTCAATGCAACTCTTATTTCCAGTAGAGCTTCAGAACACTTTTCTGTGCAATGGATTTTGGACAGTGTGTACAATGCTATGGGCTTTTCTGTGTCAATTGGCACCAAAAGCACACAAAGGATTAGTGCATCCCTTCGCTGTGGTATGATTGAGTACTACTGTTCACATGCTTGACACATCATCAATCATACAACTGCAGTCATAACTAATGTTCTACACTGCCCTGTTCACATTAATAATTTATCCTGCTGTATTTTTTATATCTGGATGGGAGAGGGGAGAAAGAAGACACTGATCTGTAATGAGGCTCCAAGTTTTATTTTCAATCTTGCCTTTCTGTTTGCAGCTTGTGAAATATTCATTTCTTAAAACTGAAACTTCTTGTTATCAATAATGGAGAAGCTTTTAGACTAAGGCTTTGCAAGAGAAAGATGTAAGAGGTCGGGTGATGGAAGCAACCAGTTAATGGAAATTTGAATATGTGAAACTGATCAGGGATCTATGTGATTAGAAGGTCTTTATGAGCATGCTGAAGTAGCTTCCATGATTTTATGTACTGAATGTGACATCTATCTTGCATCAAATAATACTAAATTGCCTTTTTGTCCTCACACAGTGTGAAAGGCTAGAAATATGTGAGTTGCAGTCTTCTGCTGAACGAAATTTGATTCTTATGATCTAGTAGCATGTATAAGGGCAGTGTTCTTGGCAAATCTCATACAATGTGTTTTCAAATGAAATTACAATTTTGAGAAGCAAAGAAGTAAATTACATTTTATGAACACAACAGATGAGGGATTTGTATCAGGTGACCCTTAAAGTCACATGACCAAGATGCATTTTGGAGATAATAAGAAGACACGGTGATAGAAAATGTACCAAAATATGTTATAGTTGTTGTTGTTGTTTTTTTATTAACTCTAAATATTTAAGTAGTCAAACATTTAATACAATTTTCGAAATGTTTTTCCTGTGTTGCCAATAATCACTTCACAGACATTCCATAAGGTATTTCAGTTCTTGTCAGCATACCATAAAATGAGGTTGGAAGAAGGGGGGGGGGGGGGTCGGAAGGTGGAAGAAAGATGGGAGAGTTCCAGGAATGCTGTTTAATCTTAAAGGGGGGACTCTTTAACTGGAGGCAGTCTTCAGGTGAAAGTGTATGATTATTCAGATAATTCCTGACTTTCAGCCTGCCAGTATTGCCAATCAAATCTGATCTCAGACAGGTGTGGATTACCCGACACCTTCAGCTCTTCCCCCCATAAACTCAGGGGGGTGACATCTCCAGCCCTCGGTCCGACAGAAAGTGATATCATATTCCTCCAAGACCAGAAGAAGCATGAACGTCTCGACACAACGCAAGGAAACTATCTAGCAATCTCGGAGCAAATCCTCTTTGATTGAGCACATCACTTTCTGAAAGCATAAGAGCCCTGACGCTGGTAACATTGCACAGCGGTGTATATTAGATATTTCTGACCGGCAAGTGGCTATGCTAGTGTCAAGGGAATATCGAAAAGCAGGAGTGATAACATTTTGGATGGGTGATATTTCATTCATGCTGTGAAAAATTCAACTGAGATGTAAAGGGTTCTGTGCTATGGTAAAAAATGACAACAAAAAATTGCATTACAATGGCTGATGTTCACTGGAAATTTTGAAGTTTGTCCAATGATTTATCATACTATCATCGAAGTCATAAAATGTAAGGTCAGTTTCATCCTCTTTCAATAGAGATTTCAAAAGTAAACCTCCCTTTGATTTGGCTTTTCTTCTTTTTTTGTTGTTGAAGTGTGCATTGCAATCATGGCATTTCTTTAAATTTGAGTCTCTATTCTATGAAATGTTTCCAGCAGTGATACTGAGAATTTCTATCCGTTGAAATGTTAAAGTTTGTGTTCTGGTTGTAAAAAAAGAAAATTGCAGTAAATGGCCCATGATGTTCATTGGAAATTTGAAGTTTGTCCAAATGGACACAAAAATGTGATGATTATCATACTGGCATTGAATTTCATTAAATTTCAGCTCAGTGTTTCATCTTCTTTCAGTAAAGAAGGTTTCAAAAGTAACTTTCTCTTTGATTGGGCTTTCCTTTTTTGTTGTTGTTGTTGACAAGTGCATCTTAGCAATGGACTTTCTTTCGATCACAGTCTCTATTCTTTGAAATGTTTCTAGCAATGGTACTGAGAAACTGTCCTCCTTTCTGACGTCAGCCATCTTGCCATCATCTTTCTCCTTATGACATGGTGTAGTTGTCATTGCAGTGGTAAAGATCCGGTGTGGGCCATTTGGCGAGCTTCTAAATAAATCTTGCCGGGCCAGGAATGTATTCCCCTCTCCTGTTTTGCTGCCGCATTCTGGCCGCTCGGCGAACCAAACCGCAGGGAGACGCGGGGAATGTAGGAGGCGAAATCGTAACTTGATAGAAATAAATCATGGGCGCTAAATGTATTTTAACAGTTCCCGTCGGCCTACCGTAGAGGTATGCAGGGGAGTCGTGTCCATGTGCTTGTGTTTTATCATGTCTGTGTGTGTGGGTCAGACATCTCAAACATTTTTATGAAGCGAAAGAAAAACAGTCACTGTTTGTCTGTCACTTACATGACCTACAAAAGCCGAGAATTAGGCCCCTGCAAAGGCTTTTATAGTGGATACCATATTACTGTTCATTATTCCAGGTACAAATAAGGTTGTCCTGTTCATGTCTGTACATTGCAAGATATGTTCAGTTAAGTTTTAGGATCTGCTGTGATAACTGACTTGCACTGTTTACTTCATCCATGTGTATTTATGACAGATCTTTACTGATGTTTATATACATTGTATAACTTCAATACATACAGAAAGAAAAAAAAAAGAAAAAAGAAAAGATCTTTACCGGTATTTGTGAACTGTGTTTATGTGCAAAAAAACCAGCAACTATTGGCTCCTGGCTGCTGGGAGGTTTTTAAATTCATGCTTTCTACCAATTCTTGTTTAAAATAGATGACAATTTCTTTTTAATCCAGTTCATGATTTTTTCTTTACAATTTGCAGGATAGTTTCTGCTTGATATTGCTGGATTCTCATAGGTTTGTTTTTGTTGTCACTGTAATGGCAGACAACCTTGAAATCTACTGGAGATGAGAACTTACTGCCATAGACAGAATGCAATCCATTCTGCCGTTAGGCCTGTATTCTCAAAAGCAAATGATACCATTGAATCCTAGTTCAGTCCAAATTCCTTCCAAATGGGTCACAAAAGACGTGGTCAGACTGGGCAAAAGATCGAGAAGTTTAAGATCGCGATCTTTAAGATCTTGAAGTTTTGCCTGTGTGACCGCAAACTTCCCGTGAAACTTCTCGCAAAACTTCTCGATCTGTTTGCGGCTGATGTCTCCGAAGCGCGAGACCGTTGTCATGTACAGATGTGCATTGTTACATCACAATCACCAGCCATCGGACGGCGCACTCTTTCTTGCACGCGTACCAATGGCCCAAACTTCGCGATTTTAAACTTCTTGATCTTTTGCCAGTCTGACCGCGCCTAAAGAGTTTGAGTCTGTCAATGTCATAGGATATCTTGATTTGTTTGTGTAGTAACAAAAATTATTCAAAATTAGTAAATGATAGTTAAAATGTAATGATGTTGATGATAATCGTAATATAACTGGTAGCCATGTTAAAAATTAACTATTAAGAAAGAAAGTTAGCAATGATGATGATGATAATTGTAATGATGGGTATCAAAATGATGATAATGAAATAATGACATTAATAATGAAAATGATATAATACAAAATGATGAGGATAATGATCCGATGGTAGTGATAATGATTATGATGATGATACATTCTAATCATGTTATTAGTAATGTAATATAATGAGGGTTATGGTAACGATGATGACTCGGTGTAAACCCATTCTTCTCCCTGTGGGACATTCAAGCCAGGTTACCACTCTAGCCCCTTCTAGTGCCATTTACTCTTGTGTTTATGATTGATGGATGCAGCTGTGGCTTGGTTTGTCCACTAGTGATTTACACTGTAATTGATTCCAAATAAAACATTAAGTACCAACCATGATCAGATATGTTTTCAGATTACAAATGTACAATATTGTTGGCGTACCTTTTCGGCAAAAAATTCACATTTTCATTGTTACCCAACTGAGAAATCGTATCGTAGCATTATTTCACACATATTTGTGCATATTGTATGTGTGTCCAGTTTAGTGCAAAAATCAACTGTTTCTGCTGGCATAGGAGAACTACAGGGTAGTTTTACCTTAAAGTGCAGTGTGCAGCCCAGAAAATCAGACACACTATTTCAAATTGACGTAGTGCTGCACTTTGTAACATACTTCTATTCTATTCTCTGTGTATTATTACTCTTTTGAGGGGGCATTTGTATTCAAATGAATCATCATCAAACTATGATAGTGTATCTCATGGAAACATGTTGATGTGAGACAAGAAATGCTGTTTCAATTTTATGGTTAATGAAAACAGCCACTAACTGCATGCTCTATTAAGAGTAGAGGGATGATTTCCTCATTCTGTGGGTGCGCTGTGTTACGCAAAACCAACTAGCCATCCCTCACCATCTCACCTACAACTGTAGCTCTCTTAATTTTCGTTCTCATTTCCAGGCCAACCTGCATGATATAATTGTGTATCTCATGGAGCATTTGTTGATGTGAGACCTAAAATGCTGTTTCAATTTTATGGTTAATGAAAACAGCCACTAACTGCATGCTCTATTAAGAGTAGCGGGATGATTTCCTCATTCTGCGCGTGCACTGTGTTACCCAAAAACCAACTAGCCATCCCTCACCATCTCACCTACAACTGTAGCTCTCTTTATTTTCGTTCTCATTTCCAGGCCAACATCCATGATATAATTGTGAATCTCATGGAGCATTTGTTGATGTGAGACCAAAAATGCTGTTTATAACTTTATGGTTAATGAAAACGGCCAGTTACTGCATGTTCTATTAAGAGCAGAGGGATCATTTCTTCATAATGTGGGTGAGCTGTGTTACCCCAAAATCAACTAGCCATCCCTCACCATCTGACCTAGCTCTCTTAATTTTCGTTCTCATTTCCAGGCCAACCTGCACGATGTGGTGGCCGTCTGTTGTGTGTGTGCTGCCCTCGACAGCTGTTCCTCGCTGCTCTGAATGAAGGTGAGAATAGTAGCGCTGGAGCGTAATCTCTGCTCCTGCATCAGTTGGAAATGATTAGGCGCCAGAGTTCCCGACTACCCACCTGAAAGCGATATCAAGTGTCGGAGCGCTCCAGCTTGTCGTGCGATCATTACTGTCACAGTCACTTAATTGCATCTGAGGGAAACTGCAGGGCTTTTTTTTACCTGACAATATCTACAGACTCTGCTCGCCTCATACATGCTTTGCTGAGCTTAAACCAAAGTCTGCTAAATACATTATCAAATCAAAAACCATATGAGCTGCTGCATTTAGAAATATGCAGAGAGAGCAAGTGATGTTAGCTTTTAAGTGCATGTAATCAGTCGGATGAAACTGTCATATCATACACCCAATTTCCTTTAATACCAATGTACGATCTGTCTCTTTCATGTTTTCAACATTTTTACAAGATGCTGGTTCCTCATGACAGGTGTCATGTGTATATTAAAGTGTAGGTGTATTCATGCACAGTGACAGATATATAGCTACTGCCATTGCATTGAAAGTATGCAAGGAATCTACAGCATAGAAATAAGGAAGCAATTAGCACTGTGTGTCAAATCATATTTCTGTCCATGCTGTACAGATGGATATTCAGTTTTAAGATCTTCATTTGTACCTATGTGCTTGGATGGTGAAATTGCAAAGGCCAATCTCAATATCTTTTAACTCAAATTGTAGTCCATTAGCATTTGTTCTTCCGATATTCACAAGAATTTAAGACCAGCAGCATGAATGCCCATAGTTGCCCTGGAATGCACTATACATTAATCATCTTGTACTGTGTACGTGATTTTCTTTTAAATATTTGTATTCACAGCATATGTTCACAGCGTATTCACAGCATATTTGTTTTCACAGCAGATTTTATTATTATTATTATTATTTTATATATATAGGTCTCTGGGCTTTTTGGTACCGTAATTCTAATACATCTGATCTACATGCATTTATGCCACACGTTCTTCCCCAAGAGTTCTAGATACATTTAACCAGTGTATGAATGCAGAATTAGCTTAATATAAGTACATTATATGTAGCTGCTCTGGTGTTAAAAAAAAACTGGAAGACAAGGATGTTAGGTATGAATGTTCATAATTAGATTGCCATCCTGGAAGCCAGTCGTGCATGATAGTGGTTACATTTCCAGATGGCAGTCGTGTTTGAGAAATTGTTAAATTGCTTTTTTCTTTTTTTTCTTTTTTTGGTGTGTTAATTTTCTCATTCAGTGGAGCTGATTAGATATTCCTATCCTCTATGCATCTGAAAGTGCTGCCATCTTGGGTTTTGTTTCGTACTATACTGTAACATGCTGTACCATGCCATATCATGCCAGATTGGAAACATTCAAGCACTCTGTGGAGACAGTGTACCTCATGAGTTATTTTTGGACTCAAGTCAAAGGGGTCACACGTTTTGTAGCAGTGGGGGTCATTCACTTTGCAGTCGATGCTACATACACTTGTCCCTTATATTATCAGAAAATCACATCTTTGTGTTATGAAGTAGCATGTGTTACTTGCATTCTTCTTATGCCAACTCCTGTTACATTGCGCATTTGGACAAGTTTGCATTCATAAGCGCTCATTGACACGGGACAGTATTCTACGGTATGCTTTTATTTAAAGTGGTCCACGTTTGGCACAGTGTGGTACAGTGTGGTACACTTAGTGGGAGCGTTTGAGCACTCCTCTGGCATGGGTATGAGACATGGTACATCGTACTTTTAGAGAGTTCTTGAACACACCCTTGCACTGGCCAGAGACAACAAAGATTTATGTCAGGTGTTATGTGCTGTACTTTATGTTTAGCAAGACATTTATGTGGTAATTTGGATTTTGTCTTCAATGTTTATGAATAACAAAACATTGTTAATCTAGGAAACTGGACATTTGGATCTGGTGTTTCTTTCAATATATAATAATCCATGGAAAACTTAAAAGTCCCCAAAGGTATTAAACTGAACACTTCCAAAATCCCATCACAAGAAATACAAACAAGTATTAGGGCATAGCAAAGCTGTTCACAATTGCCTCAAATGATTCACAAGTCCTTTGGCAGGGGATTTAGACTAAAATCGGCATTATGGCCCTGTCCATATGTGATTCAGGGGCTTGACAAATTTCCCTCAAATAGTGTCAAAAGTTGTTTTGAAAGCCCCAGCCTGTCTTGTTTGCAAACAAGGCGTACTAGTCTGCTACTGCTATTGTACCTCCATCGATGATGCCTCGTGGGGATCTGCTCACCAAAGCTTGCCTTATGGATAATCATGTACTGTGGTAATACTGATCCCTTAATGGAAACCCTCTCTAAGTATTCTATTGATGCTGATTCTTCTGTAGAGTGCCAACAAAAGATTGTTAGTCAATGATCTAGAGTAGCTGGGCACTACAGGAGTGGGGATATCAGGACCAATTTGCCTTTTTTCTTTCTTGTTTGGGGTGGGGTAATCAGTGAGGGGTACTGTTATGTAACTGATTCCCCCCAATGGGCACTTTTGGACAATTACTTTTGTACTCACCTCACCTCTTCAGGGCATGTGGGTGTTTTAGCCCCAGGAGAGTTGTGGCTTTGTGTACATATAGAATGTGACTTGCGAGTTTAAAAATGGAGCAAAGAAAAGTGATGCAGTAGTATGCCTTAACGTGAGTACAGACTAACGATGCCTGAATATAGTGTTAAATTTGATCATCGTATCTGACAGTTGTTTCTGCCAGTGTTACCACCTGCCATTTTTTTTTTCTGGACTAACTGTCTCCTTCTTTTTCTGTCGATTCTGTCATTACTAGTTTCCCCTTTAATTGTAAATGTCCCACATTGATAGAAAAAGTAACAGACATTATGTACATTAATTTTTCTAATAATTGTCTTTCAAATCAGTTATATAGTCAACAAGAATTTGCATCAGTATGCATCCAGTCTTGACAGGTGATCTAGGCCTTAAAAATATGAAGATAATTATGTATTATATCACATCTATGTGATGCAGTATGTTTGTTATTCTCATGTAAAAGCATTAATCTCTATTCTTATAATAACCTGTACTAACTATGTGTACATGCATACCTATCATTTCGTGATAATTAAAGTGAAAAAAAATTGATCCTTGAATATCAACCCAGCTTTGGAAATATTTTATCCTTCATCAGTTATGGCCATTGATGTACATTCATTTGTGCACGATTTAGTACTCGGGCAAGTCCAAGATAAGGTCCCCTCAGAAGGCAAAAATTCATCTTTGCTCAATATTGACATGTTTGGTATCATTTTGAAGCTTATGAGTTGAAGTTTTGATTTCCATGGAGGAAAAAATTATATTACGTAAATTTATGCAAATTTCAAGGGCTTCATTTGCATAATTGTGAAACACAGCGTTACGTATGGGACATTTATGAAAATTCATATTAATTCAAAGGAAAGCAAATGATATTTGATTAATATGTGGACATAAGAAGTTCATCAAATAGTTTAACTTTGTATGAAAATTTAGGGATTATGCAAATGATTATGCAAATTAGCTCGTGTCCTATCATGAGATGTCCCATACGTAACAAATTGAGGTCATTTTTTTAGTTTTTTTCTGAAATTGCTAAGGTTGTATTAATGCCCTTTTGGAAAGTTCTAATTTATTGTTTAGAGAAATTAAATACCATAGAAAAAAGAAAAAACAGCAAAAGGAATATTTTTTATGAGGCATTGAAATAATGTTACGTATGGGACAAATGCGTTACGTATGGGACATCCTCATACATAATGCATGTGAATGCATGTAGCTAGCTGGGAAGGTCTCTCAGTACACAAATGCTCAATCATCCTGAAGAAAGCATCCCAACATTGTAACTACTTTTTGAGTTATAGACACTTTAAACAATACATGTACTTGACTGAACAATTTTCAGAAAGGGGGAGTGGAAAATGGCAAAATACACAATGAAAAATCAGCATTAAAGGGATGGTATAGTTTTTTGTAGAAACAGGGATTCAGTTTTCAACATTTAATGAGATGACTGGAAACCAATAATATGAATTACTAAAGAGCATACAATCCTAAGACAAGAGGAATTCAAAGTTTAGTGATGGAGATCCAATTTGAAATGGTTGTGATATAAATATTTTAAAAAAAATATAAAGTAAAATGATTTTTTTTTATTGCAAGTGATACAAAAATTGTCCTTATTCAGGTTTCAATAATAGCCACAACAAAATTCATGGGTATACATACTGAGGTGTGACTCGAATCAATGACCTGACTGCTAGACAGACATCATATATCTACTCGATCACTGAGGTTCCACGCAGCAGGTATTGCTTATTTATAAAAATTAATATTTCTTGTGACAAGTTGTTTTTTATTGAAACGAAATGGCAAACTGCCCATCATCAATGGAAGTAAACACTTTAAACTATTCAATTTTTCAGTATTAACTATCCTGATAGAAATAGGGCATACACGTGTACATACACAGTTTACTCCGGTTGGTCATAAAAATATAGAATAATGATTAAATATGATTATGATGGTAAATATTTGGGGAATATTGTTCCCTTGTCAATCTGAATCAGTATTTGAGTAGTTTCAACTGATTCCATTTCAATAATTATGCAAAAAAATTTTATATGGGTATTTTGCAAAATTATTTTGCAAAATACCCATAAACATGTCTCTCCACACACTAAACGAATGGGGGACAAAGGGCATGCATACTCAGGTTGGTCATAAAAATATAAAAATATGATTGAATATGATTAGGATGGTGAATACTTTGGGGAATATTGTTTCCTTGACAATCTGGATCAGTATTTGAGTAGTTTCAACTGATTTTACTTCAATAACTATGCAAAATACCCATAAACATGGTTCTTCACACATTAAATGAATGGGGGACAAACTGTCCCATACGTAACTGTCCCATACGTAACACGTCATGTCTATCTTTAATTAGAACCTGTAATTAGAGCTTTTTACCTAATGACACGAAACTTACCTGTGATAATCTTGAGTGTTGTGACTTTCATCACAGTGTGTTACAAGTTGTAGAATGAAATACTTTCAGAGAGTTTTGAGGTTGAAAAAAATGTTCAAAAAAACAAAATTTTTCTGGTCCCATACGTAACGGCACTTATTTTCTCTTCTAGAATATAATTGTGAAGGTCATTTTTCTCCATTTTTTGCATGATTATACTTCTCCTAGATATCAATCACCATGATAAAGTTTAATATGATCAGAAGCCATTAACACTATTTTTCAGGTCATAAAAGTCTCTGAATGTCCCATACGTAACGCGCGTGTTATCTTGGACTTGCCCACTCTCTAAAAAAAAATCGAGTGAAAATATTCACACTTAAAATAGTGAATTAAAAAAAGAGTGAATTTAGAGTCAAATTGGAGTGAATTTTGTGTGAAAAAGTTCATCTTCACTCATTTTGGAGTGACCTCAGGGATCACTCGAAAATTTTGGAGTGATCCCTGAGGTCACTCTAAAACGAGTGAAAATGAACATTTTCACTCAAGATTCACTCCAATTTCACTCTAAATTCACTTTTTTTCTTGTATTCACTCTTTTAAGAATGAATATTTTCACTCAATTTTTTTTTAGAGAGTAGATCATCTGTAGGGCTTCAGAGTCTAAGGTAATACTGTAGTACACGTGTACCTTCTTTGCGACTTATCCAATTGTTACATTTTGACCTGTCCAGTTAAAATGACTGGTTCATAACCATGGTGTTAGCTTCTATCCCTCATGAGATACCATTGTATAGTCAATAGGAGTCTCTCAGAAATGGATTACTAAAAGATGAAAATCTTCCAAGGTGATGTAAACTTTCCCAATGTTCATTTGAGATGCCCAGTGACACATCTATGGGCAACTAGAAGAAATTAGGTGCAATCAAAGTGGAAAAGACAAGATTTAAGATGTGCTTTTATTTCTAATTACTGAAGTTCATCCAGTTTCAACTAATATCATATATTCCACATGACTTTGCTCTGATATCATATAACCATCATGATAATTTGACAGATATATGCAGGTCTTGTAAAGCAGGGCTACAGTGTACTAAAATCTATTAGATAGATACACAACATGATTGGTTTAACATTTAAGCATTATGAACAATTCAGCTAATATGAACCCACATTTTTTTCTTTGTTTTTGTGGTAGGTGTTTGGAAATAAAGTCTTATCAATCACACATTATTGAAAATAAAACTACTGAAATCAAAATATAGATGTTCGGTGACTACACATGCCCATACTTTGAAGAAACCTGAGGCATTTTTATTTGGCAAATATTTTAGCTAATATGACTTATAGAGTTAGTATTTCATCCGAACTCCCTCTGATAACGGTAAGAAGAGAGAATCACCTTGTGAAAACTGAGCAGGATTTGCCTTGGTCTTCTCAGACCCGTCTGATCTTTTCCCATTAATTTTTTTCTCTTGACTGTGCCTTTTGAGGCTCGAAGTATCTTGTTGGAAAATGATGGAACGGAGTCATCGGAGTGTCGACCGAGCCGTTATTTCCGCCTTTCCGTAAAACCCCTCCTCCCTTTTCCCTTCTATGTGGATCCTATCTCCTGAGATCCCCAGGGGCTTTCCCCGTCTCCGATTTCAATCTCTGTGGTGTCGGAACTTAAAGCTCGCCCTCTATCTGAGCTATTACACCCGCATTGCTCTCTGATCTTAAGTGTTATCTCTTCCCCGCCTGCAAGGTCAAATCGTTTGGAGTTATCCAGTGAGCATTGGGGTTTAGATACCACCCCTGAATTTCCCTCCAAAAAAATTTGACCGAATAATGCGTAGCGCGTGAACTCCTCCTTTCCCCTAAGTCTGCTAAATGCACATTTCCTTCCTGGAGTTTGATAGCAAAGATAGTCTACACAACACTGTGTTAGCATTGCATCTAATCAAAGCTGAGTTTCGGTTGTCAAGGTAATTTATACATCTGTATACATGTCTACAATATGCTTTTGAATATCTATGGGACAGTATGTTTTTAAAGTGTACCAATACTCTGAGTATTATGTTTGTTCTATTTGTACAATATACTTGAGACGTGCCATCTGCAAAATTTTAAAAGTTAATGTCGCTGCAATTTTTATTCATTAGGGTTTCTTAATGTAAATTTTAAAGAGTGTACAAAAACAAGAACGACTTGAAATAGACTTGTTGATCACCCGATTCTTTCAGTCAACGGCTGCGCTGTCAATATTTTTTCCAAGTATACATCTTGAACAATATGCAATTCTAATTGTGAGTGAAAGGGTGCATGTTCTCAGAAGGGCTCAAAATTCATCTTCTACGATTTGGAATTTGCTTGTCATTATCGAAAGTCTCTACCACAAAACTTGTCGCGCTGACACGATTTTCCATGATAATGAGGCATTTTGGAGTATTTTGAGATCAAAACTGTGAAATGATAAAATAATTCCTCTGTGCAATTGAGTCTTTTGACTGCAAGACATGAATATATCTCAATGAAACACCATTACCATTTATCTAATTTTACATATTCAATTCAAGGCTAGACTACTTAACCCATCAACTGCCAGAAATCACTTTTCATTGTTTTTTTTAATATTTCTGAATCTTTTTTCATTGTGATTTTTCCTATTGTAGCATCTCATGAGGCACAGTGAAAATTACCTTTCATTGGAGCCCTGTAGTGTTTTGTTATAGTTGCTTATCTCTCTTACAGAATTTTCAGAAGCCTTTTTTATTGAGCACTATCAAATTCATATCTGATTCTTAAATTGGCAACATAAAAAAAAATGAAGTTTCTGTTTCTCTTAAACTGGCATTTTTTTTTTGTGCATTTTAAAAAAGATTTGTACATGTTTAATGAACTTAATTTCCCCCAAAATTTTCTCCAATTCAATATATACGGAGAGAATATTAGGGTGGCTATTTGATGATGACAAGATGATAATTTCTGCAGCGATATTACTGTATGATTTGATGGGCCATTTAGTTTGTAAGAGATTGATCCAGAATAACAAGTTACCCTATTTTTTTCTTAAATGATATATCAACATCATAAAAATGACTTGAGTAGGTGTCATCAGCTGCATAGGATGAATATGATAGAGAGATTATGATAGATGAACAGCAACAAAAATAATAACAGCAAAGCAATACATGGTATTACTGAATATACCATATTATATATTCCGCAAAGTTAGACTCCACAAGTGGTGGAATTTGTGATTAAGAACCATAATGACAAAATGGGAATAAAAGGTATTTCCCCTTTTCTGGACAAAAGTTAAGGAATTTCCACATAGGAGACACCAGATACAGCACATTTGTATAATGGCAAGAAATATTTTCATCAGTCATTAATTTTGTGAATCAGTCAACTCCTGAACGTTATGGAAATGAAAGAACTGTGAAATATACCTGGCAAAGAGTATTTTCCAAGTTTTGCTCCATAACCTCTGCATATAGTGCGAAGGTTTTTCAGATGAAAAATGTTTGGAGCGGAAAAGGTATTTTGACAGATTGCAGAAATATAGGTCACACCTTTTACAGCGAGAAAGTCCTACATTGGCTTGATGCAGACCCCCATTCTCTCTCTCCTCTCTCTCTTTCCCCCTCTGTCTGCCGTGTGAAAGTCCTCATTTTTCATTCACATTAGTAACGTACATACAACCTTTCTGCGCTTAAAGAGAAAGCCCATAGTTTAGCCCCATGTAGACGAACTCGAAAGTTAGTACTTTAAAGATTAGTCGATGATTAAAACCACAAGACATATGCTTGTATTTAAGGGTTTATGCTCTATCCACAAGCTGTGGGGAGTCCCCACTCTGAGTTTTGCTTCATATAGATGCGATAATCAACGAACTTACAGTATCCGTCACAATAAAGTTTCACTTCTAACGTTAGCTAACGGAGATTATCGTTAGCTAACGTTAGCTAACGGAGCCGCCGGGAAGTCAGCTAACGTTAGCTATCGATAACTAACGTTAGCTGACTAACGTTAGCTATCGATAGCTAACGTTAGCTATCGATATCAACTAACGTTTGCTCATAATGTAGGAGTAGTGAGGGCTAACGTTAGACGGAGAATTTCGTCTGTTCGGAGTTTTATTTTACTGTTCAGTATTACGGTCCTCCTCCGAGCTCCGGATCGGAGATCGAGACACACGGAAGGCCGACATAATTTACAACGCTGCGTAGCGGGATGCACCACTGTCCCTACACTGACTATACGGACGTGATAGATCGGCAAAATTAATCTTATTACATTGTATGTATTATCTCATAAACACATCGGCAATCACGCTCACCGACTGTTCGAAAAAGCGAAGATTTGGGTGTAGTTTTCATGGAAAACACAGCTACCAGCTCGCGCTCGTCGACACTGTTTGCAAACTCACGATGCATACAGATACAGTACCGGTACAATAAATCGTACACTCAACGATCTATCTTGACAGTGAAATGTTCATAATGTATAACGTGTTGAGTGCAGGAAATCCCCTTCCCACATACTTCCACCTACCTGTACCAAGTACTAGCTCTGCCAACAGCATGTGTGTGTCGTGTAGTCACGCGCACGTGCGGCGCTTCTGAACTAGTAACTGATTACGGGCGAATCGGTTTCCGTGCTAGAGCATCCCACCTGTTGTACAATGTACTTAGCCTTCAGTTTGTATCATTATGTAATTTGGAGGGGGTTCCGTGAAGCCAGACGTACCAGTGATGCCCACGGAAAATATCCCCAACCAGGATAATGCTGATACAATGTCAATGTATTTCGGTAGCCCAGCGACCTCCGTGATATAAAGTAGCGTTCCGTGTACTGAAAAACATTATCAACGTTTGTATAGGACTGATTTTTTCCCATAATCTGTTACTGATTCCATATTCAAAACAATTTCACAACAAATCAAATCACATGTATTACAAAATCCACGATTTAGCATGACATAATTATAATGAAATCAAACCAAGCTGTACTTTCAGCAGAAACAGTACATTCGTAAAGAATGTACAATGCACCAGAGAAAGAAAACATCATACACTGCTTACTTACTTTCGTTAAAATCAAATCGAACTGTACTTTCAGCATGACAGTACAATGTTAGGCCTAATGTTAGAACTAATGTGAGGCCTAACCGATACTTGGGGTGAAAAGCGGCGGTTCGCCGGGCAGACCGATCGAGTGTATCGCCATTTTATTAGGTGATCCGAGTATTTAATTTTTTTTTTTTTGGACATTTCCCTGTCTTTTTTTTTATTTCGATGTCGTTTCCGATCTTCATTGTGAGATCGGCAAGCATTTATGTTTAGCTAAGGCATTTTTTTTTTCTCTCTCTCTGCTGAGAAGATATCGAAGCGTGGATGAGCGTCGGTCCCGTAATTTTGAAATGAATTCTATACCTCTCAATGTGCACCAACACTTTATTTTTTTTCTCTCTTTACGATCGCCAAGCTATCAAAAGTGTTTATACTGAGTATTTACAGGACATTATTTGCAGGTTTTCCGAAGAAATATAATTATAACAGTATGACATTTATTTATGCGCGCGGGTACCGGGTGTAACTTGACAGTAAACGTGCCTAGCATGTTCAATACGCTGTTAATCTTGCAGTTTATTTATATGCTACGGTAGAATGACTGAATATTATAAAGACTCACTTTTAATTGCAAATAGTTATGTTTATACCTATACCGAGAAAAAAAAAACGTTCATTTTCCTTTTTCTATTAAACAGTAAACGGCATGTATGAAATACAAAAACCAAATCAGCTAACGTTAGAGAGACAAAACTACATGTCTACCGGGTAGCCAGCGAGTTTTTCTCTGTGTAGGCCGAATTCAGTGGGTTTTATTCTGCAATTGCATTCGCTACGAGGTTTTGGTATCATACATTAAAGTAGAAAAATAACAAAATTCAAATGTTGATAGTTGTAAAATATTTCATTATGCATGCTACATGCAATTGACACGCTTCATCGTGCTTGAGACTGGAGAATACGGTTGTGTTGCCATTATTTTCGATTCTAGAAGTTCCGTGCACATCGCGTTCGATACGCGGATGAAGTGCAAAGATTGTGAACATTGGTCTTAGATTGATATTTGTACTTACTTATAACTCCACACGTTCAAACCTTCATCGACATAATGATTCATTATAGCATCACTTTAATTTCATTTTGTCTTCTTCTCTTAAACTCAGTTAATGGCAATGCCATGTAAGAAAAGCAAAAACTAACGTTAGCTAACGTTAGCTAACGTTATTCTCTACTCTCAGGCAGTTCTGCACTAACGTTAGCAAACGTTAATTTTGATACTGAAGCATGTCAATTCGTTCTAGAGCATATACATAATGAAATATTCTTACAAGTATCAACATTCGCATTTTGCGATTTTGTCTACTTCTATGCATGATACCAAAACATTTTGAAGCAAATGTAATTGCAGAATACAGACCATTGATACCAAAGAGAAAATTTGCTGGGTATCCGGTAGAGACGTGCAGTTCTGGTCCCACTAATCTAACGTTAGCTAACTAACGTTAGCCATTGTGGTTTTTGTTTTTCATACATGCAATTACCTATGTTTAAGAGAAAAGGCAAAATGAAATTAAAGGGATCGTAATATTCTCTTAATGAACGTTTGAACGTGAGTAATTTATATTTGTGTACAAAATTAATATAAGACCAAAGTTCACAATCTTTACGCTTCATCTTCGTGTCCAACACGATATTCACGGAACCTCGCAAAAATTATGGCAACTCAATCCGTATTCTCTACTCTCAAGCACTAACGTTAGCTAATGTTAACGTTATACTGAAGCGTGCCAACTTGTTCTATGAGAGCACGCAAAATGAAATATTTTTACAAGTACCAAAATTGGCATTTTGCGATTTTTGTTTACTTTTATGCATGCTGTTATAGAACAAGTTGACAGCATCAGTATAGGGTTAGCTAACGTTAGTGCTTGAGAGTAGAGAGTATACGAGGTGAGTTGCCATTATTTTTGCGAGGTTCCATGAATATCGTGTTGGACACGAAAATGAAGCGTAAAGATTGTGAACTTTGGTCTTATATTTGTACACACATAATCAGCATCCCTTTTAATTTCATATTGCCTTTTCTCCTAAACATAGAAAAACGTATGATAAACAAAAAACACAATAGCTAACGTTATAGCTATAAACGTTAGATTAGTGAGACAGAACTGCATGCACGTCTACCGGGTACCCAGCGAATTTTCTCTGTGTTATCAATGGTCTGTATTCTGTAACTACATTCGCTTCACAAGATTTTGGTATCATGCATAAAAGTAGACAAAACAAGATTTCGTGAATATCGTGTTGAATACGAGATGAAGCGTAAAGATTGTGAACTTTGGTCTGATTTTTGTATGCACATGTAACCAACACACGTTTAGCATCACTTTAATTTCCTTTGGCCTTTTATAGTTAATGGCATGTATAAAAAAAAACAACAACATTAGCTAACGTTAGCTAACGTTAAAGAGACAGAACTGCATTGTATGTACCGGGTATACAGCGAGTCTTGTTGTTATATTGGTTTTATTCTGCAATTACATTCGCTTTACGAGGTTTTGGTTTAAGGCATAAAAGTAGACAAAATCGCAAAATGCCAACGATGATACTTGTAAAAATCATTTTGTTACTGTGCATGCTCAGAAGAAGTTGACACGCTTCAATGTTATAGGGATATGACATGAGAGAATACGGGGTCTGTTGCCGTTATAATTTTTGCGAGGTCTCGTGAATACGCTGTATCATGCTGGTTACGAAGATGAAGAGTAAACATTGTGGTTTTTTGGTCTGGAGTATACCATATTAAAAAAAAAACAACTTAGACACGTTCAAAAGTTCATTCACACTAACAGAATTATATATTAGCATCACTTTCATTTCATTACGCCTTTTTTTTTTTCTTAAGCATAATGACATGTATGGAAAACAAAACCACAATAGATAACGTTTGTAGCTAACGTTAAAGTAGAGAGACAGAACTGAGTGTCTGTCCCGGTTACAGGTTGTTTCGGCAAATTTAAAAGAAGGTTAATAAGGACATGCTTACCGAAACGTTGAGATAGAGAAGGTTCTATTCAGGACCAATCTCCTATCCATGAAAGAATTCAAGGCGTCCCTTGAAACCATCCGCCTGTAAAAGATTAAGACCTCATTGTCTCCGATCACGCAATGATGATGCCACTTCGAGATGCACGATGAAGACAATTTGAATCGCGGCGATCGTTTGTTGACGAACAATAAAAACCTCGGCAAGCGGGAGGGGCAACGAACAAAGGATTGTCTTAATGACTTGCTATAGAGCTTCTCAATGGCAGGAAGAGAGTGTGACAATGGATGCCACCTGTTACGATCCAGGGATGATGAACATGGGATGTAAGTTTTTAGAACGTATATATGCTTATAGTATATAGCAAAGTGAGATACACATTATAGAGAGAATGAAACGTTACCGTTTTTATCGGTAATCGGTAATGATAGACATCATTGAGACTACAGTCATGTTGATATATAACAGTATATATATATATATATATATATATATATATATATATATATATATATATATAATGAGCAAATATTTTCACTCGGATGTTTTATATATATATATTCATAATTAATCTTGCGTGGTCTAATATGAATACTCTTCAGTTTAGAAAACCAAGAGAAAGTTACAATGTATTAAGACAGTCATAAAGTTGGCGCATCGACACGTAAACCTTTTCAGCTTATTCTAGATGTTGGTGACACAACATTTGCTCCTGCAACAGTTGCGCCGGATTATGTTAAGACTGTAGGGCTTTAGATTTAATTTTGATATGATGATTTGGACTTGGGTTAGGGTTATATAATGTTTGTAGGTAGAATTTTGATTGGATTAGTCTAAGATATTTCATGGGAATTAATGATAACAGTAGGCCTAATAAAATATACTGAGATGGATTTTCATCTTTATCTGTTGAATAACGCGAGCGTGAGCGAACAGATTACAATTTACAACGAGTATAATTTCTGTCTGTCCATAGTTCATTTCCAGAAATGAGGTATCAAGTCCTGTAACCCATACCTATACAATTGTACTTTCGAAGCAAAATCTAGTTCGTATAGTTGTCAAGGACCTGTGTGAGGAATGTGCTTTCAATCCGTCTTTTGTCGTGTGTTTTTGTCGAAAATGCTAAACCATTATCGTTGATCGGGCGATGCGAGAAAATTCTCCTTTGAAACCGGCAGGCTTTTGTTGTTGTTTTTGTTTCTTGTATACAAGGACTTTGGTTTTGTTTCTGTTAAAGTCCGAACGTAATTAGCTGGCCCAGTTGATGCAGGGAGTTACCAGCTATGTGACTCTTTTGAAATCGGCAGACCTTTAATCAATGTGCAAGATTTAGCGTCTTCTTTTAATGGAAATCCAAGGAGGTAGGCCTTTATCACGGCTCGCAACTAAGATTTTTGACTTTGGATGATCTTGGTACGCGATATCAGCGTTGATTGACAAGGAAAGACACCTTTGAATCTCGCCAAATCATGCCATTACATGCAGTAATTAAATGAATTACAAGAAAGGCAATACGGAAATACATTGTACATTTAAGTTTGATTTCTGCTGTGCTTGTTCATTTAAAAAGTAATTGAACATCACGACAAACTACATGTAAATGTTTATGAATGTAAGAAAAGACATGAAGACAATACAACTTTGCCAAACTAACATTGAAACTACCTCCCTGTTTTGACATTCCGCGCGCCTATATTCTCGCTGATGAACATGTCTAAAAGCGTCGCCCCCCCCCCCTTGAATATCACGAAAAGATTTAGAGTTTCATCGTTTATCACACGCACAACATCGGATGGTTCAATCTCGTGTTGTTGCAAGCGTTGCGGAGATGAAGCGAAGAAATGCGTTATCACAGTCATAATGTACATTACACTGCATATTTTTGTTATACCTATCATGATGAAGAAAGAAGATTGCACTGTTATTTATTGACCCACCCCCCCCCCCCCACACACACACACTCACACATCCACATTGTTTACACGTTACCCCAAAATATAACGTTTTACATTTTAAAGACATGGCCACCTCTGCTATATTGTCTATGCTGTTTATAACTCTGACCAGCTGATGTGGCGAGACTGTCTTTGCAGAGCAATAATTCTGATGCGGCGAGACTACGAACAGTAGACGCGAGCGAAGCATCCTGATCCACTTTCACTGTTCGTACTTCGTAGTCTCGCCGCATCAGACGTGTGGCTCAGCAAAGATAAGTCTCGCCGTATTAGATGTACATAGCGTAGCAGCAAATAATAGCTGCATCCTCCGCCTATAGGCCACTTCTCGTTGAGTTTACTAGTATTACACAGGCGCAACGTGTGGAAAAAAAATAATCATCGTACGAACGACGGATGATGCACATCCGCAAAAGTAGTTATTGTCTGAACAAAAAGAATTTTCTGCGCTCCAAAAAGACATATATATTTTCAGAGTCGAAAGAGTCATAACTACCTGCATTAACTGGGCCAGCTAATTACGTTCGGACGTTAAAAGAAACAAAACAAAAGCCCTTGCACAAAAAAGGTCTGCCGATTTAAAAGGAGAATTTTCACGCATCGCTTCAACATCGGACAATGGTCCAGCCTAGACAAAAAACAGCAGAAGTCGGACTGAAAGAGACATCCTCACACAGGTCGTTGACAACTAGATTTTGCTTCGAAAGTAAGGCATGAGTTACATGACTTGATAGCTCATTTCTGGATTATGAAGAGACAGAAATTATACTAGCTCAAGTAACTGCAATTCGTTTACCAACGCTCGCGTGATTTAACAGATACGAAATATCCATTCACCATCTGATTATTTGCTACGTCTCCACTTAAAAAAAGTATACAACATGTACATTGAGGTATATTCTGTATAAGTTAGAAAGGTTTACTGTCGACGCGGAAACTTACTTTTAACTGTCTTACTTTCAATCTTCTTTATATTTACCATTTCAAAACTTAAAGTAAACTCACCCACGTATAAGGCGTAGATGCTCTAAACACATTACGACATAATTTATGCCAAAGTACGCTTTCATCTTTCACGAGAGCTTTTGTGTAAGCGAATGCAAAACTTTTTGGGGCGGGGTTGTTTTCAATTGTTTGCTATAGTCATGCGTTATTTTCAGGCTGTTTCATTTTTCAATTTCATGGATTTTAAACATCGTTTTCTTTAAGTATTCCAGTTCTCTCCCCCGCCCTCCACCTCACTGAAATCAGAAAGTCTACCATAAATCTGATCGATAAATACAACGTGGCATTTAGCGATCATGGTTATGGCAGATCACGGTTATGGCATACTCGATTAAGTACACTATAATAATCGACTGATATTTCGACTATGAGCCAAAAGAAAGGTTCTAAAAGTAAAATCATTATGTTGCTTAAAATTGTGATTTTTGCAATGATTCTTTTAACTCAACTCACTTAGCTAATTCTTGGATCGACATTTCCTGGCTAATTACACGCTGTATATTACCAGAACTCCAGTGCGTGCATTCTTTCGTCTGGCACCTGATGGTCCGGCACCTGCTTTTGTGAAAAAAAATTTCACAAGGGTTGGGGGAGGGGTGTCAAGTTTCTTCTATCTGAAGAGACCGCATACAATCTCTTTGCGTTTTCCCCTTATTCTTTGGTTCTTTGTGTTGTGTTTGTGTGCTTCTTTTTGTTGGGTTGTTTGTATTTTCTTTTAATCATTCATGGGAGGGGAAAGAAGAGTAAAAGAGGGAGAAATGAAATAAGTATGCCACGTATGTTGTACACCAGCATCACAATCATCACCACCACTTCGATCCTTAGCCTTTTTTCATTCAGAAACACGACCACCATCATCACTCGAGAAACACACCGAAGCAAACAAATCACGTAACAAAGTACCAAGAACCTTCCCGACAACAACACAAACGCTACAAAGATCAAGCTGGATAAAACTTCGTTCAAAGTATTTTGTTAGGGCTAACGATCCACTGTATACACAAACGTATTCTGAGGACTAGTCTGAGCTAACGTTAACCCGAGTGATTGTACTACGCTACTATTATTACGTTACATAATAATAGGGTTATATTTATAGGTTTGTGAATTTATAATTACAGTATTTATGATAGTGTAACACCGAGGATCGTGAACTGACTTAGCGAGATATTGCCGTTTTTTTTTTCTTTCCGATTATTCATGATCTTGAATATTCAACGTGAAATCGGAAAATCCTTTTTTTTTACTTATTTTTTTCTTTGCGAATGCATATTAGAAGTTCCCCTTTTTGACTAAATATAGGCCTAGTCTTCATCGCTAAAGCGTTTTATTGACAATACTTAATGAACAATGATAAAAAGAAGTGCTTTGTCCAATATACTCATTAAAAAAAAAAAAAAAAAAACGTTTCTGCGAGCTCGCTGATATCTGACACAGGGTAACCAACAAACTTCCGTTAGCTAACGTTAGATGCAGGAGAGGGATAGAAATTTCTCAGAGTGTACATCTAATGAGCTTTAGGTGGCTGTACATAATGTGAGAGAGAGAGAGAGAGAGAGCGTGTCTGTAAAGAATTATACAGACTAACGATAGCTAACGTTAGCTAACGTTACGACTCACGCTCCATTGTAGTTACACAAGACACAATTCTTTGCGAATTCATTAAAAAAAATATTTTTGACTGAATATAGGCCTAGCTTTCATCACTTATGCGTTTACTGACACTAATTATTGGACTGAAAAGAGAGGGTTGGTCTGTCCTGTTCAATACTGTCTCCTCAATTCTGCCGTTAGCTAGTAATTTAATATTCATTGTTATTTGACAAAAGGTAGGGACGGTCGGAAAGGAAAGATATTTCTCTGCAATGCACACCAAATGAGATTTGTGGATGGATGTGTGTGTGTATGTGTGTGTGTGTGTGTGTGTTTGAGCGTGGTTAAAATATGTAATGTATATAAAAAAAAATAAAAAAAATAACGTTTGTAAAGCTGTAGTTGAATAGGACTAAAGCTAACGTCAGCCCAAGTAATTGCATCATAGGAATAAAAAGATCCGTCTGTCCGGAGTCTTCATTTCTTTATTCATCCATTAATTCTTTCTATTTTTTTCATTTATTATAATAATTATTTTATTTATCTTTTTACTCTATTGCTCTCACCTCCCTGGGTCAAGGTACACACACCTGCACTACAGGTTGCCACGCGGACCCAGCAGTGCCATGCGCCGCGTGCTACTCAATTGCGCAATGAAATCTCAGCTCACAGACTGATCGACATCAACACGTGTTCGCTACCAGCTGGTTATTGTATGCAGAGACATTAATGTGCTGTGGCGTGGTATTGTGTCCATACTCAACTCGCGAGCTCGCTATATAAAACGCACGGTACACAGCTATCCAACGAAGAAGTCTAACGTTAAAGATCCTATATGAAGGGAATAAATGTTCGTAAAATTCGTTTGTAGATGAAATATATGTTGGTAATTGACCAATTATGCAAAAAGTTTGGCTCAAATCCCCGCAAGCATCTAGATATCCGCTATTTGCAAGTCCCAAACATCCCCCTCCCTCCCCCTCGAAAACCAGCCACAGTACGGGACTCCAAAAGTTGTGACGTCACGCCAGGGTAGTTAGAGCCACGGGCCCCGGATGCTCTGTAGAAAAGCATTTGGCATCGGGAAAGAATTTCTGTCAATTTTTTTTCAAAGTCTGAAATCTCTGCTATTTATACTTTTGACACCAACTCTTTACTGTTTGTCTACACTTAATAGTATTATCATGAACTGCTTCTTCTCAAACAATTATTTTGTATTACTATGATCTGCAACAAGCCCAAATTTCACACAATTATCACAATTTTCTCCTCATAGTTTTGGTGCGAAAGTAGATCCGGTCGGCCGTCGGTCGGTATGACGTATCACCTCGCAGCTCGTATCGTATGCATTGTACGTACGTACGTGCGTGCGGCAGTGTTGCCAGATGGTGATCTTGGTAACCAAAAATAGTGAAATTTGGTGATTTTTTGAAACCCTTGGTGACAAAATTTTATCCTGGTAACCAAATCCATATTTGGTGATTTCTGGTGATCTTTTGGTGATTTTTGGTTATCTTTTGGGGATTTTCGGGTGATTTCGAAAGAAATAAACAAAATCACCATGAAAACTAGTCTATTTTCCAGAAAGCATGGCGTAACACTTTCCCATAGATACATAACATGTGCGTTATTGTCTTGGTATACTGTCAGATCTTATACACACACAAAACACACATCGCACATTGTACGCAATGCATGTGTGTGACTGTGTGTACTGCACGCACACGCGCCGATGCAATGGTCGCCACGCTGCTGTCGGATCATACTCAGCTGTCTACTGCTGATAAAGCTACAAACCGCGGCCACCAGCTGTGCTGGCTACGTCATAGCAGGGAGGTTGGGACAGTGTTGGAAGCAGTACTGGTTGGAAACCAGCGAGCTCACTACTGATAATGAGTGTTCGATATAATTATATCAGTTTGTGGTTATCTTGTAGTTGAAACCCTTACCCACTTTCCCCAGATATCTCGAAAGATCTGTCTTATACTGGTGAGTTGCAAATCTTAAATACTCGAGTAAATGATAAGCTGACTCTAATAGCATCGAGTAAATCATGGTTAGATCTGTAATCGATATTTGACAAATGACAACTACTTGTATACTGTGTAGGACTGTGATTCTGTGTGCTGGTTGTGCGTGTTCGGTGGTGCTGCAATGTGCATTCACGCAAATGCAAATGGAAAGGATGACTAGATATCTACTAGTACTAGGTAGCTGCCTGCTACTAGGCAGAAGTGTTTGATTGACAACACTCATCCACTATGAGGACATTCATGCTGTCAGTGTAGGAACGGTTTTTATCCAATATCTCCTAAATACTGTTGATCAGTCATAAATCTTGAATTCTTCAGGAAAAAAAAAGAAGAGAGACAACATGAATGATAAGAAGGCTACTACCTCAATTCCCTCGAGTTGCATGAGAATATGTTTCTAGTAGGATCTAGACCACATAACTTTCGAGTTTCAAAGTGATGGCACTTAAACAGCAGTGGTGGTAAGTTGCTTTTTTGAAATTGTAATACATAACGAACAAGGACAGATTAAAATTAATCATAAACATGAAGAATTACAACTGATTAAATTACAAAACCTTAGAACTACTCTGTGTACTGATTTAAAAAAAATGAGATGTAAAGCAAAAGTGAATTGCGATTTATCAACCCTTGTCAACAGTGATATCTAATATTGTGATATTTAATTTATATCTTTGTTTTGAAAAGTAATACCAATATGTGCAATTACTATGCTATACTTCTACTACTACAATAGCCCCTTGCCCTTGTCTATCTCTGCACTATTTTCAGACTAGGCATATTCAGTATGGCCACACCACCAGCAAAGAAATCTAAGACCAAGTATGAGGCATCAAGAAAGTATTTGACCTCATGGGAAACTGAGTTTAACTGGCTTACTTCTGTGATGGACAACGATGTGAAATTACCATTCTGTAAATACTGCAGAAAGCAGCTAAAGCCTCATCATGCCTCCTTAAAAAAACATCAAGATACCCCAAGCCACGTTGCGGCGAGAAGAGCTATTGCAGGGAGTTCAATGACCAAATTCGCTACATGCAGTAAAAAGATCCAGCCTGCTGATGCTGTTAAGGCCGCCGAGCTTCATTTGGCTGTTACGACATGCTGTCATAGTCCTCTGAGCTCGATTGATCATTTGTCTGAGACGATCAAAAAGTATGCAGCTGGTAGCACTCTAGAGTCCATTTCGATACATCGCACCAAATGTACAAAACTTGTGACACAAGTTATTGCTCCTACCATAAAGGAGCAAGTAAAGGAAGATATGTCAGAGAAAGCATTTTCTCTGATAATCGACGAGAGTACAGATGTGTCATCAACAAGAGTTCTTGCCATCCTTGCAAGATACTTTAGTGAGGAGAAAATGGAAATACTGACCGTACTCTTGGGGTTTCAAGAGATCTGCGAAGCCACCGGCGAACAGCTCTTCAAGGCATTACAAACCGTTCTAGATGAGTACAATCTGAACCTCTCCCGTTGTGTAGGTCTTGCAACAGATGGAGCTTCAAACATGACCGGAGAACACAACAGTGTTTGGAGCCGAGTAAAAGAGGTTGCACCAAAATGCACACTCATGAAATGTGTATGCCATTCCATCGCATTGTGCGTACAGAAGGCATTTGAGGGACTCCCTTCAAATGTGGGATTCATGCTCTGTGAAGTTCCAAGTTTCTTCAGCCACAGCTTCTTGCGCCGAGAAGCATATAAATCACTCTATGACACATTCTGCGCTGAAGAGCTAGAGGAAGGAGAACTTGCAAGCAAGAAGATGCCCTTCAAAAAAATGTCTACAACTCGTTGGCTAGTCAGGGGGGAGCTCATCCGGAGGATTTGGGAACACTGGGATCCTCTGAAAAACTATTTCCAAATGGCAATGAACGAAGGCACGCAAGATGTCCGTTACCGAGCGAGGATGCTGTTCCACATGTTTGACGACAAGTCAAATTTCTTGTACTTTACATTCCTTGCACCAGTTGTGGAGAACCTAGACCGCCTGAATCAGAAATTCCAGGCTGAAAATGCATCACCGGAAGGGCTCTCAGATGCGTTAGACATGCAGCACAAGTCATTGAAGGAACGGGTGTATGATCACGGTACTGGTGCAAGACGTCCTCTGAATCTCATAGACTATGGTCACAAATTTACAGCTGAAGCAGTCAGGTTGCAGAGGGAGCCTGCCCATCTACAGATCGTAGACAATGTGAGAACCCGATGTGCTGACTTTCTTGCATGTCTCATATCTGAGATAGAAAAGAGGCTACCTGAGAGCAAGAAGACATTCCAAAAATTGTCATTACTTCATCCCAAGAATGTACTGTCGCAAATGTCATGTTGTGCCTTTTCAGACCTTCCTCTTCTTCATCTGTGTGAGGACCTTGATGTGGTTGAGGAACAGTACAGAATGATCCGCTTGCATCTGTGGAAGGAAGAGAAGATCTTCAAAGGCAGCATACCAGATGACAGCCAGTCCTTTTGGAAGGGCATTTTGAATCATGAAAACTCCGACCGACACAAGCCATACAGGACAATAGGACTTTATGCCCTCGGAGCGCTGTCTTGTCCCATCTCCAATGCTTCAGTCGAACGCATCTTCTCCATAGTGACATGGGCAAAAAACAAGTATCGCAACCAGCTTTCGACTAAAACTCTAGAAGCCATAGTCTTAACCAAGACCACTTTTGGCTGCTGTAATAAGTTTGAGGTCACTGCAGCAATGCTTAAAAGATTCAATGCAAGCATCTATGACTAGCTTCCAAGTGTATGCAGTAAACAGATGCGCATCAGTACGTTACGTTCCCTACAACATGAAGGTAAGTGGTTGTATTTTTTCAATTCAATTCAATTCAATTCAATCATAGTTTATTTCCGATCAACGAAAATCAAAACATAGTACAAAGTATACATGTCATGAAATGATATTTTTCAAACATTAAGGATTTGCAAAAGATTCATGTAGTATCCGAGATAAATTATATAACAACATATATTTATATATATATATACGAGGAGGATACTTCGTGGGCGTGCGGAAAATAGATTCGATATGAAAATAGTGATCCACTAAAAAGCAAAGCTTGTGGGACGTGGATCGCTAGAGCAAGATCAATGAATGTACACAATGTATGTTTTTATGAACGATATAGAAAAAAAAGCACTGTTAGAGCGCAGACCTCTGTCAAGCCAGCAGCTCATTTCCACCCATACACGCATGAACACGCGCATTAGTGTGGGTATACTGAGTCTTTGAATAATGCCTCCGCTGCCTTGAATGCAGACTAAGCTAGCCCACTTGAGATGGCGTTTGCACCCAAATGCATGATCTAGTCCGCGAGATCGTTGTGTCGCGATTAGTCTCAGTTTAGACACAAAAGATATACAAGTCCAGACCGTATTGGCTAAATATTCACAAACCATGTCAATTAGTCACGGCCAGTGCCGTATATACGGCACTGGTCACGGCTAATAGATCTTCATGTCGTCAACAAGTGAATCTCGTCGACCATGCTTTCCATCTCTGAATATCTCGCAAAATCTCGGATGCTGAAAAGGACATGCGCAAAAACCTGCGCGTACGCTAATTTTTTTATCTATACACACCTACAGCAGCAGCAGCAGCTCCCACAGCTTGAACTCCCTTGGAAGTTCATTGATCCTATATGCCAAAAGATTAAAAAATAAAAAAAAAAACTTAAAAAAAAATCAATTAAAAAAAAAAACTTCGAGAAAAAACATTTTCTCAGATTTGGTGATTTTTTGTGGTTTTTGGTGATTTTTCACAGGCCTTTTGGTGATTTTGTTCCGTTGGGACCTGGCAACGCTGGCGTGCGGTTCACATTTGTATCATCGTAACTTTTTCATAGCGGTTCGTTTCGAAATTTCGCGTCGATCAATTTTGAGCTTTCACTCCTTCCGAAAATGGCCGAGAACAGTGAGTTATCAGAGTGATCTTTTTATGGACTTTGAGGAGTACGTTAGTGAAGAGGAATGAAGCGACAAAAGCAGAGAAGGGGACAAGAATATAGACGAGGACGATGGAAGTTGGGAAGATGTAAGCTGGGGAGAGGACGATGGAGAAGTGGGAGAGCAAGGTGCTGTCGACGTCAATCCAGCCGGGGAAGCAGCGGCAGGGCCACGGGTGCCGCAACCCTATTGTCATGAGCCGCTGCCTTTCGATGGAGATGGAATGGCAAACGACGGGGATGCTCCTCGTCTCGATTTTAGACATATTCATTAAGACATATTTCAAATTTCATGGCGAAATGATGTTTCTATCTTGAGAAATTTAACTTTGAAATCACAGCAATATCACCCCATTTTTTTACGAGCACGCATGAAAATGTGACCCAAATCATGTTTGCAAACAACGCCGAAAAGCTGCATTCGCGTGTGGATCTCCAGCGATCAGATAATGAGCGTACAGCGGTTAGAAAATACGCGTAACAAGCGCAGAAGCCACTCCCCCTATGTGTTGTCATACCCTGTGTGCGCTGCGTGCGTACGTACGTGCTCGGTATTCAGTTTACATTCGATTCACATGTACCGTATTGAGCGCCCTACAACACGTACGAACCCCGCGTATGTATGCAGGCGCAGCTAGCTAGCAGCAGCTAGGCAGCCCCGCCGGTAAAATTCGGGGAGCCGAGCGGACGAGAGAGCATCGCGATTGCAAGCCAGGGCAGCCGGCATGGCGAGCATGGTTACGTTCGCACTTTGGCTAAGCGGACATGATTGTATTCACAACCGACTTCTCGGCTTTATAGTGCCAGTGACTCGAGCATCGCGAGTGCACTTTCGAAATATAAATGCCATATAAATGAACAACGATAAGATCATAACCAATCCACAAGTAAACTAATGATAGTAGACAGAAATTTAGTCTGGTTGTTTTGCAAGACGTACGTGATTTGTGAGCGTGACTGTATCCGATATGTACAGTACAGGGTGCGTGCTATGCTGTGATGCGTGTTGTAGGCCTATAGGAGCTATCGCAAGCGACACCAGCCCAGTTTCCTGCCTCGATATGCACATCATACACAACACATACACACACACACGTAGTGACACACACACACAGAGGTAGCTCTTTGCTGGCAGCATCTGGCGTCCGCACCGTACCGCGCGCTGGCACGTACAGAGTCGCATCACTCGCGGATTAATCTTTTACGCGGGACGTTATTTTTCCAACCAAAATAAAACTAAAAAAGTCCTCTCAAAATTCTAAATTTTCTGAATATTATGTGATGTATCAAAAAATCGTTCACTAGAACATTTTTTTCTAATAATTCTTAAACAAATTAGAACATAAAATCCATCATAAGAGAGCGATATGACGCAATTTTAAAGCTTTGACAGCACTGCATTTGCGTGGACATAAGAGGGAATACCCTTACGTGACATCATAATCTAGGGGTCTTGACTCAACGGGGAATAAGGCTTCGATATTTTGACGAAATTTGAACGCATATTCCTCAAAAACCAACCTTTTTAGGGGTTTGAAAGATGTGAGATAGGAAAGTATGGTTAATAAGCCTTTCAAAAACACAAACAGTCCAGTTTTTGGCGATCGGCTTCTTATGTGAACTTTAATGTTAGGAAGGCCGAATGTACTAACAGTTACAGCTACACAGTCGAATGCAGTGACATAGTAACAGTAAGAACGTGAATGAGAAGGCATCAATCAGACTGCCTGTAACAGTGTACGCTGTATTGCCTGTAACGTTAGGAATGATACGAGGCACGATCATGCTCGCAGCTCGATCCATGCACCACAGGAGCGTTAATTTACATGATAAACTGTCCACTAGCAAAGTTACGCTCAATCGAGCGAGCACTACGAATTCCCGATGCCTTCAGGACCGAGATATCGAGTGAGCTTATCGAAGATTAATTGTATTTCTTATAGTTATGCATGATGCAACGTAGGTCTGAGATTTTACGAGACCTAGATCTAGTGCAGTATCTGGAAGAAGTTACCTCTGTGACGCGACCTGCAGGTGGTGGAAGCGTGCGGCACCGCCGCCGCGCTTCCGAGTTTTCCGTTCCGAAAGCAAAGAAGAAAAAATCACGATCGCGAATTCGCTTTTCGGAACCGAGAAAACTCTAACGTTAGTACTCGAGTCCGGTGCACGAGTTTCCATCGAGCCAACACACAAACGAGTTAGCTGCCAGCTAGCTAACGTTAGCTGGCATCTAACGTTAGCTGCCAGCTTGGCAGCTAACGTTAGCTACAGTATCGATAGCTAACGTTAGGTATCGATCGCTAACGTTAGCTTTCGTTAGCTAACGTTAGCCAGGACAATTTTCACGACACCAACGTTAGGTGAAACGTTAGGTGAAACTTTATTGTGACAGATACTGTATGTAAGTTAGTGTGACCTCTCCTTGAAATATATTCTTCCTTTATAGCTTTGAGGGGAACCTCCAGTGTGTGTTGTACACTACTGTATTGTTGCACATTATCTGATTTATTGCTAGTGCTGCACATACCAAGTACATATTTTTTCTGTTGCATCAGTTATGTTGAAATTTGCAGTTACATGTGAATATCCATTTTTGTAAAGAATTGTAATGAGGAAATATGTTGATTCCTCTTTCCTTCAAAGTGTCATTTAAACAACATGTACTCCCATAAACATATTTTTCATAGTAGTCCATCTGATGTGGAAATATTTTGTTTTCCCTCACAATCTTTCAATATTATATTTATTTGAAAGAAAGTGATATTTTATTTGAACTCATCACAGTTGTCTTCCTAATTTTCTAGAAGAATTATACAATTATTTACTATCAAAATCAACTATTTGAAAAGATAGATGATGTATCAGTCATGAACAGGAATGGTTACAGTACTTTCAATTCAAAGAAAAATAAATAGGAAAAAAAATAATAGAATCACCTTTTAACGCTTTCTCTCCTGGGACAAAATTTCAACCTTTAAAGAAAAAGTGCAGTTTCTTCCATGTACTTAATATACATGTATAGCACACACACACACACACACACACACACACACAATCATGTTAAGCTTTATGAATAGAGAAATGCAAAGGAGAGATTGAAGTGTCAATTTTGAAGATGGACACTCAACAATCAGTAATCACAGTGTGATTAAAATGATTTGACATAGAAAGCATCGTCCCACATTCATATATTTGTGTTGGAAACTTAAAGGGATAGTATAGTATTGGTGGAGATGAGAATTGGGCTTTAATTTTTTGTGAGATACCAAGAAAACACTTAAGAAATAGTACAAAGCATACCATTCTAAGAGGAATTCAAAGTTTATTTGATGAAAATCGGGTTTGGGATGACTGAAACATCCAAAAACAAAGTAAAGCAAAGCGATCGTAAAAAAGTGTGGGTCCCACACTTATTACAATTGCTCTGTTTTGGATATCTCAGCCATTTCAAAACCAATTTTCATCATATAAATGTTGAATTCCTCATAGAATTACATGCTCTTTCATATTTCATGAGAGGTTTCTCATTATCTCACCAAAAAATTATAGAAACCTGAAATTAGGTCTCAACCAAAACTATACGATCCCTTTAAGCAATATTCTTTCAGTAAACTTTTTCTGTAGTGACCCGCCAAGGCCCTTATTTATGACACTATAACATAGTACTTAAAAATCATTTCTTTGAAAGACCCTTGCTCAACCTCTCTTGAATCGGTTTCCACTGTACTTTCAAGATCATAACAGAAGTGATTACCTGTAGTTAAAGAGATAAGAGTTAGAAACTGAGAGTGTCATTAGTAACCCTTGATCCATCCTTAGCAGGCAGACTTCCAAGACAGTGAGCGATGTTTGATCTCAAATCATTCGCTTTCACACACACAGGAGATACTCTAAAATGAGGAATGTTCAAGTGCATTTTAATTTCACAAATTTCATGAGAGCCATGATTCATGAAATTAAAATGCACATGAAAGTTCTTGTCTACACTATGTGCACTGAATGTCAGTGGAAATTCACAAAAGTTTGGTGCCACAGATATCTTGCTTTACGGTATGAGTTTTTGAATCATGATAGCGTCGGCTGAGAATGAGAAGAGTGTTAAAGGACAAGTTCACCTTCATATACATGTGGATTGAGTGAAGGCAACAATGTTAGTAGAACACATCAGTGAAAGTTTGGGGAAAATCCGACAATCCGTTCAAAAGTTATGAATTTTTAAAATATCTGTACAATCACTGCTAGAGGAGAAGACTACTACAGTGTATGATGTCACATGCGTACAACGATATAAGGAGAATAAAAAGAGAATTTCACAAAACTTGACTTTTTTAATAAAGTGCACATTTCCTCGACTTGTTACTGACTTATGTTAGGGGTAATATTATTCTCCCTGACTTCTGAAAGAGAGAAGTCGAGAGTTCTTTTATTATGCGAGAAAAGTGAGAATATCTTGAATTTTCTTTATACTTTCTTTATATAGTTGTACTCATATGACATCACAAGCTATAGCAGTCTTCTCATCCAGCCGTGACTGAGCAGAAACTTCAAAAATTCATAACTTTTGAACGGATTGTCCGATTTTCCTCAAACTCTCATTGATGTGTTCTACTAATATTGCTGCATTCACTCAACCCTCATGTCTATGAAGGTGAACTTGTCCTTTAAGTTGCCACTAAACCCACAGTGTTCGAGACAACTTAACGCCCTTCTCATTCTCAACCAATGAACATGAAAAGAGGGTTAGTATTTGACTTGAATATCACTTGATGAGTTATGAAGTTTCATTAAACGGGTTCAAGAATGTAGCCAATCAGAAATAAGAAGAGTCAGGTGTGTGTTCTGTATTTTTTCATGCACAAGAATGCAAAAGGAACGGTGAAAAAAGTATAAAAAGCCTTGTCAGTGCTAAGATTTTCTGAGAGTGTGCAACCAGCTAAAAGTTTGAAAGATTATATAAATGGGAATCATAATTTAGTTGTCTCTTCTGGTTGCCACTGACAGTATTCAATAGCATGGGAAGACTTTGAGTTCTCATGCCATTGAGTATGAAAGTGAAAGGAATCAGTGTTTGACAGTAACAACATATAATGAGCTGATATATATATATATTTTTTTGTTAGTAGGCCTATATAGGGCCTACAAAGAAACAACCCTTGATAAGTTTCTGTAAAACTCCTTAACCCGTTGAGTTAGAGTCCTGAGTATACTCCGGCAAGCGTCTATGTGAAATGCATGTTGTAGCAGAATCAAACCGCCCTCAACGGGATATGCAAGACATGAAACAGAAGCCTGTGACATTGAGGCATGTTCACACTGTAAATGAAACCCCCAAAACTGAAACAACATTTTTCTCTTTCTTGAGCCGTGATAGCATTTCCGGAAATTACAGTGTGAGCCAACAAATCATGATTTGTATTAAGCAAGTTCTATCCAAAACAAGACTAGATTATTTCATATTTTTGCTTTCTTTATTGTTGCATTTGGTTAAATACATCATGGGAATGGATTGATTAGAAAGTATTGGGTTGAGCTTGTTTACTGAAAGATTGAATGACTGACCTTATTTGAGATTTAAGCCTATTCAATTTTCATGACCAAAATAAAGTATAAACATGTACAAAACAAACATCTACGCATGTAAAATTGGAGTGGAGATATTTCCCTTTGTTAATCATATAAATTGACTTTTTATCTTATTTGGTGAAATACAAGATCACAGATTGTGTATTCAAGACATGCAGTCCTGAAAAAGAAGGTAGAACATCTAGTGGTGATTATTTACTTGCAAAACCACTTGGTCAAATGTTACATTATGACTGCAGCTATTATCATTTGGCACTGTGACATCAGCCTAAGTTTTGAGTGTGAATTGGACTCAGTGGTGTCCATGGGAATATCTCACCTTCCCAAAGGGTAGAAGCTGTTGTTTCAAACACACTTCCTCTTCTAACATTTCTCTCTCTCTCTCTCTCTTTCCCTCTCTTTCTCTTACCCTCTATGCCTGTATGCATTTCTCTTACTGGAAAAAGGTATTTGGAACCATTTTTGCTAGCATTACACACTGTTTTTATAATGAGCCCCCCCCCCCCTCCAATTTCCTGAGTGCAAATCAAGGGCAGGAAGTACAGCATACTGCTGCACTAGCTCTTGTGTAGTGTAAGAGAGTGATGGTTTAAGCATTAACTATTTTCGTTGGATTTTTTTTTTGGGGGGGGGGGGGTGGGGAAGGGATTGAGTAGGAGGATAGGGTTAGGAAAAAGAGAGAAACATAGGGATCGAGAAGGCAGAGAGAGAGGGGGAGAGAGAGAGAGAGCTAGAATACATGTTTGTGTATCTCCACTACCTGTAAATCCATTCAAATCTGTCTACTCATAGTGAGTGTGATTTGGGCTCATGCCTGGCACCTGATATGTAAGTAGGTCATATCAGACAGAGAGAGAGAAAAAAAAAGTGTGTGTGTGTGGGGGGGGGGGGGCGAGGAAGTGAAGGAAAGCAAGCTGCCAATCAGTTTACTGTGTCGCACACAGTCACACACTGAGCCCGTTACAGGATTCTTTTTATGCCGTTTGCTGATTGGCCGCCAGATCACACTGGAGCCACTGACATAGCAACGTGAGCACATTTGAGCTGCGAGCAACAGAAACCTGTGGCTGTGTGTACCCATATTTACTCCTCTCGAATGAGTGGGGTCTCCCGGTCTGGTAAGAACTTTGAAAACTGTGCGTCACAGTTTTCTGAAATACAATGCCTGTCTCACTTAAAATCTGATTATGCGACAAGCCACTCAGTGACATATTTTTCAAATTCAAAATGGCACTTGCATGCCTGTGAAAATGAGGTGAATAGTATGCTAGTGTCATTCTGAATTAACTCTTCCAATTTGATGGCATGGTGGAGAGGGATTACCTGAATGGCTGTCCACTGAGTGCATTTGCAATATTTTGTTTTTGATATATATGGGTTAATCAATATTGATGTCGATCAATTTGTTCATAATTTGTGAAGATCAATATTTACGTCAAACCTTTTCTATTGCTTGACACAGGTTGTGAGAGAAAGCGGATTAGAATTTAATCAGTGTACCTATTTTGATTTTATGTTTAGTCAGAACAGAAATATCCTGGAGTGTGAATTACATCTGCATGGGTTTGTCTTTTTCCAAAATACAGGAAGCAAATTAAATGATTGAAATTTTTTGACAGGTGCCGCATATTTTCCTAGCAATAAACAGGATTCCTGGCCACTGGAACGAAGCTCGAATAAGTGATCCGTGATTTATGATTCTCACTCTCGGAGACTCAGTCAAATTGAGTTTTGCCCCAATATCTGCTCGTTCAGCGGTGCAGACGGCTGGTCCAATAGCAGTCTAATAGCTCTTATTCACCCTGATAAATTTAGAAGGGGAGTTATCCTGAGAGTTTGATCGGAGTGAGAGCGACTCTCTCATATTACTGGCCAAGTATCAGTAGTCGTCCCTCAACGTTAGGAGGATACAGTCATTTGCTGCCCGCTCGTCTGACGGACTACTTATATGACAGGAATATTTCACTACGCTGCTCGCATCGCAACACTGCGGCTGCCGCAGACTCGGCAGCTAGCTCACTTTTATTACTTCCTTCTTCCGATTTTTTTTTGTCACCCAGATTTGCTCTCTCGCTGTCCAGCTCTGCATATCTTCCAGGCTAGAGATCTAAAGTGGCATTTTATCACATCACCTCGAAGACTTCCATGTCTCAACATTTTGTCATCTATTGTGAGGGCCGAATACAAAATTTACTCATCAAAAGTTTATATCCAACAACTGACTCTTCGAATTATTTGCAATAGTGATTGAGCGTCATTGCCGTGAAATATTTGCCATTGCTCGCTTTTTTGACACGGTATTCTTGAGTCAGAAGCCTAAATAATAGATTTATAGCTTCACGACGCATCACAGAGATTTGCCTTCTTCACTACGCACAGAAAGCAAGCAGCGAGCCCCCGAGAAGCACAGCGCCACCAGCAGGCCTGGATCCTAGTCGCCGCGAGGTCCGTGGGATATGCTTTGACGGACCGAGAAAAGTCGAAATCGAACCGGCCATGACGTCTGCCCCGTCCGGGAAAGTATGGAACCGGCTGAAGGACCGGGTGAATCGCAACGGGATCGTGCGCCGCATCAGCATCCGGCGTAGTAGCCGGGTCAAGAAGTACTCCCTTGACGATGAGGAGCGCGGACCCGACAATACCCCCATCAACGAGTGAGTGTCTTCCCGGTCTTTGGACAATATCCTCCTATCACTGCACGACTGATGTCTGGCACCATGTCTCTATGAATTGTCATTCACTATAATCGTTAACCCATGAAATATGTTCATTTTGCTTGCACCGACTAACTCTCACCGCACTTTTGTTTTCAAGCTCTTGAGATTATTTGTACACTTTTCATGCATGTAATTATTTGGTTTTTGTTTTTTGTTATATCTTGTTCTTTGTTATATATATCTCATTATTTGTTTTATTTCTTTGTATTGGTATCCACCCAGTGAGCAGACTAACAAGCACGAGGAATCTAACCTTACTGTTCCTGATTGCACACAATTTTATTGTTTACCATTACTAATATTTTTTTGTTTTTTATTCCTCTCGCATACCACGTTATATTATTTTTTTTTTTTGCCTCTTATTGATCTGCACATTCTTTCTGTTCTTGGCACTTAGCAGTCTGACAGGAGTCACACAAATTGTTTTCTTGTCTCTCTGTAACTAGAGAAATAATGCTTAGTGGTAGTTAGAGTTTGTATGTGGAATGCCAAACTCCGGATCTGTTAATAAGTGATGAATTTCAGATATCCTGGTCTATTTCCTCCTCACTAATACAACCAGCTGATTTTCTGTTGCGTACTTTTGCACAATTCTCTCATGTAACGATATTAACCACCCAAGTCTTTGTCTATTCCGTATTTTTTGTTTCACTCTCTCAAGAAGACTAAAGCATCATCAGAAGCACCCCAGCACCATGTAACCTATTTCAATTATTGAGACATGTTCTACCCACTGTGGGAGCCTGGAGGACACTAATTCAATGGACTTACTCCCTTCTTGCATTCAAGTGACTTTATACTCTTTCTGCCATTTAGACAATTTAGTCTCCTTGTTCGTATATTACTATGATATTCATCTGTCATATCTATCCATCAATATATCTGTCTACATTTGTTTATGTAAGATGTATTGCAACTTTTATATTTCAGATTAACTTCACTTTAATAATATGGTGTTTTTTTGGTGTGGCACAAATCTGACTGACTTACAGAGTTCCCCCACCAACTGCATATTTACTAGAAGCTTATTATATATTATGTTTTTATTTTTGTTTTTGGAGAATTTTACAAGTCATAATTGCAGAAATTGACAATATGCCAAAGTATTCCCTTCAGTAGTGCATAGTATGCAGTGTATATTGTCTCCAGTGTGGGAAATTGCTGACTTGGCTTCTTGACAAAGGGAAAAAAATAGTTATTCAATTCCATCCCTGTGGTTCTCTATCTCATCTAACTTCTCACAAATTCCCTGTAAAAGTCCTGATTCATAAAACATGCTCACAGAATGACAATAGTGATGATAATAAGCCACAGTTCTATAGCACATATCGCCACAGATGTTGTCCCTCTGTACTATAGAAAAAGAGAAGGAGTAAAGGAAATAATCAGTCTCAGGTGATAACAAGCAAATCGATTCTATCTAGAAAACATGTTCCGATCACTGTACATTATGTTAAAGTACATTGCTCTGAATTCATCTATATCTGGTATTGACATTGTCATTTTTATGTCTTCTATGACTTTTCCTTTTCTGTTATTTGACAAAGATAATGTGAAATTTAGTTTAATTTCTTTGTAAATAGATACCATGTGAAAAAGGGCTCTAACCTCCGTGGGCTACACTGCTAAAAGGGGGGGGGGGGGGGGGGGGGAAAAGCCTTTTGGTCAAACCTGGAGCTGTTACCCTTCCAGTAGTCAGAACTGCACATTTTAGTTGTGAGAAGTAACATTGAAAAAGAAAAAGACTCAGGGATGACAAGCAGATATTATGTCATCCTGTGCACTGTGTCTGAATTTAGTGCACCCTAACATGCAATTGATGTCAACTGATGATTACTTTTGTTCTTAGTTGAGTGATATCAATAGAATGGTCTTTATCAGTGGAGATTACTACTGTAAAACATGATATATTCGCGGCATGAATTTTTCGCGAATTGGAGCCGACGGCCTTTTTTGCGGCATGAAATTTTCGCGAACTGCCACTGGCATTCAATGCATATAGTGTAGACAAGAACTTTCGCGTGCATTTTAATTTCGCGAATCTTGGCGCTCGCGAAATTCGCAAAATTAAAATGCACGCAAAAATTCCTTGTTTTACAGTATCTGATAGAAGATGTGCTGTCCTTGCGACAAAATAATGTAGTTTCATTGAAAAAGCACCCAGATATTAAAGCGCAATACCACTTCATGTGCAACTTGATTTTATTAAAGAGACCAAGTCAAAGTAAGCAAAATGATTGGTAGAAATTTCAGTGAAATAATGGCAGAAAATAGAAAAATTATGGCATTTTGCCATTAGATGTAGTTTACTTTTTTTTTACACATTGAAGTGATATTGGTCACAATTCTTTACAGAGTTAGCTGGGGTGATGATATTAATGCCTCCTACATTTCTTTTACTTATTTTCTATTAAAGTCACCTTTGACACACCAACAGTGTAGTTTGTCTTTGCACTTTAAAAATCTGTATAGATATGTATCAGATAATTCATTCTGGGATATTGGTGTATGAACTATTTGTCAAACTCTACAAAAGGTAATCAAATGCTGTGATTATGGGACAAAATGTGTATATAGGCCAATTACGCATGGCACTCTGTGAGTAGAAAATAGTTCAGAGATTTGAGCAATTTTAACAAATGATTCATTAGTTTCATTGTAGTTTCCGATTTCACTCTTCCTGGTTTGTTTTATATGAGATTTTCCTTTATTCTTTGATGAGTGAAGCTGTATTTCTGTGCACATAGTCACCCATCAGAATCCATTATAAGTAAGCTGATTTTTTTTTTTCGGGGGGGGGGGGGGGGGGAGAGTATTGTGAATTTTCAGTCTGTGTAAACAACTAGAGTTGTCTACGTGCTTGTATACTGCATGTTATTGTAGGCTGCTCTTTCACACACGTGACTACTTTCAGCTGAAGGAGTTGGTGCCCTACCTTGGGGGTAGAGAGTTAATACCATTGCAGGAACCAATTAATTAGAGCACCAATTTTGCTATTGTGGGTGGATCATGCCATGACAGTAGGGAGGTGGCTGATTGTTGTCTTGAGGTGTGTATGAGGACCTCATGTGGGAGGTCTGAATAACCTCTATAATTAGCACCATTGCCTTGCCTATGTTGTTAACATATTTAGCACAATTAGTCTCCCAACTAGACACCTCACACACACTGACTGGCCACTATTGTTGTTGTCATTCATTAATCGCAGCCAATATCACTCACAAATTGATATGACAGCTTGGAATTGTTGGCATTGTTCTCAGACTACCTACCAAGGGACAAAATTGATTTGAATCATGAGGACCCCTCATCATTTCATACTGGACAGAGATTCCAACTCTCCCGTTATCAGTTTGGCGGGAGATCTCCCGCTTTGAGACTATTTTCTCAAAATCTCCAGCTCTCCCACTTGTATTTGAATTTCTCCTGGTCTAGCTGTGCATCTCCTGCATAAAATAGATTTTCTCTTATGCTTAAAATTTAGCTGTCTCCCAGCCAATTCTACTGAAGTTTTATGTTAGAAAAACAATAAGGCTATGGTAGCACCAGAGGGCAACCCTACACTGCTTCTATGGCCCTGTGCGTGGGTCCTGGAACCTGGCTGCAAGGGGTGTTATGCTTTGCGCTTGTGATGTGCGCTGCGCACACAGAACACAGTGATACATACACTGTAAATAGTACAGAGTCTCCATTTTGCTAGGGGATCACAGTAGAAGAATCTCCCATTTTGAATTAAACTCAAGCCCCATTTTAACAGAGCCTTGTTACAGTGACTATGTCCTTGTAGTGTTCAGGTAACTTTATTTACCCTGCCTGTGAAAAAGGTGGCTGCAAAATGTTGCTCGGATGTTTTCGTGGTCAAATTCTTACCCTGACATTACCCTGACATTACCTTGACATTACCCTGACATTACCCGGGTAACCCTTCTGTTAGAACGTAACTACAGTTATTCCTTTGATACAGTCAACACGCGTGTGCAACATTGCAGAGAGAGAATAACTGAGACACGGTACACCGATCACGTGCATGGATTGTAACCACTGATCTCTATGTAGTTGAGATCAGTCACATATTATAACCACATTTTGTTTTACAGACACGCGGCGCTGGCCATTGGGCGGGGTGGATGTATACACCGGATTCTTAGAACCCACAGGTTTTCGGTGTTTGTCTGTTAAAATGGTACTTGTTGCTCCCTCCTTCTGTTTCATTGCCCGAAGTGAGGAATTTTGTTCTCGTGATGTTGTCGTGACATTGTCACAGGAAGGTCTGTTATTAAAAGGGGGCTTAACCCGTTGAGGACGTTTCTCTTTTGCTACAATATGCATTTCCCATAGACACCTGCCCATGGTATACTTGGGACTCGTCCTCAAGGGGTTGAAAGAGCCTTAGGGTTGGCGTCCCTGTTCAATTGGGTCCACAGGGCTGAAAGAAATGATTATCACTTCAAATGTCAATAGATTGATTTGTCTCAGCCTCTCAAGAAATAATTGACTCTCAATCTTTGTGGAAGTGATTGTCACTTTTTCCTCTCTTGTCACATCTTGGGAGCTGTTCTCAAAGAATTCTTACCGGGTACTTGAGGCATCACTTAGACGGATTGTAATTGGACTCGCTCAACAGTTCAAGTACTCAAGTATTTCCTTATAACTGTCGACAAGAGAACTTTATCAAAATTGCAGGATGATGGAAATATTTTACAATAGGTCACCATCAATTCTGCATGCACATCAAAGAAAAAATTAACTCAAAAGCATTTAATCAAATCTTTCCTGTGATGATCATGGCCATAGCTATAAAAGCCTTTACCCCCAAGTGGGATGGTCCAAAAAGAGAAAAGGTCACGGCCTTCAAAGATTAATTAAAGGTAATGCTTTCCTGTACACTCAAAGTCCTTGGGACCAAAACCTTTGTTTTACACTCAGTTTATTATCCATGTCCGTGATATCAGGAACTCTTAGAAAGTTATTGTGGGATCCCCTAAGTGGCAGAAAAGGACCCATTAATGTTCTTGTTCAGTTCCTTGTAATGTCACAATTTGGCCAAGAATACGCCAATGTGGCTAACTCCTAGCTGACAAAAAAGTTCTGAGAGTTTCAAAGAGTTGAGTAAGTTTAACAGTTCCAGATTAATTCATTATTCTAATAATATTCCTTTGATATGTTTTCACAGTGCCGCCTTGCTCCTTTGATTTATGGTGACCACATTACGAATTTACAGGAAAATGAAATGTGATACTTGAAGGAACATGTTTCACAATTCATCAAGTTGAAAATGAACAACACAGTGAAAAGTTGCACATATTGGTTGATGCCAGTATATGCAAGTTTGTTGAGAACACTGTATTAATGACCTGGTTGCAAAAGTAATAAAATCTACATCGAAACCACAGATCAGACACTACACTGAAAACATCTGTGATTATGAGGTTGTGAAATGTAAATCCGTGTTGGTATATTTTTCACAGGAATGGAACATATGGTAGAAATATAATTTGTTTTTTCAGTCAGAGAGTTGACTTCCTGTGGCCATGCTTCCTGTCCATTATAGTTGGTTGTCAGTTTTTACATCAACTTCTTTTAAAGGGGATCTGCAGAGATCTGGATCTTTACTGGAAAAATAGCTCTGTAGAAATTGTTGATAGGAATGACATATTTTCTGCAGAAAGTGGCCTTTTTCCAATGTGGAGTAATGTTTTTCAATTTATTCTAATGTATCAGCATTGAACATATTCACACCATTTTGGAGGAATGATGTCACAGTAGCCCCAAAGTTGGTTCATTGGGTCCAAAAACTGCATTTCTGTGATTTAATGCTATATCTTTGTATCATAATTTTTAGAATAAAAATAGCAAGTATTTCACATACTATTATGGTAGAACAAAACTTTTCTTCATTTGTCAGCTATATTTTGTTCAAAACACATTGTTTGCTATCAAAAGCCTCCCTCTTTGAAATTCATAGTTGACTTAAATTATATTGATACAAAAATTAAGAGATTCTATTACTCTGTCAAATTGGCAATTCTTTTGTCATGCTCATTCTGACTTTGTGTTAACTGTTCACATATCCTGCATACACTGAGCGTGTCCAGACAATGACAGGACAGAGACAATGCATCACATATAATATAGCATACAGCATACATGCATATATACAAGAATAAGAAAATGGCTTATCTGTGACTCACACGCACATCACTCAATCAGACAAATCAATTTTAGTCGGCAGGCATGCAAGATATAAGACGAGTCAGAAGTTTTGTTGATGTAGGTCATGAACCCTGCTGGTGAGTTGTTCTCTTTTGAGGAGCAAGTACTTTAATTTGTACGATCATCATTTCTGTTGAGTTATGATATGCCTTCTCTATGATGCAGAATCATGTTTTCCAGGGCAAGGCTTGTTCTTGACTAAAGCCAGCCTAAAAGCAATCAGTAGCATAAATTCTGCATATTTTATAGAATGATGAAAGGAAATATCTCATAACTACTTTGTAATAGCATTGTGTCTGATTGGATTGAATTCATAGAATCGATTTGAATTAAAATCGCGTTCTGCAAACTTGAACAAAGGCATGTGACATGATTTGGTCGGATGTATGTAAACTACCATGCATTTCTGCACAAGGCTAACAAGTCTCCTTGAATACTTAAATACCACTTCATGGCTTAACAAGTTAATGTTTGAAGCCTTCTTGATTTTAAAAAGATGATTTTTGGCAAATGAAATGCATGTATGGCATAGGTACCTGGTATCTCCCGGTAGTTCAGTGGGACACTCCTACTTTTGATGGTGTGTATGTTGGCATCCCTCCCATCACGCGTATGTCCATGTATGCTGTACCCACTTGCTGTATACGCCATATATTTATTCGTTGTTTTGGGGTGTTTATGTTTCACAAGTTGGATGATATTCATGAATTTTAAAACAAGTAAAAATGTCAATTCTGATCCCGACATGAGTGCAACATGCATGTGTACATTTTTCTGTCCAGTGCTGTAATATGCAATTGCGACTTAAACTATTAGTGAAATTGTCTGGAAATCCCGATTTGCAAAAGAAAAATGGACACGCTATGTTATATGTCATGCAATAATGTGATGTGTTGGGATGAAGAAGGTAATCGATCCATATTAAATATGCACACCGACAGTTTATACCCCTCAGGGTACTTGTGTCAATCTGCAAAGATGTATGCCAGCAGTAACCTACAAGGGTTGTATAGTCCTCAAAACAAAGTAAAAAGTTAAATCTGCCATGACATTTTGTCTTATCATCCTCGGCAGATCCTACTTTCCACCTTCCAGATTAGTCATAAATCATTGTTGAAGCATTTTATCTATGTTTGTGTGTATTTCTCTTTCTTTTTTTTTTCATTTTAATCCCAATTGTGGCCATGCTAGCTTCTCCCATTCCCCAGTCATGTTTGATGAATGACTATGTCAAGATTTTGCCAACATTTTTTCGGGCCACTAAAGAGAAAAGGATGGGTAATGGGGGGGGGGGGGGTACTTGTTATTCATTTGTTGTTGTTTTTTCCCCATTTATTCTGATGCTTCAGTGATTCACCCCTGAGGTTTGAAAATGTAATCAAATTGCATCCCAAAACATGAATCAGGTGATGACTTTTTTTAGTCAAGTATTCGGTCTCTAGGGGTTGCTCCTTCTATCATTTACATGAATCAGCCCTGCTCTTTGCCATGTCATGTGCTTAAAGAAGCACTGTTAAACATTCTGGTGATTCAATTTCAGACATTGTTAAACTTTGACCACTGAGCTGTATGATGATGTTCAAATGTGTGAGAGATGCACTTGGCATACAAACTTTCTTAGAACTATACTGTCACTATCAAGTGATCTATAAATATATGAACAAATATCACCATGCTATTAAACTATTAACTGGATGGTTTATTCTGGTATTACTGTTCACATTTAGTATGGTAAATCCTGTTATTCACAAATATAACTTCTTTGAACTATTGAAGAATTTTGCATTTATTAACGATGCAAATTGTTTCACATCTTGCTCAGGTCAATCATAAACAACAACAAAAATAATTTTGTAATTCTTCAGTGATGTTTAATACACTGAAAGTTTAGATTGTAAGTATGTATATTCTATAAATAAAAAAGTTCATCTCATTCACACTAATACGTCCATTTTGAAATAAGTGGAGATTGGATCTTACAGTTCAGTTTTTTGTTTAAAAAACACAGTAACTTAATGAAGCATCAGTTTCCTGTTAGGTGCAGAATGCACAAATTTAGTGACCTGTCCATTTCACAATACGAACTTAAAATTTTCTATTCATACCATCACGATCAAACAAAGTGGAAATGTTCAGGGACGAATTGGTTTCCTCTGGCTTTTGTGGTTGAGATAAGGGTTCTCCGTTAATTGTGACCGTAATTTATCGTACCTTGGGACTTCCTCAAAGATTCCATTGGCATGTGGCAACAGCAAGCCGACTCAAACAATGCCGCTGATGCAATGGTAAATGTTTAATTAAAGAGTTGGCTGTTTTCGGTTTCAAGGACTGAGCCATGCTTTCATTGTTACTGACTGAACTGATGTCTCACATAGCACCACTTTCCTACATTGTAAGTCACATTTTGGCAGCGTGGAATTGCCTTGTTCCTTTATTTGATGTGAAATTTTATATGCAGTCATGCAAGCTTTTACAATGGCTTAGCACAGATTAATGGTATATTCTCTGAGTGATACTTATTGCAAAAACAAAAGAAACTGACAGTTTTCTTGATGCTAAGTATTTCAGAATACATGTTGAAATATTGTTTATGATGACACAAGTAATTATTCCTTTTACATCATTTTGCATAAATAGTAACCAAAAGCTTGAATTGATTGTTTGTTGGGGGGCCTAAATGTAGACTACATGTAACTATCCCTGCTTCCTTGAGACCCATATTACAAATAAAGGCCAAAATTGACATGAAATAATTGGTGGCAAATATAGAGAAATACGGATCATGGGAATACCAATACAAATTGAAAACCAATTCATATAACACAATATTTTCAACATTAAAAGAATGAGAATAAGTTGGATTTAGCAATTGAAAAATAATGTAATATTGCCCATTCTATTAACTAACAAAAGCTCTGTTTGTGGACCTAGTCTGAGTTTGATTAAGGATCCAGAATAATTCTTTTTGTTGGGCGCAAACTAATTTTAACCTACCTCCAGAGGGCAGGCTGATACTTTATGTGACCTTTAAAACGTGTTTGCTTCCTTCCAATGTGAGACCCTATAATCTCCCACTTCCTACCTGCATTACAACATTGCTCGATATTTGGTTTGTATGTGATTCATGGTGTGCCGCAGTAGGAAAGAGCCAAATATGTTGTGTTTTCACTCTCTAAAGTAGTACCGCAAACTTCTAATGGCCTGTACCCAGTTATCCATAGCAGAAAGTAACAGCAAGTCTGTGGTTTTGATGGATGCCTTGTCACTGTCTAGTCAGTTTTGTGTGGTAATTTTGTGCTTCTTTTTGTTTTCCCCTCAAAGACCTTCTTTTAAAAGTAGAATCTGATTGGATCGTGTTGGTGAAGCCAGGTTGGTTGTGCTTCTCAAATGCGGAGGACGATATACATTTTGAAATCTATCTGTTCCAACTTACAAGTACATCCTACTTATTGCTCTAAAAATGTCAGTGTCCCTTCAGAAAATTCCAATTCCCTTTTTGAATATTTGACTACATTGTATTTCTTCATAGGATTTCTGTTTAACTTTTTTGCTTTTTTGCCATTTTGCTTTGTAAGCACTGACCTCCGATGTTTGGGTATCGAGGGAATCAATTTTGGCTCTAATATTTTTGCGGAGATTCCAGGTCATGTGACCACAGACCCAAACATGGCTGCAAGGAGGATTTTTCCAGCTGTTCTTGCGTGAGTTGATGACTTTGTCCGTGATCCTGCCTCACGAAGCAAAACACTCCATCCCACATTCTTATCATTCAAAAACAGGATGTGGTGTAAAAACCTCTTTGTGTTTGCTTGACAAAGTTCCATCTCCATGCTTGTATTTTCATCCCATTTTCATTGATAATCCAATGTGGCATGTATAGTTCTAATGAGGAGGGAAAACATTAGGTGAGAAACAGAAAGGCACTCTTGCTTTCTAAGATTTGAGAGTAAATAAAAACAAATTAATCTATTTTCAAGAAATAAAGAGTTTATCTAATCAAAAGTGGGTAGATTTATAAGCATTATTCCAAATATCGGGTAGCATAGCGTCCTTATGGTTTTAATTTGTAGCATTTCACTGAAAATGGAAACAGTCTAAAGTTGTCACCATAATGTAGAAGAGATCGAGCTCTACAACATGATAGCAATAATTCAACACCCCCAAAAAATTACAATTATGCTCTTCTGGTTCTCAGCCGACAAAATGTGAATTTTTGAAAGTATTACTAACTGCACCATAGATACATGCAAGACCCTGGTAAGACCTTTAAGAGTGTAATAACCTCTGGCAACTTTTTTGCTGATCTAATGTTTGTTTGTCTGTCTGTTGACGGTAAATTGAAAAGTCATGAATTGATCTGATAATATTTTCATGATAGATTTGTTGTGGTAAAATAAATAGGTTATTAGCTTTTGGTTTTGATGTGGCTCATAATGCGGATCCAGGATTTTTTTTCCCCCTTTTTGTGCCAGGGACTTTGGACAGTGAGTGCAATGCTCTAGAGTTTTCAGTGCCAATCCGTACTCAAAGCATCCTATAAAGGGTGAAATTTGAATAGCATCTCTCTTGTTAAACAATAAGAGGAGTAAACAAGTAGAATTCGCTAATATTAGCCCTACTCTCTAAAAAAAAATTGAGTGAAAATATTCACTCTTAAAGGAGTGATACAAAAAAGAGTGAATTTAGAGTGAAATTGGAGTGAATTCTGAGTGAAAATGTTCATTTTCACTCATTTTGGAGTGACCTCAGGGATCACTCGAAGATTTTGGAGTGATCCCTGACGTCACTCCAAAACGAGTGAAAATGAACATTTTCACTCAGAATTCACTTGAAATTCACTCAAAATTCACTCTTTTTTGTATTCACTCCTTTAAGAGTGAATATTGTCACTCGATTTTTTTTTAGAGAGTAAAGAATAATTCATGCCATAAATATGAGTATGAGAACATTTGGCTCATTTGGATCATTAACTTGATATAGCTGGTCTTCTCATCTTGGCCCAGACAGGAAGTTTCTCAAATGTGAAGGGAAAAAGAAAATAAAACCAGTTCAAAAATGCTTCTTTTCCTTTACTGCTAAACATTTTTTCTCTCAAGTTGTTATTGACGTCATCTATAAGTGTGTCTTCTGAAAACTCTGCAGTGATATCGTAGAAATGGGCGGGACATCCTTTGAGGTTTGAATGGAATGGAATGCAGATCATAGATCACCTGCTGTTGGTGGTTGGCAGTTACAACATACACATCAAAGGTCAGGTTAGCAAAATATCAACACCTGTGTTGTAACTACACATCATTGAGGAATATAGCCTTGTTATTCAAGGGAACACTTTTCCTCTTTGAGGAAAATACTGGTTGGTCTGAAAATAGGTTACTGTCACTGTCTACAGCTCATGCACTCTCTTTGCTGGCACTATTTCCCAGTTGCTCAGCTGCTCAAGTGTGTTCGGCACGAAATATTTGCTGTAAAGGGGACAGAGATTGTACCATCTAGGCAGAAGTCTGGGAGTGTAAGACTACAGAGGCAACCTAATGAACGCGTATCATCCATCATCTCTAAAGCTACAAGTCCAGGGTCACTAGCTGTGTGTTTGTAGATGCAACACCCTAAATATACAAATGTATCAGTGTATCATATGAGCTCATCCTCAGCCTCCTTGGGGAGGGGTGTGGCATCTGGACACCAGAGCCCACCGCCAGCACCATCCTCCATCCTGATACTTTGTCTCTTCATCCTTGATGCTGGAGGATGTAATGGGGACTTCCAGTTGGTAGCAAGCAAGAAAGGTAAATTGAGATTTAGATGAGTAGATTTGCAGAGATACATGTAGTTATACAGGGGTCAATCCACGTCAAATCATCCAATTTTCAGAAAAGTTGTCACCCGACCCCCTCCGATTTTCTTTAAAATCGCACCAAATGTTCCCCAAAGTGTCTGACGGAAAATCCCAAAATATTTTGCCCCAAGGTCAATTGGTTGCTAAGATACAGCCTCACATAGCAACCAGTGCGCATTCAGAAAAATTAGTTAAAAGAAAATTAGGCATTTTTGATTTATTGTGGTGGCATGGATATTTATGCAAAAGTGTTCATTTTCAGGAAATTGAGAGAACTTAATAGTCTTTGCAAGAAAAACTGACTGTGACGCGAAATTGACTTTTCGTTAACGTGCACGAGGTCACCGAAAATGGTGTTAAATGTTAATTTCCAAAATTTTGATGCATATTTAGAGGCTAATATCTTCCACATTTCATCACCTTAGGTTCTAAAATATTATGCTGTTGAAGGCTTTGACTTGCTCAGTAATTTTGAAAAAAATCGGCGCGTTCATGCCCATCGTTTTTACGGAGAGCGCCCTCAAAGTTGACAAAAATGAAAAATGTGCCGAATTCAAGGTCACAGATCACCCTTCGTCCCACCTAGGAATGGCACCAATTTTTGTGTATTGATAGACATTTACCTATATTATCTTGGGTTACCAAAGAAATTTTGCTCCCGAAATGTTCAATGGCAAATTTACCCTACCGAAAATGGTCGTAAATGGTCAAATTCCCATGTAATATCACATATTGGGTTTAGAGGACATTTCAAATGTCCTGGCTTTCAAGATAAAAAGGCCTAGCCCTGTGATATTTGCAGTAGGGATAGTCTGTTATACATATTTTAGTAATATATACCACAAAACACTTTCATTACATAATAATGACCTTGAAATTTAATCCAAATTTTGATAAAAACAATAAATTGCTCCATTTTCCTCATTGCACTGCATACAATATTACGTAATACGTGTTTTGTAACACTTTTCACAGAGCAATATTTCAAGAATTATGAAAGCTGACAGCCTACCACATTAAGGTTCTAAAGTATTTGTGCTCTTCTTTCAGATTTTGTGTCAATTTGATCATGAATGTTATACCCTTGACCTTGAAGTGCTTCTAAAAATAGCTGTAAATTTGTTAAGTTCTACAAACCTACACACGACGTGACAGGTGTATTACAATGTATGGCATGCTATACTAACCTTGTGATTCTTTCACAAACACAAAAAGCTTTTTATGGTGTAAATGTATACTGGAATTAATCTATACATGCTTGCAAGATATGTTACAATCATTTACTTTGTTCTGATAATGACCCTCGATTTATGACCTTCAAAATCATGAGAAATGCCTATTCCTCTCCATAAAGACCTGTATTTAAGTACGTAATGATGATTATGGACATTGTGCCCAACATAATAAGACTCTTATTCTAGCCTGTGAAACGCACATTAAAAGGACTGAGAGTCTTCTTTTTCGGGGGATTTGTTCTGTACCTTATGAAAAATTCCAAAATCATTTCAATTCTTATGTATTTTCTTGTTTTTTGAATTTCTTATGTATTTCCTTGTTTTTCTCTTTTCTACATCATAACCATGTGTTTTTTTTTTAGTGGAAATTGTCACAGCCCACTTTTCTAACATAACTACAATAGAATTAATCAAAGTGATAGATAGTAAAAATGGTCAAGTTTTTATGATTTTCACCACAAAGCACTGTTTTCCATAGGAAATGCACTCAAAATCACATATTACTGTCCCCTTTTTTGATTGAAATTGAGGGTCATTGTCAGAACAAAGTAATTAATTGTAACATATCTTGCAAGCATGTATAGATTAATTCCAGTGTATACATTTACACCATAAAAAGCTTTTGTGTTTGTGAAAGAATCACAAGTATAGCATGCCATAATACACCAGTCCTGTCATGTGTGTAGGTTTGTAGTTAACAAATTTACAGCTATTTTTAGAAGCACTTTAAGGTCAAGGGTATAACGTTCATGATCAAAGTGACACAAAATTTGAAAGAAGAGCACAAATACTTTAGAACCTTAATATGGTAGGCTGTCAGCTTTCATAATTCTTGAAATATTTCTCTGTGAAAAGTGTTACAAAACACGTATTACATAATAATTATTGACAATGTATGCAGTGCAATGAGGAAAATGGAGCAATTTATTGTTTTTATCAAAATTTGGATTAAATTTCAAGGTCATTATTATGTAATGAAAGTGTCTTGTGGTATATATTACTAAAATATGTATAACAGACTATCCCTACTGCAAATATCACTGGGCTAGGCCTTTTCATCTTGAAAGTGTGGACATTTGAAATGTCCTCTAAACCCAATTTATGTGATATTACATGGGAATTTGGCCATTTACGACCATTTTCGGTAGGGTAAATTTGCCATTGAACATTTCGGGAGCAAAATTTCTTTGGTAACCCAAGATAATATAGGTAAATGTCTATCAATACACAAAAATTGGTGCCATTCCTAGGTGGGACGAAGGGTGATCAGTGACCTTGAATTCGGCACATTTTTCATTTTTGTCAACTTTGAGGGCGCTCTCCGTAAAAACGGTGGGCATGAATGCGCCAATTTTTTTCTAAATTACTGAGCAAGTCAAAGCCTTCAACAGCATAATATTTTAGAACCTAAGGTGATGAAATGTGGAAGATATTAGCCTCTAAATTGGCATCAAAATTTTGGAAATTAACATTTAACACCATTTTCGTTGACCTCGTGCACGTTAACGAAAAGTCAAATTCGCGTCAAAGTCAGTTTTTCTTGCAAAGGCTATAAGTTCTCTCAATTTCCAGAAAATGAACGCTTTTGCATAAATATCCATGCCACCACAATCAATCAAAAATGCCTAATTTTCTTTTAAAGGCAGCCGATCGCCATCCCTAATGGTACGTAAACTCCGAACGACCGAAGTTTGTGCATGCAATTGCGCAATGCTACCACTGAGACAAGTGTGTGTGTGTGTGTGTGTGTGTGCGTGTGTGTGTACGCATCATACACAAACATTGTCACCGCGAGCTGCGGTGATTGGAGGAGAGAGGCCAGAAGACGCTGCGGCGTGTGTGTGTACGCATCATACACAAATATTGTCACCGCGAGCTGCGGTGATTGGAGGAGAGAGGCCAGAAGACGCGTGGCTCTTTCGGCCTCTCTTCATGCGCATGCGCACTGAGAGTGTGCGTCCATTCGGAAGCTCTCGTGGCTCGCTGGGACAGCCATTTTAGGTTAGGAGATAAGCACAAGGAGCTCTCTTGTAGCCTACCGTATTTTCGCTGACCCATTGAGCCAGCGCTATTCTCATTCGGGGGTCACTACATTTGATACAGAATGGGGGAGGCAGCGTGTTGCGTTCGTCTCCGTGCCGCACAAACCACTCGCCACGACTGAGTGTCTTTAACTAATTTTTCTGAATGCGCACCAGTTGCTATGTGAGGCTGTATCTTAGCAACCAATTGACCTTGGGGCAAAATATTTTGGGATTTTCCGTCAGACACTTTGGGGAACATTTGGTGCGATTTTAAAGAAAATCGGAGGGGGTCGGGTGACAAGCACTGGATGATTTGACATGGATTGACCCACATGATCAATCTCTCTCTCTCTCCATATGTGTTACATTTGTGTTTGTTTCTTTATTCTTTAGTTCAGCAATTTTATGTGCTGCTTTCGTGGGATAAAATTACATCATTTACAGTTGTAGGTGTAAGTTTAATGCTGTTTGTCATATCTCTGTCCACAATTGCAGACCTCCCACCCATTCTTAACTTCGAGGAAAGAATCTGATTTATTTTTACCATTCACAGCCCTTGTTTCAATATGAGTTTCTTATTTCTATGCTTCTGTCACAGAAGTATCACCGAAGGCATTATTCTTCATTCTTTCATTATACACTCCTATGGAAGCTGCTCCTCCTTTCCTACTTCATCCCTATTGTTCAGTTAGAAAAGTTGGAATGTCTACACCTGTTTTATCAACTCCTAATGCAGCAATTATTGATTTTATTCCTTTTATCTATCTGTCTTGAGAATTTTCCTTGAAGCTTCATGTGACAATTTTCTTATCATAAAAGGTTTCTCAGTATATCAAGGTACAAGAACAGAAAAATGCATAGAGTTAGGAGCTGCATAATCACTTTGTTATATTAAAGAGAATCTTATTATATCTGACCTCTCTTTAACGAGGTTCCACTGGTGCTAGGTTGTGAATTAGAAGTGTCCTGGCCATTTTTGACGATTTCATGAAAGAGGAACCATTACTGTAAATCCAGGACTAACAGGAAGAGACCGCTGTACCGGTGGACAATTCTCGCGAAAATCTGGATGGGACAACTAAAAAATTGTTTGGATTGTCATCATGCGGACATCCTGTCATACACGAAAGGAGATCCAGAGTTCAGAGTTACTACCTGTGAAAAACTGTTGCGTGCGAAGTAAACTGACCCACCAGTTGAGGTGTTCAGAGTGCTTACATGCAGTGCAGGCAGTGTGGAGTCAGTTATTGCACGTCCAGGAGCGTCCTTTTTGTAGTTTGATGCAAAGATCTTGTGGAAGGTGGTTGTCGACTGTTGTCCGTGGTGTTTGGCTTCGTTGTGCCGAGTTTTTAATCCCTTGAGTTCAGAGGAAACAACCTTGTCCCTTGTAGTATCTCTTAGCTGACCACTCTTGGCCAGTTCTTTGGGCATCCCTTGTGGCTGGAGGATTGCTTGACTAATCACTCTGGGTAAGTAGGCTAGTCAATTAGAAGACTTTCTGTGCTGGGCAGCTTTTCAGCACATTGAGAACAGATCTTCAGGGAATGGTGGTGTCTTAAGAAATAAAAAGAAATCTTCAAGTTGTACATTTGAATTTCTTGCATTTTTTATGATGCTTCTTTTTAATGGACACATCATATATTTGGGGGAAAACTCCATTTTCTTATGTTCTCATCCTCTCGAAATCCGTGGTAGATATCAAATAAGAGGCATAGATAGCAATCAATGAAATCAGATCTTACCGCACCAATGCACAGCTAGCAATGAAGTTTGTTAAGTGGACAGACTTTGTGAAGTATAGATTTGGTTTCGACACTTTCTATCAAAATGTTCTTTTGAAAACCACACTTGCATTTTGTGTCTATACATGTATGTTAACTTATCTGGCCAAGGGGAGTTCAGACCATGCCAGACTTGGCATACTGGTTTCGTTACCCTGAATATGATACAGCCGGTCAGACATAATGATTGTCAGTAAACTTTGCTCAATTTTCTCTTGAGAACCAGATAGCGTACCACTGTCTGAACGCAGAGAGGAAGGTTGAGTTTGTCCTGTCTCATTTGCCAGGCTTGTGTCTCCACCCACCATGTGTGTCTTGTCAAATCACTTTGCAGTTTTGGCATTTTTCATTTCCTTTTTCTAGTAAAGTTTTATTTTGGGTTCATTCTCGTGGGACTTGTCCTGGAGGGTGCTCCTTCCCACGCTGTTGAATTTGTGTTGGCAGCGCAAGAATGCAGCAGCAATGTTTTCTTACATCTTTAGAGCCTTTTTTTTTGTCTTTTTCCCCTTTCTTTCTGTATTTTCTTCCTTGGGGTTTCCCTCATATGGTATTGCCACTCGTGCGGCTTCTAGTAGCTTGCTTCTACTACTTGAACTCCACTTCTTCTTTCCTGCTCAGACATTTAATACCATACAATGACTATTGCAACCACATTGCTACTACAAATAATTCCTCTGCTGCTACTCCTTGTACTGCTGCTGCTGCTACTACTATAGTACTACGTTGTACTACTACTACTTCTACTACTACTACTGCTACTGCTACTACTACTACTGCTACTACTACTACTACTACTACTACTACTATTACCTTAACTACTTCTAACTACTGCTACTGTTACTATTACTTCTTCTATTACTGCTACTACTATTTTTATTTACTGCTGCTGCTACTTCTATAGTACTACGTTGTACTACTTCTGCTACTACTACTTCTACTACTACTACTGCTGCTACTACTACTACTACTACTACTACTACTACTTACTACTACCGTTACCTTAACTACTTTTAACTACTGCTTCTGTTACTATTACTTCTTCTATTACTGCTACTACTATTTTTATTTACTGCCATTATGATTTCTACTACTATAATTGCTATCATTTCCACATCTTTGCTTCCAACGGTTATTAGCGGTATATACTACTGCCATTGCTGCTAGTGCTATTTCTGTAGCTACTACAAGTTATTTGAATTCTGATTTAGGTAGTGATAATTGAACTATCTGTTGTCTTATTGATTGATTCTAGACTTATTCTGTCAGTGAGTTGAGCTGTATGATTGATAGCTTCGCTGAGCCTCGCCCTAGGACATTAATAGCAGTGAGTGTCATGAAAGGTTTAGGAATTAAATTCATGTTTTGCTTTCACACTCCTGCCATATCCTCGCCGGGAACAAGTCTATTTTCAGAGCACTGTATTAGGCATGCTGCCTGGATTGAAAGCAATACCAAAAAAAGAAAAAAAAATGCATAGATAGGTCTAAAGCTGAATCTTTGCTTTAAAGGGATCGTATGGTTTTGGTTGAGACCTAATTTCAGGTTTCTAACATTTTTTTTATGAGAGTATGAGGAACCTCTTATGAAATATGAAAGAACATGTAATTCTATGAGGAATTCAACATTTATTTGATGAAAATTGATTTTGAAATGGCTGAGATATCCAAAAAAGAGCAATTCTAAAAAAGTGTGGGACCCACACTTTATCACGATCGCTCGGTTTTACTTTGTTTTTGGATGTTTCAGTCACTGCAAACTCGATTTTCATCAAATAAACTTTGAATTCCTCTTAAAATGGTATGCATTGTACTATATCCTAAGTGTTTTCTTGGTATCTCGCAAAAAGTTAAAAGCCCAATTCTCATCTCCACCAATACTGTACCATCCCTTTAACTTGTCAGGTCTTGGAGAAGCCTTGACTATGAATTAGACTAGACTGTGAATTAGACCAGACTATGAATTAGGACTTGGACTGGAATAGAAGAGGATCTTATTTTACTTAATGAAATGCTAGCAATAAATTATCATGAAGCATTATGATACAGAAATTTAGCTCTAAACTTTTGGAATGTGTTGCCAATTTGATGATTAGAAAGAAATACAGCATTGCACCACAGAAATGGGGTTTCCTGGACTTGATGAGTTCAAAAAGAAATAAATAAACAAAAGCAAGATTCTGATTGTGGAGAAAGACTCGAGAGGAGCTGCCTCAGAAGAAATTCAGAAAATGGCAATCATCATTTGCCATCCTGAAGCTTGGAGTTTTACAGTCCCACTCATTGCTCAGGGGATGAATTAACTAAATGACAGATCCAGACAGATGTTCAGCCAAGACAGACTGGCAGCCATTTTGAAAATATTTCATTCATCATGCTGACTATTAGAATTGTTGCCCCACTGTGTAATCAGCATATATTTGGCTGTTACATCAATGGATATACATATTTATATTTAAGTTACAGACTGATGTACTCTCAGATAGGAACAATGTAAAACAACACTTTGCAGATGAAAAAGCTCTTAATTGAAACACTTATGACCTGTCCATCCTTCAAGAATTATGAGAATGCAAGTTTTTGAAGTATTTGGTTCTCACTGACACCATGAAGTGTCCACTTTATAAGATAGCTTCAGGGCCTTTGCAATGGAAGGTAAAAACAAAGTTTCCATATGCCCGCATAAACTGTCAATATTTGCTCTAGAATGTATACATATGCATAAGAAATGTGTAAAATATGCTATGCTATTTTAAACATAGTTACATGAGGGTAACAGCAAAAATGTGAAAAACGTATGCCGACAGTGTTGCAATCAAAGACCGTATCAGATTGTGATTTCAATATTATGCTTCATGATTTATTATTGTGAAATATGATTGCTAGGCCACAATCGATCATCACATATTCTACAACTGTACTTTTATACCCATTCCTGAACAGAGAGGGCTTCCCAGGAATAAAAGTTGTACGCATACGAACGAAATTATTTCACTCTTTTGATATCAAAATTCTTGGCAACTTCCTTCAGCCCGACAATTTTTCATGGTAGACCCTTTTGATATATTTCAAGCAATTCCAAATTTTGGCAGATGAATTTTGAGCCCTTCTGAGAACTACATTTGTATGTTTCACCTTTAATTGAAATAGAACAAAGGAAGGAAGCACAACTAATAGAAGAAGAGATGTAGCACAAGAGACTTGATGGAAGCATGGTATTCTCTTTGAAGCCTATTGTGATTGACAGCCACTTTTGTTGTCACTTAAAAATTAAGATGGATTTTTCCAAAGTTGTCTCAGAAAGGCACTTCAACCAACTGGTGCTGTACCTACTTGTATTTGTCACAGCAACTCAAGAGCACTTCAGGACTCGGATCAGATTGACAAACAGTATAGACATTGCAGTCAACTAATAATCACAAATGTGTATACACACACACAAACACTCATACACAAGATACACACATACATACCTGCCCACATACATCATAACTGTAGGCCTACATAGATAAGTTTCATTCACCATTTTTTTTTTCATAATCATTCAAAAGGTCCATTCAAAAGGCAAATTAAAAACAAAAATATTTTGATACTAGAGAGATATGCACATACACACTTTGTACACTATACAAATGTACATAATATACATGCATGATATACATGTACATAAAATTTAAGTTTATATTTTTTGTATATAGGCCTATATTGAGAATATGTGCATATGTACCGTTTTCTTTGAAATTGGCCAGTGTTAATAGATTTGACTCTATTCCTGATTGTAGTCAATCTGATTTTCCTGCTGCAGCCAGATATTCTCGTCACCCCACCCTCAGATTTCTACCCACCACCCCCACTTCTTCCCTTCTCCTATCCCCCCCCCCCACCCCAGCCTTACTCTGTCAAGTAACATTAAGCTGTTGGGCATGAGGAAATTTAATGCGGATCTTTTCAGTATGAATCACTTCCCCCACCAACCTTTTGTGTGATTGTCAAATTTGGACCCATTCATGCCAGAAAAGTAATCGGGTTCATTTAAAAGGAGAGGAGAAATTGAGTGTGAAATGGTGAAGGTTAGCCTCCCCATGAGTGCTGCACTTTTGTACCATTAAACCTGGTGTAGAACGCTCTGTGTCACCTTTGCTCAAAACAAAGCCAAGCCAAGTTCATTGTTTCATTGTGCTATGAATGAAACCTTCATTTCACATCTGTATAGCATTCTTTGTTGTCAGTTTAACAGTGAATTGATTCCTTTATTTATTTGACAAATGTCTCCTAAAGTGTTAAGTTTTTGTGGTGTGAATTGGTATTTTGACAAGTCAGTATGAAAGGGGTTCCACTGTGTTCCTCCATAGTGTGTGAAATGGGTCAGGGGTAAGGTGAGGCCAGAGAGAGTAATTATGTAATAATTGCCTTCTGAAGAGTGAAGGAGGTCAATTCCAAGAAGTGACAATTGTCATTTGACATCTGAAGAATGTTTTCTGTGAGCTAGAAGTAAAGTAAAAAAAGATTAGCCTCTTGGGGGGCTAGGAGTTGAAAAAAGATTTTTTTTTAAAATTACTTTGTAGAGTTTGACATCAGAAAGAATTCTAAAGATTCTAAAGATAATGCTTGTTTTATATTACCTGAGCATTCACCATTCACTTCAGTTAAAATCATTCAGTGAGGTAATATTAATGGTTGGTTTTATCCCATTTTCTTTCTTGGCAATTCATTCAAATGCTGCCTCTGGACAAAATCGCGTACACACACACATGCACAAATGTGTACGCTCACTCCTCTGTGGGTAATAAAGGAACCTGAGCATAACCGAATATTAAATGAGGATCACTTTTTTGGCAAAAACAAAACTGAAAGGAGGAAAAAAGAAATAAAGGAAAATTACCCAAATCAGAGCAAATCAAATGCTCCATCCTGCCCAATTTTCTCCCCAGACACGCTCTGTCGTGGGGGATCAGCGGGCGACCCATTCCGGGCCTTGTCTGTGGTGCTAATGGACTTTGGGCATTCAATTATTTGGGAGGAAGTTTTATGAGGGCTGCCAGGCCGGCCGGCCCAGGCCAAAGATTTCTCTGACAGTCTTTTCAAGCTGGTGGACGAAATGTGGAAACAAAATTTATTTCAACGATGGTGATCACCTCTTATAATGTCAGTCATACATGTGCCATTATGTGATTGCCACCTTTTCCCTTAACCCGCTGGGGATGGGTCTCAAGTATACTCGGGCAGGTGTGTATGGGAAATGCGTGCTGTAGCAAAATCAAACCATCCTCAATGGGTTTAATAATCCACTCCACCATCTTCATTAATAGATAACCTGGAAGTTAATCATTCAGGATTACTCCACTTAGAGAAATTTTGAGTGAAAGCATGTAAACTGATGATTGATTGGAGGCCAGTTATCAGATGCTTATTGATGGACAATAAAAGATTTCTTAAATGCCAGTTTAAAGTCATGTCAGCATCAGCTTCTTCCTACACATTTGTGATGCTCATTTTATTTCTCATTGAATGTGGTTTATGTGGGGAAAAAAAAACCACACAAAATCCGGTTGTAATTCTTTTCAGGATATATGTAGGATATAAGTTTTAAGACGTATGTATCCTGACTGTCATCCAACGTAGGGGAAGTTAATGCCCTCATGAAAACATCATGAGATTTTAGTTTGTGATTCTTTTTTTTTTTGCGTTAATAAATCAAGTGAGTAACACGACACAAGAGACAGCACAATCAGATTGACTAGTGAGTGTACAGAATCAGAATGGCATAATTATCATATATTTTGGCTACTCTGATGTGGTTTGTAATCATCTTTACTCTGCTGGCTTTCATCTAACTTAAGTTTCTTCCAAAGAATTTTTTTTTTTTTGCAATTGAAACAAGAACCAAGCTTTAGTACTTCAAAATAGTTCTAAATGTGAGTAAGGGATAGAAACAACCAAAGTAAAAATGTTAATCAGTATTTCATAATCAATATTTTTCATTGTTAAATATACTAAATGTGAACAATAGTTATAATAAAATTGTTTCTGAAATAAACAGTCTACTTTTATGGTTTATTGAAAGTGATATCTCTTTATTTTAGGCTATATTGTGAGGTAGGTAGGCCTACTGTATGTTCTCTATTAAAACAGAGGCCTCTGTATGCTGTGCTTTATGCTGTACTGCCTTGCGTATTGTCCTGATTGTTTGAGAGGATTCTCTATTCTGACTGAGTAGAAGGCAGTGGGACATTTAAAGGTATTGCTTACCATTGGGAGCAGTGATTTAAAAATGTTTGAGTTATCACATTTATGTGTAGGTCAGTTGTATCTCAAGACATTCTACAATGAAAAAAAAATCACAATATAGCCTAAAATATATAAAGAGATATCACTTTCAATAAACCATAAATGTAGACTGTTTATTTTAGAAACAATTTTATTATAACTATTGTTCACATTTAGTATATTTAGCAATGATAAACATTGATTATGAAATACTGATTAACATTTTTACTTTGGTTGTTTCTATCCCTTACTTACATTATAGAGCTATTTTGAAGTACTAAAGCTTGGTTTTTGTTTCATCTGCAAATGGTAAATGTATAATGCCTTTAATGCTGCAAACTGCAGTGTCGACAGTGACTAAGAACTTCACTCAACCCCATATTATGTGTGGTGAATCAGCCATTACACCGCATTCCCCAGTGACAAAACTTGTTGAACATCGAGATGTTCTTTTTAGAGTTGTGCAATGTCTAACATGCCCTCTGACTGAAAGATGCAAAATGAAGACTGTTTAATCATGTACCAATGTATCGCCAAGGAATGTTACAAGGCCGTGGCATTACCGGATCATGACAAATTTATGTCAGATGGATTGTATGCAAATGAGCAACCAAAGTTGATGATGGATCATCAAAATCAAATTCTGGGTCATGTAGACTTTGATTCAAAGAGAAACATTATTAAACATGAAGATTACACTCAACAGATATAAATCCTATGTGGAAACAGTAGGCGTAATGTTTCTTGGAAGTATGACTCAATATTTGTGTCACAGACATGTGTCAAGGTTTGATTGTTGTTTGTTTGCTTTTAACTTGATTAATGAAGCTGCCAAGGAAGCACCTAAATGCTTATGAGCAAGCTGCCAGGAAATCACAGCTTTAAGTCCCCCTGCAAAGACATGGCAGTGAGGACAGAGGGCCTTGCCTCGGGGCACAACCGTTGCTGCCAGGGGACTTGAACCAGTAACCTTAATGATTGAGGGCCTGCGGTCATATCCACAGAGCCACAATAGCTCCTCCTCATTTGTATTGGAAATCAGTCATCATCATTCTAGATTTGATCTCAGGGAAACAATTCCACAGGATCGAAATGCCTTGCAACAGAAGTCTAGGAGATTGATTGAGCAACATTACTACATGTGTCCTGATCATGGGATTAGCGTTTGAAGGCAAATTGGAAAACAATGTACATTATATATCCCTTTTCTTGATTTGTCAGAAGGAAACCAAAAAAAAATGAAATGCCTCTTTGCCACAAATTTTGCATTTTGGGCAGAAGCGATAAGAGAAATAGGATGCCACAAAACAACTATTACCACTTCCCGTTGCCAGAGCAATAGCTGTTTTTTTTTCTTTTTCCCAGCTAATGATATATTCATACTACTGGTGTGACATTTGTCAACTGCAGGTGAAGTCTCTCTGTAAACCCAGTGAATGCAAAAACTTGGCATGTCACTGATTGACTCTGTGGAGATTCATAATACATTGTTCAAAAGCATATGAATTAACCCACTGAGGACAAGCTGATTTTGCTACAGCATGCATTTCCAATAGTCACCTACCAGAGTATACACAGGATTACTGTTCAACAGGTTAAGGAATAATATGAAAGGGACATGCAGGTAGGCCTACAAATTCTTCCTCTTCATGGCTTCATATCCAAAAATAGAGGCTCAATCATGGAGAAGCCTATAAGTGTGCAAGAAAAAGAAAGAGAAAAAGTTGGAGCAGTGCGTTTATGGAGACCAAATGTCAAATGCTCAGAAATTTGTTGTCTGCGGTGAGAAGGATGGACCAGCTGAGAAAAGTCATCATTATATGTTTTATATAAAGTAAATGCAGCATTGCTGTCCATAGCTATGTAGCACCCTTGTTCCAAAGGCTTCAGTATTCATGCACTAAATGTTTATGCTGGCTGATGGAAAGCACTTCAAATGATGCTTAGCAGAAGGGAAGGGACCTCCCTCATTTCCATATTTGCTGGCCGAGCTCACTTATGCAGATCAGTTCCTAATGTGCTGAATAACAGTTTAATGTATTTCAGACATTTTAGGATGTGTTTTTTTTTTGTGTGTTTGTACATTACAGACTTTGAGACAAGAAATCACTCACAATTTCCTTGCTTGGGTGTCAGACAACATGTTGTTTAGTCACACTCGTACACAGTAAAGTTAGATTCATGAGATGAACAATAAGGTGTTCAGATGTAAAAAATGGAAACTAAAACAGTATAGCTATACCAAAACAGTATAGAGCTCTATAAGATGAATTTATACATCTGAACGCTGACTCAGGTTTTGAACTAGAACTTGATAATGAAGAGGCATTATGTGTGCGTCTGAAGGTATGGCGACCATAGAATGGTATAAGTAACTACCCAAGGCTTAAATGTGAGCTTGCATGAAAGGTGAACCTATTCCTCTCATTAGCGGTAATGTCATGACCATAACAACACATGCAGTGGGTCACTGCACATCTGTATGACGTTTTCCAGATCAGTTGAGATTAGTGTCTGAATGGTCTGTTGGCTATACAATGATTCTTTATACGTCGTTTCTTTATCAAGTTTTGGTATAAACTGGCTTGCATCTGAACAGGGGAGAACTTGGGAGGAAAATGACCGTTGAGACCTTGAGGAGTGAGGAGGGAGATGTGTTGTTTTTTACCGTTACCATGGTGACCAATCATGATGATGCTTTGGGAATAGGAGTATCAGAATGACTGACAAAGTCATCACATCTCAACTGTGCTCATGTGGTCTCGAGTGAAATCTTGCAATGCACAATTCGTACATAAGCATCAAACTGCCAACACAATAATGTGTGTGTGCTCCTGTTTGTGTGTCTGTGTGTGTGTGTGTCTGTTTATGTGTCTCTGTGTGTGTGTTTCATGCCTCTTCTTGATCTGTGCCTTTCCAAAACATGCCATCTGTCAGTGTGAAATGCCAAGGTCCTTATTGAGGGGAGTAGGACTAGAAGGGTTTCCTGTGGGGGCCCTATCACACCCTGCTATGACATCACACATGACCCCACATGACCCCATCTTACCAATCCAAGGTCAATCTAACATGGAGGCACAGAAACAGAAGGAATAAATGGGTTAAACTCCAATTACCAACTTCCATGCTTAGCCCTAACAAATTGTCCAATATTCTCCAATTTTGCTGATGTGTTCCACTAATATCACTGCATTCACTCAATCCACACACATGTACAATGTATGTTTTGAGATACATGTACTTCCAGTTTAAGCTGTAGAGGTGGAATCTTATATTTGTTTATATCCAACAAGGCATAGCAGAGCTATTTGAATTATTATAATTTTACTGTAGAGTACCAAAACCTCTCTTCAATTTACAGTCAAATGCCCTGATTTCTTTGTCATTTCAACTGTAAAAAATCTTTTGCCCAAATTGAATTTCAATAGGCCTACTTTTTTTCACATCACTTGTAGATTTTCACACGCTTTTAACATCAGCTAGTAAATAATTTGAAACAGTTGCCAAATGTGGCACCCAGGACATTTTAAAAAAAAATTCTCTTTTTATCCTGGAAGTGTCATGTGATAAGGATTTGACCAATCAGCTTTGCTGGGCCAATCTGGAACCAACTGGAGATTGGTGGACGGGTGAGAGAGGAAATACATTGTACAGACCGGAAGGCGGAGGGAAATGTGCTTGCGTGACATGGAAATAAGCTCTGAGCACGCTGGACTTGGAAACTGGAGAGAAAGTTCATTGCAACAACATGTGACCATTTACTTGGAGTGTTAGCACGGCCTTAAAGTCAGCAGTACTTTATTTTAACCTACCAATCCTCCCCCCCCCCCCCCCCCGAAAAATGAAAATACTGTAAGGTTTGATGCAAAGTCCCATGTTTAATCATCTTTCCATTCCAGCGAACTCAAAAGAAATATACATAAAGTAGGCCCTATATTTTACTCATACATTGTATTGTATTTTGTTTTATTGCCACATTTTGTGAATGACAAAACGTCATTACGTGCATGATTGGGGTGATGTTAACTTTACAATCAGTACCCCCGTACAACCTACTAGAAAGGGGTAGGGCTTGTGAGGGACCAGACGTTGCCCACATCAAACACTACACGCATCTCCTCTTTCTTCAGAAGAGTGAACTTTTATGATTTATAGGCCCTAAATGAATGGCATGATCTTGAAGTTTGCTGTGTACTATGTAAGAGATCAGTTTCATTAGTTTTGAAATGATTTTTTTTAAAAGCTCAAATGAGCTTCAATGAGCTCTTTGTCTATTGTACTTAATATTGTTAAATCATTTACAGAAGTATTGTGTGTGAGTGTGTTTACAGGTCTTCAAATTGTGCGCATGAACTTGTGTGAATATCAAAAATGTTTACAAATTTAGGACTTGGCACATTACACTCATTCAGGGGTTTGACTGGGAAGGTCGCATTGTGGAATGCCAACTATGTAATCATTACTCATAATCTCTGAGTGTGCTCATAGTTCCTTTCCTGAGATTACTGGGTACTTGCTGGCATTGTGTCAGAATAATCATTACAAGGTCAGTGAGCAAACAGATTATTTAACTGTCTCCACTTTTCATTATTCATCCAGTCTTGTGCTTTAAAGGAACTTAATTTCCCTCCAATGGCCTTCTGTGATGTGATACAATGTAAAAATGACAAAGAAAATATAATTTGTACATATAGGTATATCATTCATATCATTCATAATGATAGGTAGCAAAGATATGTAGGGTGCAAAAGTATTAAAATAACAACACATTGCAACAGCGGAAGGATGAAGATGAAATATGTTCTTGTCTTGAATTTTTATGTTTCATTTAAGTCCATTCTAGTTGGGCACTGTGACGTAGTGGATAAGAATCCCGACTCCCGATCGGAGGACTGGATTTCGAATCCCGCCCAGTGCTTATGTCCTTGGACAAGATGTCCCTCTCGACCCAGGTGTATAAATGGGTACCTGGCAAAGCTAGGGTAATAATAATAGTTACGTTCAGACGGGAGCCCTTAACCTCGAAGTTAGGAAACTTCGAGGTTAGAGCTTGTAGTTAGGGACCGTGAAGACGCACTCGTAGTTAGCAAACCTCGAGGTTTGCTCGAAGTTTCGAGCCACGAGAAATCTTATGGTTAGCGCTCTAACCACGAGCCGCGGGGGGTCCCCACTCGTAGTTAAGCACCGTGTGGACACAAAACACAACGAACTCGAAGTTAAGAGTGACCTCGCCGTAAACTCAGGCCCCCACAATTTCCTCTGCTTCCGGGTCAACCTCCCAAACGTACACCACAAATACATCACACGTGAAAAACCTATAACGCATGACACAACAACATCATCTCTTCTTCCCATGCGCTTGATCTCTGAAACTGAACACGTCGAACTCGCTATCAAACTGTATTCTTTATTCTTCTCCGATGCTAAAAAAATGTTTTCGATGAATATCTTCATAAAGGCATAAAGTCATCAGTGCAGTGCTATCTCTGCATACCATGACAGAGAAAGAGAGTACCCGTAAGCGAGTCCGACAGGGTTCGACTAAAGAATAAATAGACGCCTTGTTAGCAGTGTGGGCTGAAACTTCCGGTTTTGTGGGACCCACTCGTAGTTACGGGGGGCAGAAGCTTAACCTCGAAGTTTCGTAACCTCGAGGTTAAGATTCGTCGTGTGGACACACGTCGTAGTTAGGGGGCAAGAGCGAAACCTCGAAGTTTCCTAACTTCGAGGTTAGGGCCTGCCGTCTGAACGTAACTAATAACAGGGCCCTGTGGTAGAGCAATGGTAACACGTACTGAAGAGGCTACTCTGGGTAAATAAGACCTTGTTATTATTATCATTAATTCAATTCATCTTAATAGAATCAATGTTGAACAATTCAGACTCATTGAGTATGTACAGTGAAAGAATATCATATAACATGCCCTATTCTACAGGTCTCCCCATTGACAAATTTTGCTTCGACCAAGGACGAGTCAGTGTGGCGGAGGAAAAAGAGAAAGAAATTCAATTTCCTAAATCTTGCTATTTTGGCAAATCTGAATGGAGAAACATAATATTATGTGTGTGGAATCTCAGAGAGAAATGTCTGACAGAAGCGACAAAAAAAGCGTGGAAACTTTACACCCAGGATGCCAATAGTACTCTTGAAGCATACACTTTTCTGAAAACTTGTGATTTTTGGACTTTTCTTGTAGTATTAGAAGGATTGAGGGCAAAATGAGCACATTGTATTGTAATTGACACTTGTCATGTTTAGTAACTGAAACATGTTGTGTGAAGGAGTGGATATGTCTTAGGCTGCGTTTATCAACTTTCCCCTGTTTAAACAGCTTTCAAAAGCCGTTTCCAAAGCCCTTTAGAAACGGCTTCCAAAATAGTTGCGTTTATCAACTCTTCGCGAACATGATAACTGGCCTGTCACTGCACAGCTGCATTGCGCAATTCGACCCGAGGAGAAGAGGTCATATAAGGCATGCATTGTTCGTAACTGCATTACAATACTACAAAGCCGTTTCAAAACAGTTTGCGTTTATCAACTTCAAAAGGCTCTTACAAACAGGTTTCTGAAAACCTGTTTAGGAAACCTGTTTGGAAAGCCACAAATTTGCGGCTTTCGAAAAGGCTTTCCGAAAGGGCTTTCAAAACAGCTTTGCGTTTATGAACTTGTAAAAATTCCTTGAAAGCTGTTTGGAAAACCTGTTTCTGCCGAGAAAAAGAGTTGATAAACGCAGCCTTAGGGATCTCACAATCAGGGCTGATCAAATACTTGCCTACAATGTACACTAAAAATGCTGTAACAAGACCTGGTTTGCATTAATTACTTTTGCTATGTGATGACTGAGCAGGTTGAATTGAATTAATTCAACTTGAGGCACCACACAAGGTGGTGAGATTTGCATGCTCATTCTCTTTTGAAATGTTATTATCAAAGTTTTGCTGTTGTTTTTGTAGGATTTTGTTGAAGATGTTTCATTGATAGTATGTTTCTGTGCATTTTTTGTGATCAAGAAAGTTAATTCCTTTGCACACAGTTCCTGGCAGAAAAAAAATCAAACAAAACCAAAATATGTGTATATTGATCCTTTTTTTTTTGGGGGGGGGGGGGTGAGTACTACAAACAGAGTTTGGTGCAAGTTATCAGTAGTCACATGATCAAGATATGGAGTATCCTGTAGGATGCTGTTATGATGAGTCTCTTCCGTCCAAACAATCAAAATTTCTTCATCATTTTAGCCTGCTTTCATTAAAAATATTTGTTATCTACTGGTATAGTCTCTACTCTTATGCTTATCAGATAAGAAGGAAACTTGTTATCCTATAGATTGTTAACAATGCATCCGTGAGCCACATGTTCCTATCCTTGTTTATAGCATCAAGTTTCTTTCACTGGTTCAAGAATTTCTAGAGCTTTTTAAACTTTATTATAGAAATCTATGGAGAATCAAGATAGAAAAGAAATTATTTTTGATTATCTATCCTTTTTTGACCTTAAGATACCATTATGTGCCAGATAAGGTATCAGACAAAGTTCAGCTTACATTGTTTTTATGTTGAGCAGCCTCAGATGAAACTCTTCCGGGATTTTACCTTTCACTTTCAACGATTCTTATCATTTCTTCCTTATTACCATGTTAAGAAGAAAACAAAAACAAAAACAAAAACGAGGAAATAAGAGAAATGGGACTGCACTATCTAATCAGTGGTACATTGGTGTCAGGAACTGAATGGCTTTGGTTTACCACATGTGGTTGCATTATGTAGCTGCATTGTTTGTTGTTGTTGTTGTTGTGTTGTTGTGTGTGTGTGTTTTTTTTTTTTTTTTTTTTTTTTGGGGGGGGGGGGTGACATCCCCAGGAATAAAATTGCAGTAGCACTCCACCTATAAACCATGATGATATACCTTGTATGATATGAAAATGATGGTTCTGATGACATATTTCAACTTTTGAGCCCAGAAAGGTACCCGCCTTTTCATTACAGATTGGTCTAGTGTCTTCCTCATCTAAGAAGCAGTGGTAATGGTCTTAAAACAAAGCAAAGAAATGGACAAGCATGCCATCTAAAACACCTTGTAAATACCACTCTTCGACAGAGCTATATCAAGATGATATCTTTCATTGATCAACCACCATTCATACCTCTTACTGTAGATCTTTATAAGTGTTATAATAAATCCATTTGTCATTTCTGTCACTAGTTAAGTTCACACGCTGTTGCTATTAAAACTTTAGGTCGAAAGTTTAGGTCAAAAACTTAACTCTCAATGATTAGCTTGTACGTAGTTACATGTAAGCACCGTGTGGACGCACTCGAAAGTTAGCAATCTTAAAGTTTAGTTGATGAGTAGAACCACAAGACATGTCCACGAGCCACGGGGATCCCCATTTGTAGTTTTGCTCTGTGTGGACACAATAATCAACAAGCTTGTGAGTCAGCGTGAACCTCGCATCTCGTTCGCTGCGCTATTTTGTATGGGCATAAAGTCATCTAGCATCTTGAAGACTCTGCACTTCCGTTGTATTCATCGAGTGAGGCTCGCTCGTAAGTTTTAACTTAAAGTTTAGGTGCGTGTGTGAACCCGCGTCGTGAATTCACAAGTGGAGCTAATCATTGACAGTTAAGTTTTTGACCTAAACTTTAAGTTTGGCAACTGTGTGTGAAGTAACTACTGTCCCTACTTCAACCCCACCCCAAGGACACGCTGAAATAGGAGTAGAAGGAAGGGGAAACACGGTACATTGGAGGAACTGAATCCTGCAGTGAATGATTGTGTCCATGAGCCTGGTGTTCAGTCCACTTCTCTCAAAGGCCATCGTATCGCCACAAAGGAGGAAACGTTGATGTACTTTCCTGAGATTTTGTGATAAAGACCGGACACTGCTGGGACACGTTTTTTTGTGCTCATTACAAAGGTGATGTTAAATGGGAAGTTGACCCTTGAGATAAGTTTGCGTGAATAGAAGCAGAAAAATAAGAGGAACAGGATAGTGAAAGTTTGACTGCATTCTGACTAGAAATAAAGAAGTAATGAACTTTTGACGGTGTGACTGATCAAGCAGAAATAGATTACTCTGTGATGTAGCATATGAGCACACCTGCCATTCGCATGATGCATAAAATTCCATAAAATCTGTCTCTCTTTTTGTCAGTATTGACGGTGGACTATTATTAGGTGCTTGGGTCGTATAGATTTTTTTGTTTTCAATAATTGTATTAGAGATGCCGGACGATTGGAAATTTACTTGATGAGAATACAAAAATTATGTATTTCATAGCACAAAGCAAATGGGGATGAGCAGGCATACAACATCATTCTACTATTACTTTACAATATGCTGTTCTTCACACTTCACACCTTCCTAAACATCACTTCTCACTGTGCTGCATCCCATGCTGTAGAAATAGAAGTGATAATTTTTGTGTAAGTAGCTTTTCTCACTGGACCAGGTTAAGATATATATTGCATGTTTTTGAGTCCATGGAATCAAAATGTAAAATAGTATGACATTATAACAAGAAACACATTCATGTGCTTCTATTTTTGCGCTAGTTTTATGTCACACAAAATGCACAAAAATATCCACACCATGACAAATTTCCTTTCTTACAGTAAGCAGCTGCCTGTGTATCTAAAGTCATGGGAGTTAGGCTTGTTACACCCAACTTTCAATTTTATAGGAGCAATGGCAGTTTCATTGCGTAGGTGGTGAAATTGGTCTGGTAGTAGTTAATGAATCTCACGCTTTCGCTTCCCCCGGTGTCGGCAGAAAATTGAAAGTTCGCTTTGTATCACCCTTCCTTTGAAGTCCGATACTCATTAGCCCTTTAATCGAAACTTCGTCATTGTGCTAGTTTTGCAACGATGGGTATCATAGACTTGTACGTTACTTTTGGCCATGGAAAAGGCTTTCACGTGTGAAAGTTAATTTTGCGCAACAGCCATTATATTGAGTGTGGATTTGTTCTTCCTAGGCCATTGAAGAATCAATTCAGTGCTTATGAGCAAGCAACTACAGGACTCACACCTTCATGTCCCGTCCAGTTGACCAAAAGACTGGACAAGTGGAAGAAAATGCTTTGCCTATTGAAGAGCCTTAAATTTTCAAAATTATTCAAAGTCCCCTTTGCTCTCAATTGATCAACGAAAATATCGATCACTGTCACGTAGTCATTTTCATATATCAATCACCAATATGATAATGCCTCTTGAAAGTATGTGACTCTTCATCATTGGAATTAAAACAAAAATGAAGCCAAATATAAATCACAGAAAACTGCAGAACACCACTTCGTCACATAGAAAGGTGTAGGTGTACTTCTAAATTCCTGCCACTTCTACAAAACGTTGAACGACAAGCTTAAATGGGCAGGAAATATGCGGATGCTTTACAATTTTCTCGTCAATGTTTATGAAGTAGCAATATTTTACTTGTCCATTCTTACCAGGGAAACATTTCTTCTGACATTTTACTGGCCCAGGGCCAGCGGGGCTAGTGGTTGTGTCAAGATTTCACAAAAATTTAAATTTCCTCTCAAAAATCTGTTTTTTAAAGGATATTCCATCTGTTTTATATGTCAAGAAGTTGGCATCTCTGTAGATGTTCTCAACCTTGAGAGCAGCACTTTATGCTTACCGCTAGTCTAGACCACATTTTCTTGTTACACTAGTTACATGCACACGCAGTTACCAAACTTGAAATTTAGGTTGAAAACTTAACTGTCGATGATAAGCTCCACTCATGAATTCATGATGTGGGTTCACACGCACCCCTAAACTTTAAGTTACAACTTACGAGCGAATCCCACTCGATGTGTGCAACGGAAGTGCAGAGTCTTTGCTAGGTGACCGTATGCCCATACAAAATAGTGCAGCGAACGAGACGTGAGGTTCACGCTAACTCACAAGCTCATTAATTATTGTGTCCACACGGAGCGAAACTACAAGTGGGGACCCTCTGTGGCTCATGGAGAGAGCGTAAACCATAAGATGTCTCATGGTTCTAATCATCAACTAAACTTTAAGATTGCTAACTTTCGAGTGCATCCACATGGTGCTAAACTACAAGCTAATCATTGAGAGTTAAGTTTTTAACCTAAACTAAAAATTTAGGAACAGCTTGTGAACCTAAGTACATGTACTGACAAGGAATACTGATGCAGCAGTCACAGAAACTGTATGTCTTCTTTGCTGTGTCGAAAGCTGTGTCCTGTGTTGAACTCAAGGAGCAAAGTCCAATGTCTTTTATCCTGGAGTAGAGAAAAGGGGGTGGGGGGGGGGCAGGGTGAGAGAGGGTCGTAGGGAGAGCAAGTACAGATGCCTTCAGTACTATAAGTGCAGTCAATAAATGTGACTCACCTTTCAATATTATTGTGCTCTAAATTGGCTAAGTGGGCAGTCAGTTTCCATTATGTCTCCAACTCTAGGCCTAGGGCCAACAATTTTACCTATTGCCTCCAGAGTGTCACATTGTTTGCAGTTACTTCTCTGCCACAGTTAGTTGTTTGTGTGTGTGTGTGTGTGTGTGTGTGTGTGTGTGTTTGATGTGGCTATGAATAGATGTCACAGTCAGATATGCATACTGATCATATTTACTTTCTAACTAGTGTTAATATACAGCTGTATCACTTTTTTCCACATCACAGTATATTTGCAAGACAGAAAAGTGAAGGTGATATTAATGGAAGAAAAGCAAAAACAAATAAACAAACAAAAATCTTTCTGCTGTCTAAATTTGACCATAGTGAAGGGAATGCATTGAAGGTATTTCTTTACTAGATACTGTGTATGCCATATTAGATTTGCCAGTTATTTGTTTGTTTGTTTTATGGTTTTAAAAAAAAATCATCTGCCTCAGCCGTTTTGAGTGAGTCCTTTTATCAATGTACATTGTATAATATGGTGTATATAGTGTTTTTCAGTCGTTCATATGAGCCAATCACATATTAAGGCTACTTGTTTCCTGGCTTGTCTGTGAGATGGATGATCTATATCTTGGTGCAATGACCACTCCAGCTGGACCCTAAAATTCACATAATATCATCCCTGAGAACTAGACTCAGTACTATGAAAGGGATCGTATACCCGGTAGTTTTGGTTGAGACCAACCTTAAGGTTTCTAACATTTTATTGGTGAGATAATGAGAAACATCTTATGAAATATGAAAGAGCATGTAATTCCAAGAGGAGTTCAATGTTTATTTGATCAAAATTAGTTTTGACATGGCTGAGATATCCAAAACAGAGCAATCATAATAAAAGGTGGGTCCTACCTTTATTATGATCACTTTGTTTTACTTTGTTTTTAGATGTCTCAGCCATTTCAAAACCAGCTTTCGTCAAATAAACTTTGAATTCCTCTTTATAGAATGGCAATGCTCTGTACTATTTCATAAATGGTTGCTTGGTATATCTCACAAAAAGCTAAAAACCTAATCCTCATGTCCACCAATACTAAACCATCCCCTTAAAGGTGCATTAGAATCCACTATTTTGATATCACAATACTGCACGACAATAGCATTATGTTCATAAAAATATGTTCAAAAAAATGAAATTTGAGAGAAGAAGCTCCTTCTCTGCCTCATATTTCAAGTGAGTGCGAATCTTCCTCTTTTTTTTTTTTTTCCAGGGCCAAAACAAGCTTTATCATGCTCTAAATAGCACATGAGGACACCCACTTGTTTGCCCCCGACCGTTTTGTCACCACGGCCAGATTTGTCGCAAAGCTTCAGACACCCATTCATTCACACCTTTGTCGTGGTCTTTTATTCTGGAAAGGGGGATTAGCTGAAACGGCTGGGATACATACAAACAGCTGCAAATCCCAAGTCCCAGAGATATTTCCATGGCTCACGAAGTTGTCGTACCGTATCCCAAACTATTTAGATGAGTGTCATAATCCGTATTGACAAGATTGACTCCAACAATGTTCGCAAATACGATTAGGTTCTATACGCTACGCTTGATAGGATGATATATATTTAGACGAAGCGCGTGTACGGTAGAGTAAAGTAAACAGTTTGCCCCTGTAGTGACATCACCTGTTGAAGCAATTAAGGCACTGATGGAAAAGGATCATTTTATTTTAGGGGGCTCAGTAGCCCCCCTCCCTCCCCCTTTCCTCGATACGGACCCTATATGTAAAGCCAGTTAATGTGCTTGTTGCATTTTGCGTTATCTGTGCCCCACATGAAGGGTTGATGGGTATTATCTGGTATTACAGAGCATTAAGTTTTGCTCCGCTGCGCACACACACACAAACCAAACACAGAAAATATCCATAGCAACTGTTTGTGAATGGGAGCGAAAACGGCCTGTCATGTTTGCGTGAGGCCGTTTTGATAAGAGGGGGAAGGTGTTTGGAGAGTGACGTTCTAGAATTTAAAATGCTTCCACTCTTTTCTAATGATAGTAATATAATCTATTAGCCCTTTTACAGGTCAGATTATGTATGAATGACATTTTGAATTAAAAAAGAAATGGTCATTTAAACTGATTATTATATGTTGATAAATTTCAGTGTTCAGTGAGATGTTCAAATGTGATATTTACATAATGACTTGACTTCACAACCTTATGTTAAATCAAGCTCAAAAGTCCACTCCACGGTTTTCTCCATGGTGACTGTAATCAGTGAAAGTGTTCTTTTTTTTTCCAAATGAGGCAAAGAGTGACAAAGCTATGGAAATAAAGTTCATTGCATCTTACCAAAATAATGATATTGGTGAGTCTCACCAGGGAGGTGAGCTCACTTCCCTTCTCTTACACATGCATAGGAACACATTGTAATGATATGCTCTATCAGGTTAAATTAGATCAGAATAGATTAAAGAATTCTGTAAGCTTCCTTATGTTGTTTTGTCTGACTTTCACTATCTTGTTTCTTCGATCTTGAGTATTATTTTAACTTTGAGGGCATCATGAACAAGGAGATGGAGTTTGATTCAAAAGAAAATGCTCTAGTACTTTGACATTTTCAAGAAAAATTACGTGCTTTTGTTTGTCGGCCAGTAAACCAGATGGTATTTTGAGCTGATATTTGCAAGTGGTAGTAATAAAGCAAAATGCTATCATCGTCATGAGACAAATTTGGGTTGAAATTGGCCGTGCCAGGCAGGAGAGAGTTGTGTGTTCACATGTTTCTGAGCTGCCAACTTGGAGGACACTGAACAGGTGGTGGTCAAATTATCTAGAAGAGTTGTCTTTTGTGTTATTCACACTCAGGACTTATCGCGGTTTATTGCACCGCGATGTGAATATCGATTTCATTTGCCAATGTTCACACACGGAAAAAAATGTTCACTTGGTTGCAAAATGAAGCACTTTGAATCTTGAGTCTGCATGTGCATGCCTAAACAATGGCCGGAACAAGACTCCAGGCAAAGAGTGTGCAGACCTACATTGTAAGCCCTTTTTACACTTGTGTTTCTTAACCCCGTACTTTCTCTGACCCAGGACTATCGTTAGTCCTGTACCAATTTTTTCAGCTTTTTACACTCGCCAATAAATCCCGTACTATAAGCTCTTGTCCTGGGCTAAGAAGACTACTGACCTTTTTACACTCGTATTTCTTAGCCCCGTACTTTCCAAACTACATGAATATTCATGATTACGCTGTGCACTGTACAAGTACACGCACGCACCGGCAGCACTTAATTACCTCGTTTCTGATTGGTCAGTGGGGGGTCGGACTTCGTCTCCGTCGCTTAGCACCGGATTTTTTTTTCGTTCTGTTTACACTCGCTTGCTTAGCACCGCAATTGCGGGGTTAGCGGTGCTAACCCTGCTATTTTGCTGGGCCAGATAGTACGGGATTATCGGTGGGGCTAGCCCACTTTCGCAAAAACAATCGTAAACAGAAAGTGGGCTGAGGAAAGTCCGGTACCAACGGTGGGGCTAAGGCCCCCCCTTAGCCCCACCGTTGGTACGGGACTAAGCAAAAATTTGCAAGTGTAAAAAGCCCTCTAGTGTGGCGAGTTGCATTATGGGATTTTTTTAGAATTTTTTTTTTTCGCATGTCATTTTTGTATGCCATGCAGGGTGAAGTATTGTTACAGATTCCAACAAAAACCAAGCTCTTCCGCTTTTGTATTACGATCACCATCAGTATCTCAACAGTTAACCATTTTTTGTGTCCATGTACAAGAACTTACGGCTTTCACATCACTTTGCTAAAAATCAATTTTCAAAAACTGTTAATTTCCATATACAGTACTGTCCGCATAATCGGGTAGGCTGGAGCACAGCGTTTCTTACCCGATTAAACGGAGTACCCGATTAACAGAAGAACACGTCTCATTCACAATTGACACACACAATGTGTATGTACATGCATAGTACACTGCACCAAACACCTACACCGTATGCTTAAAACACATGCTTGCACGGCACATTATACATACCTTACACTTGCTCAGTCACGAGCAATAATTTACACTCTTTCTATGAACAAAATGTCTTCAGAAAACTCTGTCGTTTATTAAGCAGAGAATGCGATTTAATAGCCGTGGAAATTTGACATTCAGGATTCCTTAAATTGTTATATCTGCGATAAAATATGGGTAGAAATTAGATTAGAAGAAAATTATTTACCTATTTATGCGGAGAGGCAACCCGATTATCAGGTGATTTTAATGTGCATTGGAACTGATTTTGACATTACTACCCAATTAAACGGAGTACCCGTTTAAGCAATACCCGATTACGCGGAGAGTACTGTATGTGAATATGCCTTTTCTCTAGGATGGAGAACACCTTGGCTGATAGAGATAGAAAGTACTGTAAAAATGGATATTTTCATACGAGTCATTTTTGTTTTTGTTTTTTTTCACTCAGTTGGGTAAGATGAATTTCCCGTTTTTAATTCCACGGAATCATGACATTAAGTCCTGGAATTTATGACATGCAAGAATATTTGCCTGCTTTTATTTTTTGCGCTAGCTTCTGGTTGTACGAAATGCGCAAAAATTTCCACAACTCAAAAATGTCTACTTTTACAGTATGCTTGTAAGTGTCTGATGGAGTGTTTCTATTTGCAGGTAATCCATCTGCCGAGGGTCAAGAGAATACAAGAGAATAAAACAACAAAAGGTGTAAAAAAAAAATCAAGAGTGGAAGGGGAATTTGTAGGGCAGCTACCATACTGCTGATATAATTGAGTTACACTGGATTTGTCATCTGATCTTCTCTGTAGAGTCGGCCAGGTTAAGGTCAGATGCCAGAAAAAAAGGAGCTGTTCTGGGGGTGTTAGGGGGTTTTGCGTGATTTGTTACAAGTTTTGCTCTTTGAGACTTCTGGCTTGTGGAAGAATATCCGTTAGTGCTTCAAATGTGATTTGTTGGTGACGGATGGGGTAGTAGATAACTTGCCTGTCTGTAAAACTTTGACATCCCACAAGTAAGAACCAACACTTTATCAACCTGTTGAGGACAGACTGATATTTTGCTGGTACAACACACATTTCCCATAGATACTTGCCCAAGTATACTCGGGACACGTCCTCAACAGGTTAATCCTACAAGAACCTGACACTTTGATGGATTTTTTTAAATCAGTTGATGATAGTGATAACTAAAGTGATGATGATGATGATGATGATGATGATGATGATGATGATGATGATGATGATGATGATAGTGACATGTATCATCACAACAACCACTGCTGCTTTTAATATCAGTGTCAATATGATTATGATTACTTTTTGAGTATGATGATTATTTGATACAAATTGTCATTGTATATATAATCATTGTGATCATCATTGTCATCATTATATCAATTGTTATCATTACATTGTACTATCACCATCATGACTGTTGTCTTTATGTAGGACCACTTAAAGGGATCATATAGGTTTGGTTGAGACCTAATTTCAAGTTTCTAACATTTTTTGGTGAGATAATGAGAAACTTCTTATGAAATATGAAAGAGCATGTAATTCTATGAAGAATTCAACATTTATTTGATGGAAATTGGTTTTCAAATGGCTGGGATATCCAAAACAGATCAATTCTAGTAAAGTATGGGACCCATACTTTATTACGATCGCTTTGTTTTACTTTGTTTTTGGATGTTTCAGTCATTCCAAACCCGATTTTCATCAAATAAACTTTGAATTCCTCTTAAAATGGTATGCTCTGTACTATATCATAAGTGTTTTCTTGGTATCTCGCAAAAAGTTAACAGCCCAATTCTCACTTCTACCAATACTGTACCATCCCTTTAAGATATACCCGTATAAAGATTCAGGAATCAGTCAGTCTTCATGTGTGTTTGTGAATACAACTTTATTAGTAGAGAAATTAAAAAAAAAAATACAACTTTTTGTAAGGTTGTGTAGGAAGCATGACTTAACAAAAAATATTCATTTGTTGGAAAAAAAAAATGAATGAAAAAGAAAATCTTGTTAGCCTAGCAATGAAATGCACTATGTAATCAACTTTAATACATCAGTGTCCTGTACTTGCAGGACGCTCAAAAATATGTAGTAAGGACATGAAGTTCATCTCCACCGGCTTTCATGGAAGTTAAGGCAGGATGTGGGCAGGCATGGCTGTGGGAGGATGTTATGGTTTCCTTCACCAGTCTCCCTGAAATAACCTCAAAAATTTGATAATTTTACAAGTCAGAGGACTTTTTGAATGAGTTCCTGTGCGTGTAGACGCCATTCGTCTTCGGTTTCACCACATGGCCTGGCTGTAAGGATGGTGATTATACCACTGTATGTCTGATGTCTCTATTACGCTATGTTTCATGGAAATCCTCACAAATATACAGACTCAGTGACGCATTATGGTGACGTGATACCATAGCTTGAGGGTAGACTTCCTTCCTGTATTACATTGAAAATCTCCACGTAGTATATGAAGAATTTTAGATTTAGAAATAAACAACAAACAAACACACACACACACACATTAAAACTGTGCTCTTTTCTCAATACTACATGGAGGAAAAACTTGGCAAAGCAAGTATATAGGTGAGGTTTAGCTTAAACAGGCTTCTGGAGGAAAAATCTGAATGATTATTAGCCTGTATATTTCACTTTTTTTTTTCTTCTTTTTTTCGAAGCACAAGAATAGTTATAGTGGTTGGACTATGCCATATTCATATTGGGATAAGTTTTTGATTTAGATATGGAAGAAATAATGACTGGCTGGATGGGAAAACCGGCTTTTCGAAAGCATGTATGGGAAGCTGGGGAAAGGGAACTCTGCTGCTGTTGGGTTAGATAAGGTTCAACGTAGAGTTCATAACTTGCTTATGGAGCTCCACCATGCCGAGCTTCAATGTGCATTGCTGCCCTCTAGTGTCAGCTGCCATCACATGCTCATCCATAGTGACATTCATTGGTCTCCCACACAGACCAATCACATGTCTGGCAGGATGCTGCCTATTTTGAGACTTGCTTTGTGCGCCAGCCAAGGTTGCCCCGTATCTCTCATGCCATCCACAACTCGTTGACATAATTTACAAAACAACAATTATCATAATTAAAAAACAAATACATTGTTCTTACAGTGATAGCAAGAATAGAGGATGTCCTACTAAAAAAAAATATAAAAAATATAAAAATAAATAATTGTTTACCTTCTCAGAATATCCTACAAGTACACATCTCGCATGCAGACCATGTTGTTAATCTTTCTGCACTGGTCCCGAATGTTCAGATTACATCTGTAAGTTCTCTTATCAGATATGGTGATGCGTTGCTAGGAGACGGCGCATCAATGCCCAAGGATCCTAGCGTGCATGTGTTTGATTACTGTTAAAGCATAATCTACGTTTGTTTTTCTCATGTCCCCCCCCCCCCACACATCTGAATAACAAGTTTTTCTCATCCATTGTTTCCATTCGTATTTTTGTATGACTGACAAGCAGCGTGTGGAGCTTCGATGAGCCGTATGCAATCCCTCTGAAGTGAGTTTTTGATTGCTTGTTTTTTTCCGGCACTTGTGTCTGTTTGTTTGTCTGTTTGTTTGTTTGTTTGCTTGCCTGTTTGTCCCTTTGCAAGATTTCCTGCACCGTGACTTCTGGAAACATCCATCTGTAGCTTGCAAACAATCACAGAAAACATAAAAGCGTGAATGCTTTCCTTATGCAATAAGTTATCAACTAAGATTGATATGAGGAGAAATAAATGAAGTTTGAAAATAAGACAAACAAACTTGATGAGTTTGTTTTGGCAGTTGAATTTCTATATAATAGTGACTTATCTAAAATTGTGATGATTAACATTCTCCATAAACAGAAATTATATGGCAAAAAAAAAAGAAACCCAAAATAGACCAAAAAGAGTCTCTAAAATAGTTGAGAAGTTTTGTAAGCTACAGAAGGATGTCTGTGATTTTGATGACCCTTTGCATCTCTTACTTACCCCAGATTTTATCCTCATGTGGGTTTTCCTCCCCCTCCCCCCCACACACACTCTTCCCGTCTCCAGTTTTCTTTTTTGTGTATGTCTGTGATTGCGAGGGAAACCCTGGGTTTGGACGGTTAAAACTAGGGTTGTTCACACTTGCAGAGAAGTACGATGAGTTATCAAACTTCAGGAATTTTTGTTTGGAGTTCTTCCAGTGTAAACAGAAAATTGCCATAGAAATCTTATGAGTAGTCTTTAAAAACAAACAAAACAAAACAAAAACTTGCTAGTTTCCGAACTGCAACTCAGACAGTATAAAATCTGGTATTTTCTCCATGCATTGTACACTCCCTGCCTTGAAAGTACTGCAGAATGTGAATATATGCACAAAGCTGAATAGAGGTTGGCTAAAAATCGGCAATATACTCAATACAAGCCTGAAATACTATTAGATATTGAGGCATTGTTTTACTTTAATCAAGCATGGACACAAGGGTAAAAACCTGTGAGTTTAAAATCTTGTGGGATTTTCAAGTGAGAATAGCCCAATTGTGTGTGTATATGTCTTATTTTTCTTGGCATAATGGTATGATGGTACATAACAAAAGTGTGCTCATTTACCCTTAATTAAGGTGATTACCTCTTTCAGACCAAAACTCAGAAATTGGAAATCAAACTTGTTTGGTAGATGATTCATAGTCATCTCTGATAATCTTGATATCAGATAAAGTATTTATTGACAGTGAAAGGAATATAAAATCACTAAAGCACACCTGAAAAAATGACAATTTTTTTTGTGTGTACATTGTTTTGGTGCAAGCAGTCTATGTGTTTGATAATGAAAAAAAGTAACAATAGTGCTAAGACTAATAATGATAAGGATAATAACAAATATAACAATGAAAGTTGTAGTTATAATGAAAATAACAGTGAGAAATCAATAGCCATGATAGTAATAAAAATATATGTAATAACAAAAACTCACAAAACAGATTCCCTCCCTATTCATTGCATTTGCATGCGTATATACAGGAGTGAATGTTTGAAGTTGCTTCAAATTACAAAGGATCTATTTCTTATCATTTGTATAAATGAGCACTACTTCCTTCCCTATCGGAGTTGCATGTTTGTATACATGCACGCTATTGATTAAATTTTCTCTTGGATATAATAATGGCATTTCCTCTTTGAATTACTGATATGATTCTTTCTGTGCTTTTTTTTTTCTGGCCTGTGTTAATGCCATCCAAGGAATGAGTACTTTGCACTGTTATTTTTTTCTCTCTTTCTCTCTCTCCAATATTTTATTGTTATATCCCTCCATATATATCTTTGCACACACTCACATAAACACACACAAACACAATCATGTATATATATATTTTTTTTTCTCCTTTCTCCCCTTTGTGTTCTTCTTTGAACTTCATTTTCTTCTTTTATGTGTGTGCTGGTACTATGGTTGCGAAGGCTCAACCAAATCGATTGTAATTTTTTTTTCTAACTAATTGGTGATACAAACTTCCACTTCATATGTTTGTTTGTTTTTTCTACTTCATATGTTTTTGCAATATTTACACAATATATGTGAATATTGCAAACATATGAAATTTGTCGGCCTCATGCCAAAAGGGCCTTAACACCATAGACTTTGTACACTGTTAGGGCCCTTTTGGCATGAGGCCGACGATAATGTAAGTTTGGATCACCAATTGGAGCATGATTTAAATGTTTAATACTTAACATGTTTGATACAGAATTTCTCAATACAATTGGAAACAAACTTGACGCAGTGTTACAGAAAGCTTTTTGCAGTTGAAGTTCTTTGTAAAGGACCAACATAGATTTCTGTATGTGGGAATGATACATTGATATCTTGTTACTTTTGAACATCATATCAAACTGGATTGCACAAATTTTGAAGTTGTTACCGAGTACCTTTTCCTTACAGCCTTGCTTGCAAATATAAATGATGATTTTTGCCCCATGTGATAGTATGAGCTTTTCAAGTTTCTTTTGATTTTTATCTTACAATTGGTTGTTTTGTGCTCAAGTTATGTGCATTTCCCTCCTGTCCGGGGATTACATAAATCCTTGCCCTTTTCCAAGAATTACTAATAGTTTAGTGGGTAGGCACATGCACAAATTTTGAGACAGGGTAACGAATCAAACACTTGTCAATAAAGACCAGCGAAGAAGTGACAGAACAAAAAAAAAAAATGACTTTAATATATACAGGCCTTTATGCACAGGTGTTCAATGAAGCACATACTATTACTTCACTGTATCACCTCTAGACCAGAATGTGGTTTTCAAGACCAACTCTTGAAAGTGACTTTATAAATATTTTTCAAAATTGCAAAAGAAACATTACATAGTCCCAGGGTTTTCCTGTCTTGAATATTTGCTTTCTATTTGCTGTGTTACATGTTCCCAGCACCTTCCCAGGCTTTTGCTGATTTCGTGTTTGCGTAAGACATAAAACTTTATTCTGTGATTGTGGCGGATGTATACATTTGTAAGCTGTTCCACAGCTGGTTTGTATGTTAAATCTTTAATACAGGAAGAAATACGTCCTCTTGAGATAATGTCCTGTTTCCCCCTATTCCTTCCCTTCTTGAATCCGGCATCGTTCTCATGACAATTCACATGGTCTGTTCATGTGTTCTTATTTTATTTCCTTTCTCCATAAGTATTTGTTCTTTTGATGTTATAAAAAAAAAAATTGAATGAATTTGTATGGATGGAGACAAATTGGAGAAGTCATACCACATTATAAATTCTTTCTTTTTTTAACAATCAAAGGGGGGGGGGGGGTGGCATCTCCCTCTCCTGGTGAAGGAACTTGTAAGGGATACTGACTTCTAACTTTGCAGACTTTAAAATTGTGTGTTTCAAAGTGTTGCAAAAATTGGTTGGCCAGATCAGCCATTATCACTGGAAGATATTGGTAAGAATTGCTGACCTTTTGACCTCTATGGAATATTTCCAGCATGGACATTTCCCCCCCCCCCCCCAAAAAAAAAAACAACAACAACAAACAAACAAACAAACCACAAACCACAAAACAACAATAACAAACAAACAAACAAACAAACAAATAAATGTGCTCTATAGAATAAGAGCAGAAAAAAAGAGACTGTTTGAGATACTAAAAAATGCACAGTGAAAAGCTCTCATTAATACAAAACAATGAACCAGTCAAATTTAATAGCAAAAGTTAGGCTGTTGCTGAAGTCTAATCACATGGCAGTTTTCATTCATTTACAGTATTGACATTTTCAATTAATCATGGAGTTGTAACATAATGTTTTGATTTGAAATAACACTGAACACAAGCTTTGATGAACTAGAGAAAAGAAGTGTTGCAATGTATTTTCTCATTCCTTTTTAAGATGTGTGGGTCACAACAGTTTTAAACACTTATGGCTTGTCCAGTCACAATATGATATTTTTAGTAATCTCAAGATCAGCGATTCAAAATCCAAAAACCTTGTACACATACAGATTTCTGATGGGAATGACAGGATTGGGATCAAACCTATTCCTTGATCTGTGTATCTGTCAAGCAAGGTAACCCTGCTCCCGAGAACCTACCCCTACCCTCTGTTTTGTACAAGTGTCTGTATTATTTTATCCCAATCCTCCTACATACCTACCCTAACTCTAACTCACACATATCCCACCCACCCCTCCTCCTACATACTTACCCCACCCCTCCAAGCCCTCTTTACACATACATTCAAACCTGTCTTAGCGGCCACCTGTCTATAGCAGCCACCTGCTTATAATGGCCACTGAAAAATCCCCCGCGCGAAATTGCAGTTATAGACCCTTTATATAGCGGCCACCTGCCTAACGCAGCCAGCGGCCACTCATTTTGTATCTCGTGGTGAATATCTACGTGCGTATAGTGGCCACAAATATTTAGCTGAACCGCTAAATCAGCCATGAACACGTTGGCTTTTACGTTCATTGCATGAACCCCATTCATGCAAACTGGTACGAACCAGAGCAGTTCCTCAAGCCCAAAATGTTGTTTTTAAAATCAAAAGAACAGAAGTCGGCAAAAAAAAATGATATCAAAATGAAGTAAATTGTACAACAAAAATCCCCATGATATAGCTGCACATGCAAACTTATTTGCTGGTTGTTGTTTTTAAAGAATAGCATGCAGTATTTTCTGCTGTTATAAAATGCAAGTATCAAAATTCAAAATGGCCACCAACCTGTCTATAACGGCAACTTTTGTAGTTTCCCTTGGGTGGCTGCTATAGACAGGTTTGACTGTATTTACCCCTCCTTCACAGTACCAAGCCAAGCTTTGCAGAATACCTACCCCACCTTCCTCAATAGATATCCTACGCATCCTTCCATATACAGTGTACATACCTCACTCTTCCTTCACATACTAAATTGATGAGGGTGAATATAGACTACTGCCCTCTTTAGTCAATGTATGTACAGTCATGATGAGTTCCTATTCTTTTTGAAACTGTGATGTACTTCTGCATATCTGTGTTAATATCAGTTTGTTCAATGGAAACTTAAAGTGAAAAAAGTTTTTTTTTCATCTTTCCTTTGCAAACTACTACGCTGAAACAGACATGAAACTTTGTTATACATTGTACCTAGATACAAATATGGATTTTTTTTTTTCTTATACCCCTGTCAGTAAAATTCAGGAGATTGGGGAAGTTAGCACAGCGGTCCAAAAGTGATGATGACTTTTGTCTCCTACCATGGAAGTTTTTTATTTCTCTAAGTTCTAAACATAGTCTGGTATGCCATCATCTGTTTGCATTTGGAAGTGAGCATTGTGAACAAAAGCACCAATTACTACCCATTTGCATGTTGAAAGATAATTTTCTTGCTTGATTTGACATGAAGTAGATGCTGGCCCTGTCTATTCTGATTTTTGTTTAAGCATTTGGCTTGTAGCTACCTTGCAAGCTCTATGGTCATTGTGGTTGTCATTGTACTAGTAGTAGTAGTAGTAGTAGTAGTAGTAGTAGTAGTAGTAGTAGTAGTAGTAGTAGTAGTAGTAACAGCAGCAGCAGAGCTAGAAGTAGCAGTAGCAGTGGTAGTAGTAGTAGTGGTAGTTGCAGTAGTAGTAGTTTTAGTTTTAGTTCTCTATACACAATCACTCTTTGGTGGCAGCGTCATGTCCAGCTAGGTAAACGTAGAAGAAGTAGGTTGATGGTACGGAGAGGTCACTTTATCTCATCATTTGTCTTCTTGAGCTATCGGTCCACTCGTCCCTTAATTGTTAAAGGACAAGTTCACCTTCAAAGACATGAGGGTTGAGTGAATGCAGCAACATTAGTAGAACACATCAGTGAGAGTTTGAGCAAAATCGGACAATCCGTTCAAAAGTTACGAATTTTTGAAGTTTCTGCTCAGTCACGGCTGGATGAAAAGACTACTATAGCTTGTAATGTCACATGAGTACAACGATACAAAGAAAGAATAAAGAAAATTCAACATATTTCCATTTTTCTCGCAAAACAAAAGAACACTCGACTTCTCTCTTTCAGAAGGCAGGGGGAATAATATTACCCTTAACATACGTCAGTAGCAAGTCAAAGAAATGTGAACTTTATTCAGAAAGTAAAATTTTGTGAAATTCTCTTTTTATTTTCCTTATATAGTTGTACGCATGTGACATCATACACTGTAGTAGTCTTCTCTTCCAGCAGTGACTGCGCAGATACTTCAAATATTCGTAACTTTTGAACGGATTGTCCAATTTTCCTCAAACTTTCACTGATGTGTTCTACTAATATTGCTGCATTCTCTCAATCCTTATGTATATGAAGGTGGACTTGTCCTTTAAGAGATCTGCGATACAGACCTATTTGCAAACATTCACTCTCTTTAATAGTGACTACTTGCACAGACATGCCGGCAAATATATGCTCTGACACACAAATATATTTAGATTTTGCATGTATGGCAAAATAAACAAGAGGAGAAGAGAAACAAACACAATCAGCACGCTCTCAGTCGTATCAAATTCAGTCACAAAACTGTTATGAATAGCTAAAAATGAAATCATGGGTAGTTGTAAATTTATACAAGGATAAATGAATCATAGATATATATAAAATGCACATTCATATTTAAGTATATTCATATTTCATATCCATGATTTATCTATATTTATATAAACATAAATACACATATGTGATAAAAATCTAATGCCATTTTAGGTTTTTATCACATATGTGTATTTATGTTTATATAAATATATAGAGAGAGACACACACACAGGTAAGACAAACAAAAACAAAACAAACAAACAAACAAGAGCGAATGAACTGCAAGGGAGTGTAGAAACCGAGAGTGTTGTATGATATGATAAATGGTTCCTTAGTGGCACATCAGACAAACTGTAAAACTGAAGTAGAAAGAAGTAGGTGCTGACACCATGCTAGTTTAGGGAGAAGGGGGGGGGGGGGAGGAAGGGAGAGAGAAAGAGGGAAAAATCTATTTGACCCCAATCTGTCAACAATAAGTCTATTAGGAATTATGTTGTGAGTTTAGCTGAACCCATTACAGTGCAAAACTATACTCCATGGAAGTGTACATCTTTCAGTGTAGACCAGGTTTCCTTCTTAACCTTGATCCTTTGATCAGGTTGTTGGCCCTTTGTCAAATCCAGAATGAATCCTCTTGCTTTGAAATGGCCTGTTGAAAAAAAATAGATGAATAAACACAAAACCATAAAGTGAGTTTTAGGTTGACAAACTGTGTATCTAATGTCTCACACCTGTAAATGATTCCCCAGGTAAATTTAGATGTGCTGAAAAGTGTTCAAAATAGCAGAAAAGATGTTGTTTGTAGAAAGATTTAAGGGTTTTGTACTTGGTGTCCCACTAAACCAACTTGTTGGCTGATTTTTCCAAGGTGGGGGGAGGGGGGGGGGGGGGGCAAGATTCTGATTAAACTCCACATAGGTGTTTTGCAAGCCAAACTACATATCGTGGCTGGGGTGACAAGACCTTGTATCTGCAATTTTGGTGAAAATGACTTTTTTGGATTAAAGGTCAGATAATCAGTTAAAGGGGAAGTCCGGACGATTATCAGCCGTTTCGTGTGTAAAGAACAATATTTCATGAACCTATTACCCTTTTCCCGACGAGAAAAGACCATCAGATACATTTACTATGATTTTTTTTTAAAATAAGGTAATTCTTCATGTTCGAATCCGTCGCGAGCTGCCCTTCGTACTATCTGTCCCAGGATGCATTGCGCGTGACGTATCGGGCGCAGTTTCCTCAGCTGAGAGCACCGCGAGCGAAGCCCAGCTACGCATCGATCTCCCATTGCACTGCTGACTGCGGGCGGTATCTGCATGCCTGCATAGGTGTGCCTTGTCGGCGCTACTGCAGGAGACCGTACACCGATTTAGGAGTGCTGTTGCCAAACGCTGTATTCCTTTATTCAAATAATCTTCGTTATATATCTATATAAAATCTTCAAAGATTAATGTAAAATAGTTGCAATGCTATAACATTTTCGTTTAAATTGAAATATGTATGTATTATAATACTGCCGTACTTATTAGTGTCCACCCCATCACTTACAATGCATTAGCTGTTGTCGGGCTGTGCAGGCATACATTTACGTCTGCTGCTGCCAAGTGCTATCACAATCCGCGATCGTTTTTTCGACTTCTGAGTGTGAACAATCTGAAATCAGTCTGTCAATGTCAGAATTATTGCCTCTTTTGTTGTCCGAGACTGTTGAAAAGTGTGTCTGACGGTGATAAAATACGACAGTATACATGTAACTTGAACCGAGGAAGAAACGCCAGCGCCAGCTTGGTACCGCCGCCGCGCCGCGCCGGTAACTACGACCAGCAGCCCAATACACACAGCGTAATCGGGCTGCGTGTTGTAGCATTCAGGATCATGTAAAGGTAGTATCGTGGATAGATGTCAATCTAAAATCGAAATATTTCTTCAATTTGAAGACTTACTAGTAAAGTTGAAGTATTGACAACACCCTAACACTTGACACATGGGCATTTTTTTAATGAAGCAATAGATCATGCCGCGTGCATCCGCTGTGTGGTCAGAGACTGTTGAGCGGTATGCTACTACCGCTTGCTTGGCCCGTATCACCGTTGCTCAAGCAGGGCTCCCCCGAGCCAGCTGACGCTCCAAGCAAAAAGCAATGTGAGGATGAAACGTCACGCTGTCACGTGATCTTTCTCGCCGGCGTACAGAAATCGAACGGTTACGATTCAAAATTAGTGATGCTAAAAAATCGATTGTGGCGAGTTGGGAGGGTCTTTTTCAATGAAACTTAGTCATTATGGTCCTTTATTTATGTAGATTTTGGTTGATTTTTTTCAAAATCGTCCGGACTTCTCCTTTAAGTGATGTCCTGTCCAAATCCTAGATGTCTTTACGTACCCCAAAAATGAAGCCACCACAGCATGTCAAAGGAATGTCTATCCCATTGGATACAGTGCTTTGGCTGCCATGTGTTTTTTGCTCTCCTGAACATTTGACATTTTGTAGATACGAGGTCTTGTCGCCCATCAGTGACGATATGTGTTTTTCATTGTCATTATAATGATAATCTTGATAATGATAATGAAAATAACAATGATGATGATGATGATGATGTTGATGATGATAATAATGATAATAATAATAATAATAATAATAATAATAATAATAATAATAATAATGATAATGATAATGATAATGATAATGATAATAATAATAATAATAATAATAATAATAATAATAATAATAATGATAATGATAATGATAATAATAATGATAACAATAATAATAATAATAATGATAATGATAATAATAAAATTGGTATATTGCTAATGTTATTAAAGGAATGAAGAAAATAGTTACTTCCTTTCAAGCTATCTGACATTAATTTAAAAAGTTAAAGGGACTGTACAGTAATGGTTGAGGTGGGGATTCATGTTTTGAACATTCCTAAGTGAGATGATGAGAAACCTCTCATGAAATATGAAAGAGCATGTAATTTTAAGAAGGATTCAATGTTTATTTGATGAAAATTGGTTTTCAAATGGTTGAGATATCCAAAAAAGTGCTAATAATAAAGGGCGACATGCCCCAACTTTATTAGTATCTCTTTGTTTCACTTATCTTTCGATATCTCTGCCATTTCAAAACCGATTTTCATCAAATAAACTTTTGATACCCCTTAGAATTGCATGCTCTTTGACATGTCATAGAGTGGTTTCTGAATATCTCGCAAAATGTTAAAAGCTAAATCCTCACCTCGACCAGAACTGTACACCCCCTTTAATGTTGTTCGGATATTTAAAGCAGAAGCCTTTTCCTCATTTTTTTAAAGTACCACATACCAATGGTTGTCTTCATATGAAATTGTGAAATATATCAAGAGAGTAACACATTTCTTGGTATGCTGTCATTCACCAGAATATTGTGATACCAGATGCCACGAAAGTGGGCTGATACATACTGCAGTAACTTTTAGTATCAGTCCCTGGACGGATGTCAGATGTTTGCTAAGGAGAAACTAGCTCCTGTAACTTTCTTTCAAGCTGCCTAACTCAGCAGATTAATAGTACTGAAAAATTTATGCCCATCTGTAACCCCCTCCCTCCTCCCACCCCCCTCTTGTCTTTTTTTTTTTTTTTTTTTTAAAGAGAGAGGAGACTCGAATGACTCTTGAGAAGTGATAGGATTGGATAGAAGACTACTCCAGGCAGGCATATCAGCAAGCCAGTAGAGGTTATAGGAGTTTAATGTCTGCGGAGAAGATTCCTGTTGCCACGACAACCAAGTGTTTGGTTGTACGATGAGGCCTCCAATGAGTGCTGTTTCCTGCCGCGCTATTGATTAGTCTGTTGTCGGTGACAGGTGTGGATTTAGTGATGACTAGGGGGTAAAACCGAATGGTTGGATTTACATTGACTGGAATGTAGTGGGGAATCGTGCTATCCTTTCTGACTTAAAAGGTAGAAACGCTGACTTTAAAGTTCTGCATCGGGTTTCAAATAGAAAGAGCCCAAACCGACAGGTGTTAGGAGTGTCTTCAATGAAATTTGTATTCGATATGAAAGGAATGACCTTCAATTTATTATTCTACCAATTTTTATGTGCACCATCTCCAGACTGCTAGCTCAGGTCTACAGCCTCTTTGTGGACGGTGAGGAACAGCAGTGGGAACGCGTGATCGACGAGGTCGTCCGCATATCCGTCATCGTCGAGCAGGAGGAGCCGAAGTGCATCTACCGGGTGACTGCCAGTGACACCGAACTCCAAGGCATCATTGAGGCGTACATCACCCTACCGGGTAGGTGGAAAGCCCTTGTGGAGATGTTACTGTAAAAACGAACATTTACATGCAAGTAATTTTTTTGTGCTGGTATTTCGCAGTGTATTTCGTGATGTATTTTGCATCAACATTATGAAATACCGTGGTATTTGCAATCAGTGTCTGAATCAAGCCTAGAGGGCAGAGGGCCTATTTAGCACATCTTTGACCGAGACAGACTCTCGGCGCAGACAGTCCAAAGAGTTTGTCTGTCCCCCCATAGCGTCCCTTCATCTTTCACCTATCACACCTGTTTGGTCGTTAGCGCATTCCTGATTCACTTCTCGTGGCTCCCTTGACCACTTCTCGTGGCTCCCTTGACCACTTATCAGTATGTGGGGGAGGGGGGGGGGGGAGGGGGCTGAAACATTGACCGACTCCCTCCTAGCCTCCTCACAACCCAATCAAGCTAATTAAGGGTCCCATGTTTAGCAAGTGTCTGCTGATTTAGCAGAGCCAGTCCCATTGTGTTGAGTCACTCGTGATTCTAGATCCAGACCGATGACATGTTTCTGTGACCAGGCTTTTGTGGTGTGGTGAATGGACTCGCAAACAAGCGGGATTGATGCCCAGGGACTTTGTATAGGTCTTATTTTCTTCCTGTTTGTATCTCACGACCCCTGGTTGTTCAATTAGCTAGCCACTTCGGCTGCATTTATCATCTTTCCAATGGTTAAAACGCATTTGCAAATGCTTTTCTGATCGTGTTTCTTGAGTTGTCAAGGGTCAGTTGGGAGGCCTTGTCACTGCGCAGCTCCATTGTGCGACCCAAGGAGCAGCGATGTGTAGTGGCAGTGGTTGGCATGGGCAGGTCCAAGCTATAGACATGTTTCAAAATGATTTTACATTTATCAACACTACAGAAACATGTTTCTGACTCAAACGCATTTGCTTTCACACTTGTTTTTTTTTTGGCATTTCAAAAAACGCATTTCTAACCCAATAATCGAAACAGCTTTACATATATCAACTGCCCAGAACTCTCAAAAAGTTGTTTGGAAACCTTAATCGTGCATCAGAGGTGAGCTGATAAACGCACCCCTAGATTCATCTATGCTGGAGACATCCATTCATCTTTCACTGATCTTTTCAACATTCACAGGAAACTGATGACAGCTTTCAGAATACTCTTCTTTTTTTGCATTTGTTCTGCAAAACAAACACCCATTTATATGGTATTGATCTCAAGAATAGAAATTACACATTTGTAGAAGTTTTGACACCTGTCTACATATCCAAGAATAATCTGTAGAGGAAATAAATCACTCCCAATCATATCTACAGGACTGGTATATATGCCTGTTTTTGCCATATCAGAATTGAGTGGCATCCTTCACAGCAGGTTTCTCCCTAACTTCTTAAAGGGACTGTACACTACTGGTTGAGGTAGGGATTCATGTTTTGAACATTCCTATAAAGTGAGATAATGAAAAGCCTCTTAAGAAATATGAAAGAGCATATAATTTTAAGAAGGATTCAATGTTTATTTGATGATTATTGGTTTTCAAATGGCTGAGATATCAAAAAAAAGTGCTAATAATAAAGGGTGACATGCCACAACTTTATTAGGATATCTTTATTTCACCTTGTTTTTGGATATCTCAGCCATTTTAAAACCGATTTTCATCGAATAAACTTTTGATACCCCTTAGAACTGCATGCTCTTTGACATCTCATAGACCAGTTTCCAAATATCTCGCAAAACGTTAAAAGCTAAATCTTCACATTGACCAGAACTGTACACACCCTTTAAAGCCTACAGTCTATATAGAACCCTGTGTCTAAAAATGCAGCTTATACCGGTTGTTCCTACCTCACCTGTGAGCAAAAACTGTGAGATAGTATGCAAAAATAGATGTCTGTGTCATAATGATATGTATATAGGCAAACAGGTATGCATCCAAATGCGACATTTAAGAGGAAACTTGTAATATCAAGCATAATAAAGAGACTGCCAGGCTATGGCACTTTAAGATGACAGTCTAATTGATTTGACATCAGATGGAGTATCAGCTCCAGTGGGAGTTTCCCCTTTAATTTCCAACTCAGAGGGTGGTGCACCTTCAATGGATAGCTTTGGTTAAGACCTAACTTCAGGTTTCTAACATTTCTTGGTGAGATAATGGGAAAACCTCTTATGAAATGTGAAAGAGAATGTAATTCCAAGAGGAATTCAATGTTTATTTGATGAAAATTGGTTTTGAAATGGCTGAGATATCCAAAACAGAGCAGAGCGATCCTAATAAAAGATGGGACCCACCTTTTATTACAATCGCTATGTTTTACTTTGTTTTTGGATGTCTCAGCCACTCCATAACCGATTTTCATCAAATAAACTTTGAATTCATCCTAGAATAGCATGCTCTGTACTATTTTTGTAAGTGATTTCTTGGCATCTTGCAAAAAGTTAAAAGCCCAATCTTCATCTCAAACAATACTATGCATCCCTTTAAACTTCATTCCTCCTCATCAGTACCAGATATCTTGAAGAAAGCTGCAGATAATGTAACAATCAGGAGAAAAAAAAAATGAAGATTTGAGATAAATTGATGTAACTTGAAAGTGAGATATCAAAGGATTTATCTGTTGAAATTTCACTCAATTTTGGAATATAACTTAAAGTATTATATGTTTAAAAGTTAATCTACTCAAAATCATTCCTGAAGTGATAGGGCTAAATTTCATGAATTTTGTTTTTATACCCCCGCCAAACAAAGTTTGAAGGGGGTATATAGGAATCAGCGGACGGTCGGTCGGGCGGTCGGGCGGTCGGTCGGGCGGTCGGTCCGTTGCAAATCTTGCGTCGCGAACTACTTCCTCAGTTTTCAACCGATTCCCATAAAACTTGGCACAGATGTGTGCCTTGGGTTGTAGATGTGCAAGAGGTATTTTTTGACAGTACCCAAAAGTACGTTGCCATGGTAACGGCATATTATGGGCAAAAATGGGTACAAATCTTGCGTCGCGAACTCCTCCCACAGTTTTTGATCAATTTTTATGAAATTAGGTACAGATGTTCATCTGAATATGTTAATGTGCAAGACACATATTTCCGCAGTGGCAAAAAGTGCGTTGCCATGGTAACGGCATGTTATTGGTAAAATATAGGGCAAAATGCTTCATGGCAAAACTGCTTCATCAGTGTTCTTCCAATTCTCATGGAATTCATATTGAATGTTTGTCTTAGGATATAGGTCAGCATGACACATTTCTTGACAGTGACAAAAAGTATGTTGCCATGGTAACAGCTCACATATTATGAGCCAAACTGATAGAAAAATTTTGTGTTGCAAACTACTTCCTCAGTTTTTGCCCAATTTCCATGAAATTTGGTACAGATGTGTGCCTTTGGTTGTAGATGTGCAAGACGCATTTTTCGACAGTACCCGAAAGTACGTTGCCATGGTAACGGCATATTAATGGCAGAAGATCAAGGAAAGATCTTGCGGATTTAACTACTTCCTCAGTTTTTTGACCAAAGCTTATGAAATGTTGTTTGGCGGGGGTATAACCAGTCGCTGTAGCGAAATTTCTAGTTTGTTTATGACCAAAGTCATCTTCATGATTACCACAAAAATATCAGAATACAAAAACATTACAACATAAATTACTAAAGAGGTAGTTTTATAGTTTCATGAAATAAAAACAAACAAAAAAACCCAATAGAATATCAAATATAAATGCCAAAGGCAATTGTACTGTTAGATGCTATATGAATTCTTAAATGTCTTCAAATGACCATGATGTTACTTCTTGACACTGAAACAAGAGTATATATTATGTTTACAGTTTTGTTTTAAAAAGAGATGAATAAAACAGATGAGTAGGAGGGAGGAGACTTCTACAAGACAAGGAAAACGTTAGATGACGCATATGAAATGAAACTTTGTTTTGCAGTTGATTGATATAATTTGAGTATTTATTCGGTTGTGTTTCATAGAAAGAGCTGTATGTAAACATTTCAACAACTACAAAGCACGTACACATAACTACTCATATTAAGCAACTAGCAACATTTTTTTTCCTCAGGAAAAAGGAAATTTCGCAGAAAGATGATATTTCCCCATACGCTTTCTTCGAAAGTAGCGAGGTCCCACACATCGTTTAGGTATATCTCATATGTCTCACATTTCAGTTGAGATATATGAGTGGAATATATCAATGATACTTTCTCCTACCCCTAGCACTTCAGAGCTACAGTGTAGTATGATATGACCAAAGCCACTGTGGAGGGGAGGGTTCCTTTAAATGCATTAGGAGAAAAACGGAAATAGATTTAAGCGTTTTCCATGTAACAGAGCTGACCAATGTACTTAAAAATCTGTATCAGGGCAATTACCTCCCCCCCCCCCCCCCCCCCCCCCCCCCCCCGGTTAAATACTGGTTAGTGATAAGGTTAGAGGAGTGAAGATTAGGGTTAGGTTTAGGGTTAGAGTTGGGTTAGGGTTAGGGTTATATTTAGGATTAGGGTTAGGGTCTGGGGAAGGGTCAGGGGTAATTGCCCAGGGGGTAATTGCCCTAGACCCTACAAATCAGAAACATTCACAGCACAAAAATTTCTCAAATTGGAGCCTATGGCCTTTTTCACAGCATGAATCTTTCTCAAATTGCCCCTGACATTTAATGCATCGTGTAAAATATTATTTCATAAGATATTTATATTCATGTGCATTTTACTATGATATTGTGATTCTTGGCTCCTTGTAAAATCTATGAGAATTTCATGCATGTGAAAATATCTGGTTGTTGCATTATACACTGATCTGAAATGTAAGTCTCACTATCGTTATGACAGTTGTCATGTGGATTGAAATATAGTGCACTGGTGTCTTGTTTCTTAAAAATTGTTATCAGTAACAACTGACACATTTCTATGACAACTTTGCTCTCAGCCAATCGGATGCAAGGAATTCAGTAGCTTATAATAACTATCATAACTTGTTATTGATAAAAATTTTATGAAACAGGACCAGGGGGTAATTGCCCTAGACCCTACAAATCAGAAACATTCACAGCACAAAAATTTCTCAAATTGGAGCCTATGGCCTTTTTCACAGCATGAATCTTTCTCAAATTGCCCCTGACATTTAATGCATTGTGTAAAATATTATTTCATAAGATATTTATATTCATGTGCATTTTACTATGATATTGTGATTCTTGGCTCCTTGTAAAATCTATGAGAATTTCATGCATGTGAAAATATCTGGTTGTTGCATTATACACTGATCTGAAATGTAAGTCTCACTATCGTTATGACAGTTGTCATGTGGATTGAAATATAGTGCACTGGTGTCTTGTTTCTTAAAAATTGTTATCAGTAACAACTGACACATTTCTATGACAACTTTGCTCTCAGCCAATCGGATGCAAGGAATTCAGTAGCTTATAATAACTATCATAACTTGTTATTGATAAAAATTTTATGAAACAGGACCCTGCTTGTAAATTTGTAACAAGTGAGCTTCATGCTCCAAAGCACCCAGAAAGCTGGGATCCCTTGAATCATGTTCCTCATGGTGTGAGCGAATCCCTGAGGTGCTGGACCTTCCTAATTGGATGAAGGTAGCTTTTAATGGGCCTGGAGACATCTCTGTCACAGATTGCTTAATGAAATGAAGACTCCAATTAGCTCATTAGCCATGATAGCTTCCATTTGTGGGACGGGAGATGTCCCCCTCAGTCTTCCAAGAGACATCCATTTTACTGGGATATCACAGAATGTCCCGGTTGGGGAGTATGTTTCACACAAGATGTATTCCATCAACCATATAGAGTTAGGTTCATTTTGACTTGTATCAGTGGTCAGACCATCCAATCATTCTGAATTTGGAGGAAAGAATCTGAATTTTGACCATCCCGCGCTCAATTTCGATAGGATTTTTGAAGTGATTTTCCTATTTTTCTTGAAAATTTTACTACACACTCATATGGGAAATGCTCTTTCTTTCCTATTTCTGAGCAAAAACATCCCATTTTGTTTTTCAGTTAGACAAGTTGGGAGGTCTGAGTAGTAATTGATTTTGAGCATACTTGCAGCTAAAAAACTGGAGTGTGAAGAGAAGTTTGTGTGCAGAGAGATTTGTAGTGTTATTCTTGTGCTTCCATCTGACATATGATAAGACCATCATCAGGGGATTTTATTTCCTCCTATTACTCAGATTACATTTGTCAGAAATCATCAGTGACGTAAATTATGCTTACATTTCCAAGTAGGGGAAGCACTAAAGAGGTTACAGGAGATACTTAAAACTGATATTGATGACAGATGATAGGGATACACTGTAAAACCCCACATTTTTGCTTGCATGAAAGTTTTGCGAATTTCACATGGTGCCGATATTCACAAAAGAAAAATGCAAGCAAAAGTTCTTGTATACACAATGGATTTAATGCCAGTGGCAATTTACAAAAGGGTCATGCTGCAAAAAAGTCCCTCGATTCCAATTTGGAAAGTTTGATGTGGTGAATGTTTCTGGCTTTTCATTATGCTGATGATAAAGATGGTATTGACAATAAGAGTAATGGTCCTGTTCCCAACAGATACACATACTTCTTTGGTTGTGATGAAAATTTGAATAATGAGAATTCAAAATTCAAGAATTCAACATTTATGAGGCCTTCCAACATATCAGTCTGACTGCTCCGTTCTAAAAGTGTTATTTGGCATTGCAAAGAAGAATTGCATAAGTCAAAACAAAGGCTGAAAAGAAGGTTGAATTGACTTGAGGAAGGGTGAGGAGGATTCGTCTGACCCCTGCAGTACCGGGGGGTTGTGACGGTTACCTGCTGACCGAAATAGAAGTGGAGGAAACGTCCGAGCAGCGGTGGCCAATGGTAGAAGTCCTCTGCAGGGGGTACCGTGAGTGTGTGTCACGCACCGCGATTTCCTGCCGCTTCGACCCGGCGTCTGTGAGTAGACGGAAGTTTTTGTCTATCTCACGTCATTTTCGGTGCATCGGTACGGGAGAGAGAGCGTTAGACGGTTTTGAATGAAAGCCGAGAGTGGTGCATACAAGAGCTCTGAGGTCTGTGTACACCATATGATGTATGTTTTTACTTTGCTTAAAAATATCCCCCCCCCCCCCCATCCCAAGGATGTTTTGTAGTGCTTATTGCCAAATACTTGCCACATTAACGGTAAGAAGGCTGGTCACCAGTGTGAACAATATATAGAAGATTGTCTTCAATCTTCTATGCTTCCAAAAGATTATACATTATAATGGGATAGATCAATCAGAAATACCAAGTAACATCCTTTGTAGAAACCATAGAGTCTTTAATTCAAAATATTCTTAGAGTTTGATGAAAAATTGGACAGGAAAGCAGAGCTGCCAACTAGTACTGATTTTCAGTAATTTCTACTGAAATTGGACAAGAATACTGAAGGTTACAAGCAAATTACTGATTTTAGAAATCATTATCTGTGATAAATTCTATAACACTGTTAAGGATTACTGATTTTCACTCAAAAAAAGGTGCAAATTACTGATTTTCAGCCATCATAGTACTGAAAGGCTTTTACAAAAGTTGGCAGCTCTGGGAAAGGGGTTTTAAAGACATGCAAAGTTCAGTTTCAAACAGTTTAAGGCCTATATTTGATTTTTAGATTTTAGCCAAATTTCTCCTAATTTTCAGGTTTCTCAGCTTAAGCATCTGTGACTGTATGGAAATAACCACGTAATGAGATCACATGTTGACAGGGATTGTTCCATACCATCCATTAAACCATGTTTTTTTTTATTCATCAGAGAAAACATCCTGATCCCATCTCCTGGGTCTCATTAATGAAAGTTATTACTATAGCAACTCTTGCTCGAATAGCAACTTCTTGCAGCAACAGCCAGTCATGGAGCTGGATTCTTGTTGTTACCATGACACTTGCCATTGCAGCTATAAAAGAATTGCTGTCTTTGTGATAGCAACTTTCTATGAAGTGGAGCCAGGGTCTACCTGCTATAGATATTTGTTTCTGTTATATTGGGCAAACGATGCATCTTCTCACATGTATGCCGAAAGTTAGGCTTTGATTGTGGTAATGCGTGATAGGATTCCAAACATTCCATCATTTCTTTTCTTTACTGACAAAACTCAATATGAATTATTACTATTACATTAGAAATTTATGCTTGCAGTGGGTTTTCAGTATTGGATTGCTCTAAAAATAATAATAGCCATACCTGAGGTTGATTTCTTTTTTTAATTGCAATAAGCAGTAATGGAGCATAGAAGTGGCATGATGTGGAACAGATGTATCGTCTTAACTTCCATGTGATACACTGCTGGAAACACTGAGTGGGCACTGGAGGTTCCTGGCTTTAGTGATTTCTAACATCACAGCTCAACCATGTTTGTCACAAGACCAGGATTTAGAACCAAGTTGGACTGAAATAGTCCACGAATTCTCCGAGGAAATACCAATTTGGGCACAGGACGTAACCTCGCATGACTTTATGAGGAGAATATTCCTCTTGCATTCTGCCCCGTAATTACTGCCGCAATTAAACCGTAGGTGGTAAGGGGTTTGTTGCTGGGTTCTTTGTGGAAATTTGAGATTAGGACACGGCGGAACTGCTCTTGGAGGGAATTGGCTGCAATTAAGATGTGAATTAAGTGGTCTGTGCCTAAAAATTCTTTGCTCAATCACATATCACGAGCATTACTCATGTCATTTTTGGATTTCTCTGTGGTTTGCTTCATAAGGATAGATGAGGTGCTTGAGACCATCTTGACATTAAGCATCATGTTTAAACATAAATGACATTATAACAGGGAAATATAATACAGCTCTTTCAACCTCTTATATCCTAGCATATCCTTGATACTAAAAGATAGCCTTAAAAATGAACTTCAATTGAAGGGCTTAAAAGATTCAACAGGCACTTCTTCTATCCGAGGTATTGGTGTAAATAGAAAGTGTTCATTTTTTGATAATTCTAATGCACATTTCCTGATGTCTTGTAGCATACTTATTTCTGAGTCTGTTTAAAAGATGTTTGCTTCTTTTTATAGAATTATCAGCCAGTTTCTTCTGCCTTCACTCTTGAGGTATATTTTTGTAAGCCCCGTATAAAGTGATGCTGTTAATCCTTTATATGTGAAATATAAACAAAGTCTGTGTAATCCTGCATAGCAATGATACAAATGTGTCCAAGGTTACATAATAGAAGTCATGTTCTATCTCTCAAGCGAAGCTGGCAATTTTTTTCTGATTCTAGCTGCAGGAGATTCCCTGAAAGTTTTCTTCACACTTTGAGGAAAAACCAGAAAATCATTTGTGATTCAGGATTTATTACCGTATATTGATTTGTATGTAAAACAATTAATATTTACATTCCGAAGGTTCATTTATCTGAAATTGAAATAAAGTTTGTAATTCTGAGGGTTTGTTATCACGCACCTTCCTTTCATTTATTGATAAATATACATCAGAATAATGAACCTTACTTTATTTTCAGATGAATGAACAGTCGGAATAATGAACCTTCGGAATAAATCCACCGATATTTGGATTAACAAACCTTTGGAATAATGCCACAAATATTCAGATTAATAAACCCTATTTCATTTTTAGATAACCTTCGGAATAACAAACATCATCCATGTATAACACAGCTATCTCCCCGAAAGCTCTCTGAAATCTCCCTGATTGTAATGTAGATGTGTTAATGTTGACAACCTTGCTCACATTGAGGATTACTGGAATGATTTGTTGAGGATTTTGGGCACGTCTCTTGTAGTGAAGACATTTTAAAGGGATCGCACAGTTCTGGTTGAGACCTAATTTCAGGTTTCTGACACTTTTAGGTGAGATAATGAGAAATCTCATATGAAATATGAATGAGCATGCAATTCTATGAGGAATTCAATGTTTATTTGGTAAAAATTGGTTTTGAAATGGCTGAGATATAAAAAAAGAGCGATTCTAATAAAGTGTGGGACCCACACTTTGTAACAATCGCTTTGTTTTACTTTGTTTTTGGATGTTTCAGTTATTCCAAACTCGATTTTCATGAAATAAACTTTGAATTCCTCTTAAAATGGTATGCTCTGTACTATATCATAAGTGTTTTCTTGGTATCTTGCAAAAATTTAAAAGCCCAATTCTCATCTCAACCAATACTGTACTATCCCTTTAACTTTTGCAAATTTCTCCCAATTCCAGGAACCCAGCTGGTACGCTGCACCCCTACTTTCGTCCAGTGGAAGGATCCGGAGCAGGGCGGGGCCTGGGGGCTCAACTTTGTCTTGGAGGACGAGGCTGAGAAGTTCATTAACCTCTGTTCGGTAAGTAAAGTGTAATGATCACTGCATTGTTGATCAGCCTCCTTAAACATGAAGACCAATGATTAACTGAATGCATATTTCCATATATCTATGCATAAGTTGCACTTATTTGGATTGGCTTTTCTTTATATATATGTGAAGAGGAACATGGAAAGTGAATACATGTATGAGAGATTATGGATATTCAGCAGTTCTGAAAATGTCATTGGTAACAGATATTGTATGTAGGCATGCAAAGTGTACTTCACATGCAAAACTTAAACCTTACTGTGTGGGGTTAAAAAACAGATAATGAATGTTTAATGCCCCCTTCCAGGGTGGTTCCATCTTGCTTAATTCAGAATGCAGGTTGGCATGTTTTTATGCACTTGCAGATTTGTCTGAAACACTGGGAAATGTCTTGAGGACTGTTTGAACACGAGTTATTGACATGCCTGGTGTATCATATCGCCTGGTTTTGTAGTCATAAAGGAAATAGACACTGTGTCACTGTGGTTTGCAGATGAGTGCTTGAAAGGGTGATTCACCGAATAGGCCCAATTCAGGTAACCTCTTAGGGCATTTGAGGTGAAAACTTCCACAGGTCTTACCCATACTATCATTTTTTTAAAAAACAAATCTGTGGAAAGCATTCCACGTAAGTACCACAGGTATTCCAGGTGGTAGGAAATGTACAAACCCTGTTTTTACATTTCCCTTGTTGTTGCAGAATCTTTATAATAGGTCATCCATCCTGTCGATACTGTTCACATAAACACCAAACAAGCAAAATCTCTTTTACAGACCTCCTGCCTCCTCCCACAACAAACAAACAAACAAGCAAACAAGCAAAACACAAAGAAAAGCCACTCACAAACAATAACAAAGAAGGCAGGAAAGAGATAACAATAACTAGTGGGAAAAAGATTTGGAGGGATTAGTTTTTCCTTTAAAATTCATGATCATGCCTGATGACCTGAACAACGCATGCAAACAATGTTCAATAAAAGGGCAAGAAAGAGATACGGCAGCTGGGTAGGGAATAGATTTCCAGGGATGAATTCCACTTTAATTCATGAGCATGCTCGATGACTTGGGTTTGCCAGCGTGAGGCCATTGCCCCCGGCAACATGACAACAATAGTGATGGAATGTGCATGGTAGCTTTTCACAGGCACCAATAGGCTTTGTGTGACAAATCACAGTCTTGCCAAAATTAGAGGAGGTCGATGTAGCCTTTGTCACTTGATCAACCACACTCTTTCTGAATTTCATATCTAATCCAGATGTCCTGTACTGCATATCCGGACAAATGTTCTCTTCAGCATCTAAATTACAAAATTACATGTCACTGACATTTGCAAAAAAACAATCGATCAGATTCTATTTGTGATATCAAGTTTGTTAACTTCGCCATAGTTTACATATATGTGAATGTTGACATTGTAGCAAGTAGATTTCCCTTGGTTTACCTGGAATGCTGTGTGGTTAGATTCCATTTTGAGATATGTGCAAATATTTACATAAAGGCATGCTTCTTCATTTTTTGTGGTCAAAGTCATAAATGAGATTTAAAGTAGACGTCATACATCATGAGTCCCGTTGCCGTAAATAGGTTGAACGTGATTCTCTGTGATGTTGCTTTGTGCATCCTGGTCTCTGTGTATCTATCTTTAGCCCAGAAGTTGTCCTCTCTCATCCCCGTGGCTCTTCTGAGCCCATCTCCAGCTTTTCGTACTTCCTCTTTTGCTTCTTTTCTTCTCCTTTTTTCCTCTGTCTTTCCTTTCTCTGTTTGGTCTGCGGCGTGGTTTATTTTGGCTTGGGAGGGGACGCCTACCCCCAGAGAACGCCCACTGATTGACTGGCGCCAAAAATAGGAGGCGGAGAGGAAGCGGCAGCGTGTGTAGTGCTGTTTCCATGGTGACATGGTCTGAGGACAAAAGGGTCGGAGTTGTGACATTTCTGGTTAATACTTCGGATCCCAACTTCCCTTGTCTTTTCTTACCCTTGCCTGCAGAATTAATGACGGCGGCGGCAGTGACAAAAAGCCTCAAAAAGTTTTGAATGTTTTGACTATCATCATCAAAGTTAGAATATGGTGCTGTAAAGCATGTTTAAGGTTATTGGTGCAGCTGTCTGTGTATTGGCTTGCTGAAGCGCATTTGAAAGATGTGGATTGTGGGCTTTGTATACTATCAAAGTATCAGATGTCATTCTGATTTGAAAGTGTATCATAGAGGTAGAAAGAGGATATCCAAACAAATTGAGTATCTTTATTATTACTGCTGATAATACTTTTGCTCAGATTCACTCCTGCTATTACAAATACTACTGTTGCTTCTACTTTTTTTTTTTTTGCTAATGATGGAGAAAGACATTATATTTTATATAGATGATAGTGAAAGTGATAATGATGACTATTTTGTATGGTGATTTTAGTTTTTCCATTTTGTACAATTAGCAATGGCTACCTTGTGAGTCTGCCTAAACTCCATCTTTTTCTTTCTACTCAGAGGGGAAAAAAAGGTATTCCTAAGTTTGGAGATATTTAAAGGCTTGGAGCTTGAGAATGAACTTCCAAATTATGCAGATGATTTCCAAGCTGCAGTCAGAAATCTATGCACAGCTAAACATGTAAACATAATCGGAAGAGCCTATGTCGTTACTCTGCGGATTATGTGCCTTTTCCAGGCACTTGTGAAAGTAAGAAATAAAAGAAAAAGAAGAAAAAAAAGATTGTGTGACACATTATTTTCAGAGTTTGTGAATGCAATAGCTATTGAATTGTCTGCATTGTTTGTATGTAGATGATTGAGGGATTCATTTGTGAAAGGGGTATCAGGTGCTCGATCAGTTGCTTTCAAGAAAGGAATCGATGATACAATTGAAGAGTATTCTTTTCAACATTGGACTGGTGACTGGCCTGTTGATAAAAATGGATCCATCCAGGGTGATACAAAAGAGATGTGAGTCATACTTCTCTCTCTCTCTCTCTCTCCATCCCTTCCCTTCAATATTTACTCCCCCCCCCCCCCCCACCTTAACAAATCTGGGTGCCTAATATTGGTGCTGAGAGAAGAGGCAGTAGACATCAGTGGCAAGTTTGGAAGGGCATGTCATTTGGGGATGGTACAGATATGAACTCATTTTTCTCAATGAATCTTTTTTTCAGCCTTGATTTACCAGCATGTCCCTATTACTCTGCAGGGTTCGAAATTGGCGATGGTCCGATGGCCATTGGCCACCCAAAATCACGTCGGACTAGCCAAAAATCATAAAATTCTGAAGTTACTAGTCCGTCTGGCTAGCCAAAATATTGCTTTAGAGTCAAAATTGATTCTAAGTAGTCCGCCTGGCTAGTTAAAAAAAAGTTAAGTGCGACCCCTGCTCTGCAAAGAATTTAAAAAAAAATGTAAAGCAAGTAGAAATAACAAAAGGCAGGGTGTGAGCAGGGAGATGTAAACAGTCTCACCTTCCTGGTTAATTCCAAAAGGACTGTCAGTCCCTTGTGATGTGTCAAAAATTGTTCCTTGTGGCTTTTTGTTGCAACAAACAACAGGTGCATAATAATATGCTTTTGCCTTCTGTAAGGGCCACTCTACTTCTTCTCTTCTTTGACAAAAAGAATAAAATCAAATTGTCAACTTACTAAAGATATTTTCCTCTTGAACATGTGATCTTTTTCAAAAACTTTCCAATATTTGAAATGAAAATGTTGGTGAAATTTTAATTAGAGCAAGAGATTATGCCGAGGCATGAAGATATTGGGTATGAAAGAGTAAATCAGCAGTTGGGATCTTACAAATTTCTTTTGTACAGAGGGAGACAAAATGAAAACAAAAAGCTCATACCCCACATCATTTTAATCATTCGTGCATTTTTACATGATATCAGTATTTTGATATCTGGCAACAGACAAAAGTTTCTCAAATGAAACTACAAAATGGAATCACTGTGTTGACACTATTAAAGTCCTGCATTATTCATTTTTTTTTTTGTGATAAATGTGTAAACTTCCTGGGCATGAATGGAAATGTGTATACCCAATTAGAAGATTTCTTCACCTTGTCTAAATTAGCTTTCCTCTACCTAACAGCTCTTCCTGACACTAATTAGACCCCCTCCCCCACCCCCACCCCCTCCCCCACCCCCACCTCCCTCATTCCGACTTCCTCTCCTTTTTACGCATAGGCAAAGATCTCTTTGTCTCTGTAGACCATGATGAGTGTCCCTTGTCACACAGGTAATACTGCCTACTCTTACCAGCGAAGTAGTTTGTTGGGAACTAGGGGGAGGGGTATCTGTCGATTGGAGAACCCTCACCTCACCTTCAGAGGCTCAGAGGTGACTAATGGCTGGCACCAGAGAGCTTTCCTATCTGAGACTGAGAGGGGAGGGACTGTGATATCATCAGAAATAGTGAGGGAGGAGAAAGAGAGATAGGAGTCGAAAAGGATCACGTCTCAGAGCTTTCCCTGGGAGCATCGAGCTGGCGTCTGTTCCCAACTTCTCTCAAGCACTGGAAGTTCCCGCATCCAGGCTGTAATTGCTCCCGACATCTTCATCTCCGCTTCTAGGAGGATCCAGCTCCCAGCTCCGTTCTGGTGCTGTCATACAGCCTGAGTGCATGCAGAGCTATCTTACCATTTTCATCTGGATGCATTGATATTTTCTTCTGATTACCCTCATTGCGGATATCATTCTAAATTTCTGAATAACTCCTCAACAAATGCATTGTGATTCAACTTGGCTGAGATAGTCAGTATCTGCGTGGAGTTACTGCAGCAGTGGTTGTCCAAAGGATTTGATTTGATTTGATTTGATTTCATGTGGAGCTTCACAGACTCCCTCTTGGCTAGGAGAGAAAGTTGGTGAGTGTTTGTTATTACAACATTTGTCATTAACATCTCTTGAAGCTACTGTAATCCTGTCAAATGTCATTGACTAATGGTAGCAATCGAGTAGAGTTCTACCTGGTTTCAATTATTGGTACAAAGGACGAGTGATACATTGGCACTGAGAAACACTTTTAACGACAGCCTACAAGCCAAGAGTTTCATTCTCTCATGTTGTAGCATGCTGGGTCATAAACCTTGAATGTCTGTATCTTCTGTAAGAAGTAACTGGCACTGCTGAGTACCTTCCTGCTCACATTATGCAGCAGTGGAATGTATAATTTGTGAAGATGCTTCACTCTATATAGAGCGTCATGCGGCATGAAGGAATGCATTAAGCTAAAACACATCCAGTGGCAGCTGAAGCCATAGGGCCACCGATCCGACACATTCAATCGATGTCAACTCCATCACACTTCGCTCAGTGTAGAACTCAGAGTTGTTAGTATACATTATTGTAGCCTTACAAGAAAAGTGGCTAAGAGAGCAAAGCTTACCAATGGGATCATAGGAATGAAATAGAGATGAGAAGTTTCAATTTCATTTCATTTCATTTCATTTCATTTCATTTCATATCATATCATTTCATTTCATTTCATTAATTTCCAAATAAAAATGTACACAACAAAAGTGACGTTTGAACAATATTAAAGGGTGGATGACTATAAAATGAAGATCAATCTGCTTTGTATTAGTAAAAAGTTGCATATAACGTCGTTGTAAATACAAGCTTATAGTTATAATGATCAGTGTCTCTGATACTTCAAAGAAGTATCAACTAGGTATGCTCAACCTGTACATCTGCAATCGCAACCAGAAAAACAAATTCAACAAATCATGATGTTGCCCGGCAGGGCATTATGAAGTATATTTATCGCACCTATCTGATTAGACAAGCTGGGCAGTTGTCCCATACTTTGATTGAGTTTGCCCGGGGCTAGCAGGTGGGCAGGTGAGTTTGTCGCACCCAGACCCTTAACTCTGTTTAAATTTAAAAGGTTCTTTGATTCTTTATTTTAACTCTGCTTAAATTTAAAAGATTCTTTGATTCTTTATCTTTTCCCTTCAGTATTCTATTTCTCTATGGAATCATATTTCTCTCCTGTGGAGATGGACAAATTCTATAATTTCCGTCAAATGACTTTAGAATCTTTTATTCTTTCAAAAGTACTTTAACACAGGCAAACTGCATGATATATAACTGTCCACCAGTTGGCTTTTTTAATTCTATTTTTCTCAGTCGTTTCTGCCGAAGCGCGAAGATAGTGTGGCATTGATAAACTCACCTAGAACTGCTGTTGTTAGAATGATCAAGTACAGTATGTCCCCCAAAAAAGATTACAATCGGATTTTCGCATTGATAACTGCCAATATGAGTAAACTGTCTAAATGCTACTTCAGGGTCATAAAATGTAACATCTTAGCAATATTTTTCAGAAAACCTCATTCAATTTCGTTAAGTGGTCACAGAGAAATATGGATCATTGTAAATTATGTCATAGGTCTGATTCTTCCAAGTGTAGCTCTTGGATGCTCTTGGATCTGCATAATGTGTGAACACAATGGACAATACTTGGAGGGAAGGGATTCCTGACATGCTCTACAAAACTCCTCATTTCTTTTTGACAACTGAAGTAAATTGGGTAGGGTGTTCTGTAACATGTGGGCAATAAGTTATAGTTTCATACCCTGAAATTGTATTTGGATTGATTTACTATTTTTAAAGTTACCATTGCAGAGGGTCCCGTTGTAATTTTTTTGGGGACATACATCATCCGGTATAAGCTTATCATGAGCAGAAAGTGTATGCATATTTATTCTTTTTGCTGTAAAAACAAAACAACAGCAACATGTATTGCCGATTAAAAATGACACAGTGTCACATGAATGATAAGATCTATTGAAATGCAGTAGATTTATCTGGTGTCTTATCTATGTGGCAGGCCAAAGAAACAAGGCACAGTCGCAAAAGCCTGTTTGCAGATGTGTGTCATTTTATGTGATTTTTTTTTTTTAGCTTTGTGTACATTGTACATGCAAATTATTCAATTGTTTATGATTAAGTGCATGTTTTTTTTTTCTTTATTGGTACAGTACCAAACACAGATGTACTTAAATATTTTTATGCATTACTGGATTTACAAGAGAAATAATAATGTGCTGTCTTAATGGACAGGTATGATCAAGATGAAATCAATGATAAAATTGGATTCACGTAGAAATCATAACAGACAGAGGATACTGCTGCCAAAAGGTTCTTGTAGACAAATTTTGACCGGACATGAAAAGTGCACTCACCCTATATACTACAGAGAGATTGTGAAAGTCAAACTCATAGCCTGAGTCTTGTACAAGGATTTAAGTGTGTGTTTTTAATAGGGGAAACAAAGTGTGAATAGAAATCAGTTATTGTATGCAAAACAAGAATCATGATCTTTTCCGTCCTGAATATTGACTGCTTACTACCTTCTTGCTGTCACTGCAACCATTTAGAGGGTGGGAGGTAAGGAAAGTTTGTCTTTATCTTTGCCGGAAATCCTCAAGAATGAATTGGCTGAAAAGGACTTTGGCACTTCTTGGCAGGCATACCTGTATTGATTCGAAATTTGCCTTTTTTTTTTTCTTGCACTAATTCTTGTAAAAAGCATTAGTGTTTACGTAGCTGGAAGGTTATAGAAGGTCAGAATGTATTCCGTGTGGGAGATTTTTTAATCCGTGCACAGTACACATCAAAAAGGATTTCCGACATGGTATGCCAGATATTCATCTTAATGGCCAATCTTGTTTTATGCAAGGTGTTACTTTCCAAGTATACAAAATACTTTCACTGAATCATTACTTTGAACTCCAAGAGAAGGGTGACTAAAACATTTACAAATAAAACTCATGATACACCTTCCCAACCCTTGTTGATTAGTAGGTGCAGCTTTGAGGAATCTAAACTGTTTGCCCCCTCCTCCTCCCCCATGGATGATTTAGATATTCTCCATGAAATTGATATCTGGTTTACCCAGTTCCAGCGAGCAATAAGAGTAATTCCTCCAATGCATCCATGGGTGCATTTTCACTGAAGAAATTATGTAAAAACTGTCATTGAATCACACTTCAAGCATTATTGGCAAATTCTATCCTTTTTGAATGGAAAGTCTGCTCAGATTATTTTTGTAGTGACCCAAAACTGGCAGCATTTATTGAATCCTTCTTTCCTCCAAATACACTAATTTAGAGGGGTTTTTTGAGAAGTTCATCCTCATCCAACAAGCCCCAGCAGACGCAGTGTATTTGGCAAGACACGTTCTGCGCTGACTAGGAATTGTGGAAAGAGAAATAACAATTTCCTCATTTTAATTGATAGCCACTCTCTGGCAACACTTCCATGAAGAATTAGGGACTTTCCCGTCAAGGCGCCCCAGCGATATTGTGCAGGCTCTAAGAAATTAGAAGACTCTCGTTACGAAGGTTTCCAATCATCGCTAAATATAACATAGACAGTTGACAAGGCCTCCTGTATGTTATGTTCAGATAAGCACGGATTATTCAAACAGATACACAGAAATCGGGATTATTTGCATTTTTGAGGGCCACCATATATTTAGACACCAAGCAAATTAATTCTGAAGTTGTAGAGGACACCTATGCAGCCAATATTTCAGACTCTAGGTCTTGCAGAGTTAGAGCAGTAAATCATATTCAGCCTTGCAATGAAAACAAATTATTCGATGATTTATTGCTGGGGGAGGGGGGGGGGGAATAGAGAAGCCGCGTGCAGAGTGCCAAGACTTGGTTACTATGGTGGTTTTTCTATGCTAAATAGATTAAGCTATGAACTTGATGTCATCGATCCCGGCGTGGAGTCTATACCGTCTCTTAATTAAGTGAATCCTTTGGGTCTGTTTCCCCCCCCACCTTCTTTTTTTCCCCCTTTTCTGTCTTCTGCATTATGAAAGCCCATAGCTGGATTGCAACATCACTTAATTACTAATCAAGTCAGCTTAAAATTCATCATGTTGTAATTCCATGTCTCATGTCACCAGAGTTTGAAAGAGATGATAATAATAAAAAAAAAAAATCTTGATGAGACCACCAAACAACTTTGGTTAACTTGTTTATCGATCAAAATTTATGATGTGATAGCCAGACACAAGACCGCGTGTGCTGGTATGTTGTGAAATAAGATTTGTGGTACTTGTATGCGAGCAGAGACATGGATAAACTCTTCAGCATTAGAGGACGCTGATTTCATTCTGTGTTCACGTAGGATATGAGCTGACACATTTGTGAAGCCGAGTCTGATGTCATAAACATCAGTCTGTGTCCTGTAGATTGGAATACCATGAACTCTGTGTCGATGGTGCTGCCTGGTTTTCCTTTTGTATAGAGGTTGCTTGTGGTTAAGCAAAACCAAAACTCAGAAAATACAAGATGAAATATTATCATCTATATAGGATGTTTTAACGGCGTATTAAAAACGCGTATTGCAGTCCGCTCAATTTTTACCGTTCAATATCAGAGCATATTGAACGAAACGCATAGGCCAATGTATTAATTCACCATAGGCTACCGTTGTTATTTGCCGTTCAAGATCACACCATATTCAATTCTGTCTCGTCTTTTGCGCGAGCGCTTGCTGAATGCGCAATCGCTTGCTACTAGTGCGCGTCAGTTTGTTACAATTCACAAGCGCGCAAACATCTTGCTAGTTGTTTGTTTCATACGCAGTTTTAGGGGCTTCCCCTTTTCAGCGCTGGGATGTGACTGCCGAGTCAATTTCCAAGACGAGTAGAAGCCGGGTAATTTTGTGCAGTTTATGCTTGGTTTACTTGATTGTATAGATGATAATAATTACATTGGATGGCCTTGATTCATGGAATACCAGGGAATATTGCACTCGTTAGGGTCAATATTGCACTCATCTTCGATTCGTGCAATATTGGCCCTAACTCGTGCAATATTCCCTGGTATCCCATTCATAGCCATCCAATATAATATAAGTACTTTAAGTGCAAAGTCATTGCCATCATCAACCCTCTATATTTTTTGTCATTTCATCAGCATTGCATCAATTCAATTCAATTCAATTCAATTCAATTTATTTCACACACCATTCTCATGTGTCACAAACCCCTTGTGGGGACAAGTACATTGCTTAGTATAATTACAAAAAATTGAACAAGGTTGATATTTACATGGAATGTTGCGTGGGGGACCTTGAGAAAGCACAGCTTGTTAAACAAGGTCCCCTCAAAAAAGAAATATTACATGCAGATGAGTGGAAGTGATATACAGTGTGTTGCAAAATGAATGAAGGGCTGAGGTGGGAAACAAAAAACAAGAAGAGGGAGGAAGAGAGGAAAAGAAGTAAAAGACGGAGAGTAGTGACATACAGTTCAAATAGGTGTAAATACACACATTGGTCATTAATTAAAAGTCATATTATCATCAATCAACGTAAGATGCCGATAAGAAACATAAAATCTTCCAAGAGATAAAATAGAACTGTACATTTTGTGTATATATATATATATATATCTATATCACAACCTTTCTGCTGTGGTCAACTGTGTATAGTGATCACTTAGTCTGCTATTTCCATTTTTAAAGTGGACTGTATGGACCAATGAGGTTGTACTTTGGCAAACTGTGCTATATTTGCACAGAGTTGTATTCCCACACAGTCATTGCGGTCCCTTCTCACACTCCTGTTCTCTTCCACCAATCAGAGGGCAGTAGTGAATCGTCATGGTAATATAGACCATGAGTGTGTGATAGTTAGCCAACTACCTGTCCAAGTCTCCCACTTGTCCCCAATTGTTAATATGTGCAGCGTAATGAATTGCAAGTCATTCTTACCAACTGCTTCTCCGTGTTTGTCAGTAGGGGCAACAGTTGCTCCCCTCCGTGCCCCCCCCCCCCCCCCCCTCCTTGTTTTATTCTCTTCCAATTTCTTATTTCAGTCTTGGGATCTCATCACGCTGAGTTAGTCACAGGGGATGACCGCTCAGGGGGGTATTAAGATAATTTTCCGGCAGTTAATTCCCTCTACACCTCATTGTAGCTGTACCTGCTTCCTATCCTATGTGACATTCTTTTCATGTAGAGTTTGGGTTATCCCCACCCTCTTCGATTTATTCATTCATTTTTCTTCTTTTGTGTGTGTGTGTCTGTGTGTGTGTATGTGTGTGTATGTATGTGCAGATCACAGTTTTGTTTTTGTTTGTTTTTGTTTTTTGTGTTTTTTTACTCCCTGCTGATCTTGTTGGGAATGTACTTTTGTTTTGTAAGACAAAAAGGAAAGTGTGTACCAATATTGCTTAATGGTGTGCTAGTGAACGTTAAAAAGTCAGTTGAATACAATTTTTGTTACTTATTAAACAAGGGACTTGAATCAGATGTTCTACTGTTGTCACTGTATTATTGTGTTTTCCCTGACAATTCTGAGTTTAGAATATCTGAAATTTTGTAATCATGATAAGTTTTGTAATCACGAAGGTTTGTGAGGTTTATTGTCGTTTAGCATGTGCATTGAGTATTAATGTCATTTCAGCTATAACTATAACTGTCAGCTATAACTGTCAGCTGTAACTGTCAGCTATAACTGTCAGCTGTAACTGTCAGCTATAACTGTCAGCCATAGCTTCTCAGACATGACAGAGGAGCTTTGTTTGACTCAGTAACTGTATTTACATCTAGAAACTTATTTTGGAAACATATTTACAAACAAGTTTTATGTAATTCAAATTCATGAAATTCTTCCGTCGAGATGTTTTCATTGCAACTGTAAGCCCATGATTTTTTATCATGGCTTTTACTAAAACACTGATCAATTCAGTGCTTATTTACGTCGATGTAGGGCAATTTGTCAATTAGTTGCAAAGTTTTATGTGAGTCAAAAGCCTCTCTCACTGTGGTTTGGGTGCTATAAAGTATTTTTGGTTGTTTCATCGTTACTTCTCCTCTGAATACATATGTGCTGGCTTTATTGCCCTTCCTCATAAATCACAAATGGACATAAATCTTGTCATGCAGCGAAATGTGCCTTGTCATACAGAGTATGGCAGGGTAACAGTAAGGTCATCATGAGCAATGTAAAAAAGAAAATGAATTTTATCTCTTCATCTTCCTCACAGAATTTTTCTCAAATGATGTCAAAACTGCTTAGCAATAATCAGCGAACCCCTCGTAATCTTCCGCATCGTGCCCGAGTGATTATCATTCAAGGGTAGCTGGACCCCAAAGGGGCGAGCTTAATTCCCACAATGGACCGCGCCCTACACTCTCGTTGACCCTCGGTATTCTCACTTCCTCTAGAAATATGTAGAGAGAAATTGTTTAATTGTCACTTAGTTGTGGACAATTGTCTGCTGTTCCTGTTTTTTTGTCCCTGTGTTCCTTTTACAAAACTGTTTATCCACCGCACTGAAATTCTATTAAAAGGATATACGTACAGAATCGACACAAAAATTTTGATGGAAGCAGATCCATTTTAAGGTGATTGTTAAAGGAATCGAATGATTTATATTTCTTTTTGTCTTCAGGAAGGCAAAGATATGGAAAAGATTTATGCAGAAATAGATAGACAGATAAATAGAGTGGTAGATGTAAGATGTGAGAGATGTTAGGGATAGATGGACAGATAGATAGATAGATAGATAGATAGATAGATAGATAGATAGATAGATAAGATAGATAAATAGATAGATAGACAGACAGACAGACAGACAGACAGACAGACAGACAGACAGACAGATAGATAGATAGATAGATAGATAGATAGATGAATAGATAGATAGATAGACAGACAGATATGGATGGATGAATAGATAGATAAAGAAATGGAACATAGAGAAACTGAAATATAGGACATACAAGTAAAGTAAAAACAAGATAGATCCAAGAAAAAGAGAGAGAGAAATAGACAAGATTACAATTTGAAGTCCACTAACAGACAGTGGACAGCAGCAATATCAAATAGAAGCCCAAGGCAAGTATATCTCCTTTGCTTACAGCACTACATCTTGCAATTTCCTGGTTTGGAGTGAGTCTGATGCTGTCTTCCCAGCCACATGTCTCTTATTGCCCAAACCCATCACATCCATGGTCCTCCCACTTTAATGCCACAATTTATTTCCCCCCTGCTCTTCCTCCTCACTCCTAGCTCTGTCCTCCTTTTCCCTAGAAAGGCTCCTCCCCACCCCCACCCCCCTCTTGACATAACACGTCTCAAGTTCACACCGCTGAACTACTCCAGCCTTTTTCATAAGTAGATGGTATCGCTCAGTTCGGAAAGTAATCAGAAAACTACACATCATATTTAGCTCAGCAACACATGCAGGGGTTCTATGTTTAATGTTTGTGATGTGCTCATGATCTTTATATGGAGAGTGTTTCCAATAGTGTAAACTGCAAAATAGGGTCATTTTCAATGGCAAAACAAAAAGGAATATCATAAGAAATATACTAAGAGCCATTAATGAAGAGGATCTTTTCTTAAAGAGAGATGGTATTTTATAAGCCTAGAAAAAAAAATTGTCTCAAAGTGATTTACAGATAAGAAATGTCTTAGACATGGATGTGTGGAGTTTGTCATTTTAGTGTAAGTGTGATGGAAGAGATAGAATCTTAGCAGGAAATGCGGAGGAGGTGAAAGGAAGACATGAAAAATGTTGCCCTGAGAAAGAAAAATACTTAGAAGGAGGCAGCAGAGAGGAAAGTAGTGCAGAAGGGGGGCAGGATAGTAGAGAGGAGTGACATGGATCACTTTTGTGATGAAGCATGGTGCAGAGAAATGAGCGTTTTAATCGAGAGTGAAGAGACAAAAATCAGAATATACTCAGAGAGGACGAGAATGTAGAACACATCCATCACTGCCGAGAGAGCCAGACCTCATCGTCAGACCGTGGGAGGAGGATCAGAGGAGAGAGAAGAGATGTTGGTGGTTGGTAGAATCTCCCTATGCTGTGTTTTAGATGAGTGAATCATGTATGGATGGAGTTTCTCCCAAGACTAGACATTGAGAGAGGGAAATAAAGGGCAATGACTTTATGTACACCAAACCGCATCACACAGCAGCAGGGAGACGGTGAATTGTACTCCGCAGTGTATACAGTTTGTAGGTTGTACGTTTGGTAGGCACAATGATGAACGTACTGGAGCAAGAGAAGAAGCAGCCAGCAGTTAACTGTATTCTTAACTTTCAGACTCCATTACCCATAAACATTTCAAGAATCAGCGAGGTCCGTATGCTATTTGGACATCTTCACTTTACCCTAACTGGACTGTCAGAACCAAGAACCAGAAACAGTGGCAAAATATTGCCTGGAGGTAAATGAATAAAGGGTCTATAGAAAGAAGAGAAAAAAAAGAGGTTTGTAAAAGGAACATATAGGTAGAAAGAGAGGGAGATGGGGGGGGGGGGGTAGGGAGGGAGAGAGAGAGAAGAATGCATGTAGAGAGAAACAGAGACGGAGAAAGGGCTTGGAATGGAATGAGGAAATTGATGAGCGGCCGAGCTACATTGCCTGAAAATCAGATTTATATTGAGTAAACCATCACTGTCTACTCCGGCATGACCATTTGTAACAGGCATCTCAGATGGATTCCGACTCCATCCACTGACATCCATCTGTCTGTCCGGGGAAGGGAAGGCATCTTCGTGAGAGCTTGCCACTGGTGGCAAGGTAGTTTCCTTGCACTTTAAAGCTCTGACAGTGAAGTATCGCGGTTATCTTCTGTCAGTTTCTCTCTCCTTTTTGTAAGAAAGATAATTTCGTCTCTCCGCGTGTAATGTTTTCAAGTTCACATTGATTTTGGAGATGGGTAATTCAAAGTCTTCCTCCTACTCCACGGCTCGGGCGCGGAGCAAATCGGAATACAATCGAAAGGTAATCATCTGCATTCTATTTCAGGGATGGTTGGGGCAGTGCATCTATTTAGAGCAACAATCGAGAAGACATGCTCTTCATAGTACGTAAACAATGCGTACACCCATATATTTGTATATACTCCTGTAAGTATATTGTTATATTTGTATATACTTATGTAAGTATATATCAATGTATTTGTATATAATTATTTAAGTGTATTGATATATTTGTATATTTGTATATTTGTATATTTATATTTTTGTATAATTCATATATTCATACATGTGTGTGTAAATGGGACTATCTTATTCCTCTTTGATATTCATCATTTAACAATGATGTGTTGACTTCACATCATCAGCATTGCTCAATTCTGTGTGTGGTGCATGTAGGAATCTACTTCCTCCTGTTAAGCAGAGATTTACCTCACGTACACCAATACTGACAAGCAAGAAAGTTATTTTGTGCCATTGACACATGTTTGTGTGTGTGTCTGTGTGTGTGTTTGTATGTGGGTGTGATGTGTGTGTGGAGAATTTCAGATTTCCTTCTTCTTCCTTTCCATGGCCCTGTATCCCATCTTGTGCATGTGGTTTATTGTTGCCTTCATTATTTTGTCTGCCTCTCTTCCTCTTAAGTTGTTGTTGTTTTTTTCGTTTGATAAGTACAATGTATCTTGACAATTGAGTATATGAATATAAGAACGACCCAAGTCCAATTTTTGGCCAAATTTAGTTTGACATGGGAAATTGTAGCCTATGCATGGACTCATCTTGTGTATAAATGATAAATCCTAATTACCCCCGGAAGTGCCTGAAATAAATGAGTTAAATCTTATATGAATGTAAACATGAAGGACTTGGGTCGTTCTTACATTCATATTATAGCGCCCTCTCTTGTCCTTCTCTCATCTCTATAGCAGAATATCATGTATATGAATCAAAGAACGACCCAAGTCCATATGAATCAAAGAACGACCCAAGTCCATCACACAAAATGGCCTCTCCACAATTAATGTAAATGTTAATTGTCATAATAACATATGTTCTAAATTGTATATACAATGTTGCCTTCCCATCACAGTTAAATAGAATATTATTGGACAAATAAAAAAAATATGAAGTTTGTTTAAGTTTACTTGAAATGGTCATCCATGGACTTGGGTCGTTCTTATATTCATATACTCAATTAATCTCCCGGTGTCTTCCGTGTTCATTACGTGTAGCATTCATGCAGTATACAAGCCTTGATACCCTGAGTGTGGCAACTGAGCTGCCATAAACTCAAGTGAAGAAATTGCCTTCATTTATACTTCAGTGTTTTTCCTCTCTCTCTCTTTTCCCCTCTCTCTCCTCCTCCTCCCCCCCCCCACTTCTTCTGTAGCTCAGCATATGTGATATATATGTACAACTGTAGGTGTCCATACAGGCACATGTGTGCGTGTGTGTATATACAATGTAATGTGTAGTTATGATCATAGCATGATATATTCTTTTACATTGATAAACAGACTAGAATGTTATTCAAGGCACTGCTGGTTTGAAAGCATTTTTATTGGTTTTCATGGATATATCATCATTACTACTACAAATAGCTCTAAATATCAGTAGTGCATATTGATCATCAGCTGTTACTAGTCTCAAATGATATAGTTATCAATAGTAACATTTAGGACAAAAGTAGCCTATAAAGTGTGTGTGTGTTGGGGGGGGGGGGGTCCATCCTGAGGGTCTACCATCTGTAGACACAGTACCACAGATGAAATGTTAGTCTCTGACCATTTTCATTAAATGATCTACTCAGTTTATCTTGCCTTCCTGATTCAATTCATTTCAATTCAATTCATTAATTCAATTTAATTCAATTCAATTCAGATTTTATGTTCCACTCGTGTGGGGTAGAACACCCTCATCAGCCAAAGGCTGGTTTTCAGAGAGGTCCACAATAATACCATTCAAATGGTAGAAGTAGTAGCAACTGTAGTGGAATCCATAAAATAAGTTTGAGTCACAAAAATGTTTTCTAAACATGTTTTGCATGTGGCTTGTTCTTACTGCTTTCTTTAAATAGAGAGATTACTGTATTTCTAATGAGGAACTCTGCTTAGTCTTTCGACCTGTTTGAGTTCTGCCTTTTCTGCTAGCGATATTACTCTGCAAGATGCCAAGAGTACTTTGTGAGGAAATGTTCTGAGAAAGATTAACAGATTACGTCATTATTATTTTTCTACTGGTATATGTTGATCCTTTCTCAGTCATGATATCATCATAGTTTGCGTACAATTTCCTTTGACTTTTGCGAATGAAGTGTTCGGGTCATGTCCGCCTCTCGTAAGCATTCCTGGAATCTGAAGGACCGCTTAGTTCCTGGGCCTTCCCGGAGTTTGATGAGGTCTTGGTGTATGTGTTCAATGTGTTTTGGTTTCTGTGTGTGGAGAGGTTTTAAAAACAGAGACATGCACTTAGGAAACAGGCAGGAAAACGTGTAAACATACACTGGGTAAGTGCCAGGAGGAAGTACTGAAATGTGGGAATCTCATAACGCTCCATGACCGTGGAGCTATCACGACAGCTAGCTCTCGCTCCCCCTCTGTGTCCTGTTCACGATTAATCGTATCTGATTTGTCCGTCTGAGTCAGTGGTTATTGGGTCAAGCCATGAAGAGGTATCGTCTTCGCAGCTTGCACCTCCCCAAAAACATGGCAAGTATATATACCGAGTGACTCACTGCGATTGCTGCCATTCCCTTCCATCGCTGCTCCTTCATATATGTTTGTGTTCTACATTCATCATTTCTGTGGATTGTCACAACCCCATATCTTGACTGCACTCTTCCTAGGAGAGGTGTCACTGGAAGAATTAATGAGGTGTTACCCCCAAAGTTCAAAAGTTTATGAAATACTTATATGTGTCTGATGCCTTTCATGGTTCATGTACTGTATAAGCTGTTATGTTCATGAGGGTTTAATTTTAGCGAATTTCGCGAATCTCAGTTGGATCGCAAATTTAACAACGCGTGAAATGTCTCCATGCGCTAGGGTAATAGCACATTTACGTTAGCGTCGGTGTCAGTTCGCGAAAATGTCTATGACCTCCTCATTCGCAAAAATATCTGTACACGAAAATAACAGCGTATGCAGTACTTTGTATCATTTTATTAGAAGCATAAGATAATTTAGTAAGATATCGTGCGACGTGATAGAATTAGGTTCCTTCATGTGTCTGTTACTTGATTTCTTGTTTGAAGGATAAAACCAGTTTCTTTCCTTTTTGAAGATTTTTTTTTTTATTGTAGATTTTAACCATGTTGCCTGGAGTTTTTAAGATAAAAGTTTCCACATAAGTTGTGCCAAACTCAAGCTGGAGTGCTTTTTTTTTCTCTCTGCAGCCAAAGCATGAGCCGGTCCTGAAACGTTCCAACTCTTCAGTGGACCTCCACTCTGCCGACGTCCCTTCGGACTTGGCCAGTCCCGCATGTGTGCAGGACACTGAAAGGAAATCTTCAGGGCAACCAGCTGAAGTGGAATCAGCGCCTCCATCAGGTGACGCTGGAGACACGATGGAGAGCAAATCGAGTCGGAAACAGAAAGAGGCCTCCGCGGACAAGCGGCAGGCTGCCTTGCCCGTAAGCGGAGGCGTGCGCAGACTGTTGGCGTCACGCAAGAATCAAAGGCAGGTAAAGTATGCGACATACTCACCGAAGCGCAGCGGCGCATCCAGGAACTCATTTTACGACAACGTTGATGATAGTGATTATCCTGGGAAGAAATCAGAGAATTCCGTGCGTGGAAACGATTTAGCCTACTCACAGGATGGTTATATCCAGGACTGCGATGCTGTGCATAATCTGAACAGGAAAGTAAGTGCCTCGGACATCACTGTGGAAGGTATCTCAGCACCAGGGAGTATTGATAACGCATCATCTCCAGTCCTAACCAGAGGTAGCCGGTCATCCCCAAGACGGTATGTAGGGAGCGGCCGGGATAGCTCTCGGAACAGAACGACGGGAGATGCAAACGCAGCCAACCGGTCACTTGGGCCAGGAGTGTTGAAAAGTGCAAAGTTCATAGAGGATAATGCAGCAAACTTTGAGTTGGCCAACACCATCCGGGTGGCAGGCCACCACAACGAGGCCCTCAATGACAACTTCATCAGCTCGAGTAGAGCGAGGACGATGACGTGCGGACAAAATGGCCGCGGGAGGCAGGAGGCCGGTGCCCAAACGCGAGGCACAAAGGCAAGACGCTCTCACAGTTTCAATGCAAGGACTGCCTTGAGCGGCAACAACAACAGTGTTCAGGAGTCACAGGAATACCTTGAGGAAGTCAACACAATGTTACAGGACTACGAAGCCCATCTCAGGAACCTCCAGGACAACTCGGACAGCGGCTTCGACGGCACGCTCCCAGAGAGCGAGAGCTTCACCAACCACTCGGCTTCCAGCGGAGCCGCTCCCTCCCTGCCCCCCTGGCGGAAGCGTAAGGCGGGAACCATCGGCAGCGATAGCGGCAGCAGCTCAGGAATGCGAGGAGACAATGGCACCCTGACCTCCAGTGAAGGTCGCCATTCCCAACATGATGTGGACTTCCTTGACTCTACAGACCCCAAGGATTTCTACATTCGGGATGAGGTGAGCATACACGTGTACCTTCTTCCAGCAATTGTGTGAAAATCTTATTTCTGGAACATATGAATGATTAGATTTGCTGTATTTTGTTTTTATGTTTTTCTAAATGTAAAGCATGACCCTATGATAGCACTTTAGGATGTTTTGTCTGTGTTTTTGAATCTTGCAGGGTTTTTCCAGGCTTCAAAGTATTGTAACTTGTAAAATCCATTAATCATTCTATCTATCGCAAAGATTCTCCTGATGTGTAAAGTTGAAAGATAATTTGGCAGACGAGAGAAGTCTGGCCTTGTTAGAGCATGAAATCACTTCTTTTTTTTTTTTTACAATGAATTCTCACCCGGATCTTTATTCAGCCAGCAGTATCAAAACTTGGAAAGATTCCATTGGAGTTGTTGATTAGTAGTAGTCGTCATGGGGATATCCAAGCCAAGGTTGTCAAGTTTAAGTAGACTGAGATTATCCCCTCACTGACTAACCAGTATAATTATGTAGATTGATAGATTATAGTAATAATATGAATTATCTGTTCAGAGCCCATGAAGAATTTTTTTTAAATCTTCATTCTGTTGCCTAAGATCTTTATTTACCAAAACCAAATCAAACTGATCTTCTTGGTTTGGCCGACGATTAGGTTTCAAGTTTCATTACTGGCAACTTTCTGTGTTTTTCCCACGGATAGTGACATGTTTCATTGGATATTGTGGTTATTGGACTAATGCCCAATTTAGGACAAGGTAATTTGCCTTATTGAATTACAGTGTAAATTATTGTATGAAAGAAAAAATAATAATTCAGGGATGCTGCAATACAAACCTCCTTCAAGGTGACAAATTATTCAAAGCAAGATTAAAGAATGCTTTCCTGTCTCCCTATTGACTACACCCATTTCCTTGAGTGCCCCTCTTGTAGAGCCCCTCTTGTAGAGCCAAACATTAATCCTTCCTGTGCCAGAGACCTTGTGCAGTGTGTACAATGCTATGGGGTTTTCTGTACCTAATGTCACTCAAAGCACATAAAGAGTTAAATAGGATCAGAATGAAGGAACTATTGTCTTCGATACCCTATGCTGTCTTGTCATTACTGTCGTAGGAAATTTCTTACAATTTTTTTTTTCTTTCAAAATTTATTTTGAAAGAAATATTTCTTCCCACTGTGTAAAGCAAAGGTGTAGATTCTAGACTGATATCAGCGGTTTGATAAAGCTATTTGGAATGTTCCTGCATGATTGAATGTGTAATGAATATTGTATATCCAAAACTAAAGTGTGTTGGAACCCTTCTCTGAACCCTTTGCTCCATAATCATGCATGATTTCTGAAGACTACTACAATGTACATGTACAATTTTTTAATGTTCATGCATTTGTTGCTTGGTTCCATAAACAGTGAGCATAGCAACATTGCTTTACAACACTAATGATGAAGCCAACTCTCATCAAGAAGTTGGTCACTTTGTTTTTTTCTTCTACTGCTTCTTTTCCTTACTGAAGAAGAGTAGTAAACTAGTATCGAGGAAAATTTTATCATGCGCATACATGTTTTAATCGCCCAGTCTGTTGCAGATTGTGCATAATTTGTAAGATTGTACATGCATGCATCACATGCTGTCATTTCTGTCATTTCTAATCCTGTCTGAAGGGTCAGGTCCAAATCACTTGAGAAAATTACAGTTAAGTTCCTTGTTTCTGTTCTACTTAGCGGTTATCTGTCAAAATGAGTAGTACTTTCATTGTATTGGGTCTGAAGGCATTACCTCAACTGACAATCATTTGCTACACTACAAAGAGACAGATCAAGACTAAAAAAAAGAAAAAGATACCTGTGTTAAGTATGTTTCCAAGATTACTTGAAGATTAATGTCCTTCGAGAATTACCAAACTCAGTCTGCTTATTCAAACCTCAAACCCATGAAATAAAGAGAGTGAACACAGTTATACATACATGTAATTGAAACTTGCAAGTGAATGAAGTTTTGGCAAGTTTATGACTATACCAAAAAAACAGAATTAATGATAGACCAATATTTTGAAAATTTTTTCATTTTATTGCGCAAAACTGTATTAAGTGTAATTTGGAATATGTTTGCTTTCAGAAAAATATCTGTTTTGTGTTAAATTATTATATCAAACTAAGAGAGAATGATAACTGTCATAATATGAACTGTGAAACTCTTGTGTATCTTTTGAATCATGATTGAAAATGCCCCCTCTCATACTCCTTCTCTCTTCCACTTTCTTCCTTTTTCTCTCTCTTTTCCTGTCCATCTGTCCTCCATCTCTCTCCATCCCCCCATCCCTGTCACTCCTACCATTACCTTAATCTGCACCCCTGTCTCCACCACACCCAAGGAGGACCACATTGAGGAGGAGGAGGATGAGAACCAATCACTGAGTTCCCACCACAGCCAGGCCTCCTGCTACCAGCAGGGCGGGGCTACTCGCAAGGCGGGCTGGCTGAACGTCAAGAGCACGCTGGTCCAACGAAAGCGCAAACTTGAGAGGGCTACCAAGAGATCATGGAAGGAGTACTGGGGTGAGTTGTTACACCCCTTTCCTGATTTTATACCCCATGAGTTCCCTTAAATGCTCAACAACATTAATGCAGAGTTTTCATGTTTATATATTGATATTTAAGCAGATTGGAGATTTTCCTACTGATATTTGTCCAGAGCACATTTTCAAAGAGTAGTCATTTGAACTGTCGTTTATTTTTGTTTTGGCATGGTCTTCAGTGCTAAGGCTCACAAATGTATCTTGTTGTCAATTCCAGGGAATTATTAAGGGGGCAGATAGTTTAAGAGAAACTTGTATGCCTGTTGAAGGAAACCTACCAAGTTTATGACAGCAAACCAGAAAGGAGAGCCAAGTATTTTGAAAAGTCCATTGTTAGATCATGACGTGACCAGTGTGCATTCTGCTGAGAAAGGTTAAATGGACGAGACTTGACAAATCGGAGATATAAAGAAGAGAGATACCAGTCTGGTTTGCTACCAATACTTGGTCTTCATGAGCACAGAACATCACATATACCTACCACTAGCAAGTTTCACTGAGCTTCAGTTATGTTTGAATTCCCTTCTCCCCCCGAGGTACATTGTACATTCATGTTCAAGAACATGGAGGGCTGTTTAAGACCCCAATTAACGCTGTTTGATTTCTTTAACCTTCCGTCTCCACAGTTTGTTTGAAGGGAACAATGTTGCTCTTCTACCACTGCCAGGAGAGGACCGCACCAGATGAAAACAGTGAGCCCCGACACATTCTCGGTAAATATCATGTCCCTTCGCCTTCCTTCTGTATAGATGATTTGTGTAAACACGACGGCCTGGGCAAGTGTTCGTTCCACCACTTTGGAGGAAACATTGCGTGACCACTTCAAGATCGGTATCAAAATGCAGACACGAACAGGCCTTGAGGGTTTCAGATGACACCAGTATTATGGAAATCAATATCATTAAGAGTTTGAAGTGAAAGTGAGAATACCAGGATTGCGCTGTCATGATCATAATTGACCTTAAAGGCAACACTAAGTTCATGATAAATAGGAGCCTTCATATGATATATGTGGGACTATATAAACAGGAAGAAAAAGTTACTTGAACTTTTATATATATGTAGCATTGAGTGTAATGTTCTGATTTGACCCTAGGAAGTAAGATTTGACAGTAAAAGTTATGTGAAACAAAACTTTTTAGTGTTGTAGTTTTAGATATTTTATAGCGTTGATGAAATCTGGAGCCCGTTTCATAAAACTTGTCATCAGTGACAACTGCCACATTTCTATGACAAATTTGCTCTCAGCCAATCAGATGCAAGGATTTTAGTAGCTTGTCACATCTATGACAAGTTTTAAGAAACGGGCCCCAGATATAATGGTATAATGTGATTTGCGTGAAAAACAGCAAATTGTTGTGAGAAGGCATTCTAAAGGTTAGCTTAGACTTAAGAGAAGATTGATAAGCACACTTTTGGAAAGGACATGATCGATCTGATCTGGGAAACTGACATCTTTGGAATGCTCAAGTTGCTTTATAGCTGTGCATAGATTTGTGGAAATTGAAAAAGACAACACAAGAAAAAAGGAAAAGAAATTACAGAAAAGAGAATAGCAATAAGTAAACAATGAGGGGGAAAAGAGAAACAAAGCAACAAAAAGAATATTTCATTGTTTACATTAATTACTTAATTATTTTTTCTTTTGGTATCATACGAGAATGGATTTCAACAAAAAAAAAAGAGTAGAAAACTGGGGCAATTAAAAGGGAAGAAGAACAAAGAAAGAGAAAGGGACAAACAAGAAAAAGAGGAAGAGGGAAAATACATAAAAAAAAAAATGTCATGGTCTGAGTGATTTATTGTATTCATCACATCTGTTGTAGCCATAATTACCTGATATTTTATTAAGGTTATTATTCCAATGTGTTCTTTGTTTAGTGGTGGAGGATGGTTTGGCCCAGGCAGTCCCAGAGCATCCAAAGAGGGACAACATCTTTTGCCTCAGCACAGCCTTTGGTGATGCCTACCTCCTCCAAGCCGACAACCAGATAGAGCTGGAGAACTGGGTGACAGCTATACACTCAGGTAAGAGGAGGAAACTGATGGTGATGGTGGTGGTGGTGGTGGTGGTGGTGATGGTGATGGTAGTGATGGTGATGATGGGGATGGTGATGATGATGATGGTGATGGTGATGATGATGGTGATAGTGATGGTGATGGTGATGGATGGTGATGGTGATGGGGATGGTGATGGTGGTGGTGATGATGGTGGTGATGATGGTGATGGATGGTGATGGTGATGATGATGATGATGGTGATGGTGACGGTGATGGAGATGATGGTGATGAGGATGGTGATGGTGGTGGTGATGATGGTAGTGATGATGGTGATGGTGATGGATGGTGATGATGATGGTGGTGATGGTGATGGTGATTGTGATGATGATTGTGATGGTGGTGATGGTGGTAATGATGGTGGTAATGATGGTGATGGTGGTAATGATGGTGGTGGTGATGGTGTTGATGATTGTGGTGATGGTGATGGTGATGGTGATAAAAATGGCGGTGGTGGTGATGATGGTGATGGTGGTGGTGGTGGTGGTGGTGGTGGTGGTGGTGATGGTGATGGTGATGCGATGGCGATGGCAACGGCAGTGGTGATGATGTGGTGATAATGTTGATGATGATGGTGGTGGTTGTGATGCTGGCGATGCTGGGGGTGGTTGTAGTGACTTAGTTCCGGATGATAACAGCAATGGTGAAGGTAGGGGAAGTGGTAAGATGATTGTGGTGATGATTTGCTGTGATGGTGGTTTGAGTGATGATAAAAGCAATGATAATGATCGTCTAAAAAAATGGATTTCACTTGTCAGTTCGAGATTAACGACAGTACAGAATTGCTAGGGATCATGAATGGACTTACTGGCAGTGATGATACAATGTGTAACTTTGATTACTGTTGTAGCTTGATTGATATACAAGCCTACATTCATGCTTATGGCTGTAGCAGGAACTACTACATGTACGTCTACAAGAGAGGATGATGTTCCTTGATCAGATTTAATTCGGGTTAAGTTGTAGTAAGGATGCTTTGTAGATTCCAAGGATGTTGATATACACAGTGCACATCCCTTGGATATAAGTGAAACACTCTCAGGCAGATAATGGAAGTTGAATAGTGTCTCTTATAATCAAGGTTAAAGGCTTTCAAAACTCACAACAAAGCATTCACTTGTGATCATTCTCCCACACCTTGATACATCCCATTGTTATTTGAAAGACTGTATTATCTGCATCAAAACTGAGAATTTTTGTTTTTATTGGGGGGGGGGGGAGGAGAATAGCAATAATACAGAAAATATTGTGTCTTGGCAGATCCTATGAGCAGCAATGACTACATAGCCCTTGCAGGACCTAGCAACAATAATGACAAACTTAAAGGGAACGCAAACCCAAAGAGCAATGTGGATTGAATAAAATCATTAACATCAATAGAACACATCAGTGAAAGTTTGAGGAAAATTGGACAATCGATACAAAAATTATGAATTTTTAAAGTTTTGGTGTTGGAACCGCTGGATGAGGAGACTACTAGAGGTTATGACATATGAGTGGACAACAACATAGAGGAAATATAAAAGGAATTCCACAAAAATTTACTTTTCTAGCAAAATGAAAGAGTCCTTGACTAACCGCTTTCAGAAAGCAGGGGGAATAATTGCCACCCCTAACATATGTCAGCATCAAGTTGATTGAATGTGTAATTTTCATGAAAAATTAATTTTTATTGAATTCCCTTTATATTTTCCTTATATTGTAGTCCACTCATATGTCATAACCTCTAGTAGTCTCCTTACCCAGCAGTTCCAACACCAAAACTTTAAGAATTCATAACTTTTGCATCAATTACCCGATTTTCCTCAAACTTTCACTGATGTGTTCTACTAATGTTGCTGCTTTCACTCAATCCACATTGCTCTGTGGGTTTGCGTTCCCCTTAACTAAAATATATGACCAAGGGTGAAAAGAGAAGTGGATGCTTTCAACTAAAGCTCAAGTCAGGGCAGTGGGGGTCATTCGGACTCACTGTGTGCTGCTGTTGAGTACACACTTGTATGTGTCTGAGATAAGAAGACGGAGAGAAATTGAGAAAAAAGAAGGAAGGAAAGGGCTAGTATTTACCTCATTGACCTCATTGACTGGAGGTTATGAATCAACTTTAGTCCATTCATACTTTGTAGGGGATGTACAAAGAGGCTGTCACCATTCTCCCACCCTGGCAAGTATTTAATATCTGATCAAGAGGAGGATGTAGACTAATGTGAGCTCTTCCTAAACTGATGCACATGCATCAAACCACTCAAGTGTGAACAATCCCCAGCTTCGGGTTAGCAAGATGCTGAGAATTATGGGTAGACATTTTGGGGGAAAGATGGTTTATATCTTACAAGGGGCATTATTCTTCTTTCTTCTTCTTCTTCTTCTTCTTCTTCTTTCTCTTCTTCTTCTTCCTCTTCTTCCTCTTCTTCCTCCTTCTTCTTCTCAGAAAGAAAGGGAACCTTGCCAGATGGTACTGTAGTTGACTTTGCAGTTGAACTATGCACACTTGGAGAATTACATTTGTATGTTCAAAGTCCAGTGAGTTAAGTGGCTGTACCATGTGACTTTTTGGCATTAATGATGACCGACCTGACTCAAGGCATGACATTTAAATTCAAAACTAGTTTTGTCTTGAATCCAACATGATGCATTTGGGATTTGTAGAGCAATATATTCGATATTAATCAAAGTTTTTTGCAAGAATATGAAAGTTGTTAATGCACTTTAATAGTCTTAAGTTGGGCAAGTGTTTTCAGGTTTAATGAACTTGTTGCCCACTATAGTACTTGTGAATTTGAAGTTGACATCACATCTTGCAATGCACCCAGGTTCTCAAACAAGAAGGCAGCATCCCTGAAATTGTGCTAGATTCTTGTGGAATCCTGGGGAGTAAGTTAATTACCTAATGAGTTCATGAATCACTGATCCCAGAGGCACATCTCACCTTGATTGGTATTAGACTGTAAAGATTTCCCGGTGCCGTGACCCTAGCCTTCACTCAACACTCATCCTCTTTTTTCTTGTCTGCATATCTTCCCCGCGCCGACTCCTAGGAGTATAAAGCCAGCTGTTTGAGAATCTGAAAGGATACATATTTTCCCCCGTAAGAGTTTTTCAGTCAGATTTCCATATTAAGGAGTGATTACGTGAGATCAACTTTCGCATTTTGGTAAATCTAATCCGGAGGTATCTTTTGAGGACCGTGGGTGAAACGTGCAGCATTGGCGCAGTACCCCGATGATGTCATTTTTCTTGCCTCGACATCTAGTTGAGATTGTCTCACATATACATACTATTTCTTACCACACTGATCTCCAGTCACTAGTTCTCACAGCTTTGCCCGGCATTACTCACCGTTAACAAAAGTAAATAATCCAGGTCTCCTGTTTGTTTTGTGCTGATTTTATGCGTCTCTCATGTCATTGTCAATCTTACTTCCTTGTTGGAGATACAGTGTAAAGTGAGCATTAAGGAGATGCCAATTGTGAAAGTTTGTGGTCAGTAGGAATGGTATGCGTGACTGTCGGAATGAAGCTTGACTCTCTGTCTCCATATGTGTGTGTGCTCTGCTCCTCCTCAACTCCACAATGATCAATATTTTATAAAGTTTTAACCCCTACTTTGTGTGATTTGTGGGTGGAAATGCTTTGAAAACACCCCTCCCCCACCCACAACATGGACAACAACAACAAAACGGTGTCAGACAAAAAAAAAATATGGTGTATAAAATGTTTTAGAAAGCACAATTTTCACTTGCAGTTATGCTTCTATGCTACAGATTAAGATGGGAATAATTCATCAGAAAATATCAGCAAGGTGTAAAATCACCACTTTTGATCAGAAACTTGCCATAATTTGACTTTCAAAAGGTGTGATCTATTTTTTTTTTTCATTTGAAAGATTAGCATGTAGCTGGATCTTTTACGTAAGAAATCTTCGTGGGAAATGTGTTCATCATGCATAAAAATTGTAATTCGACACATAGACGCATTACATGAGAATTCAGTTAATGGTAATTAGTTTATTGCAACAGAAAAACTTTGATCAGACTTCTTTTATTTCATTGCAACAGGAAAACTTTGATCAGATTTCTTTTAGGACATTTTGATAATATATGAGATGACTAGGAAATAGTGGGAATGCCTTTTCCACGAATGCATTATGAGTAAAATGAGAACATCGCCTGGGTAGTTATTCACAAGGAAATAGTACCGAGAACGCTTAAAAAAAAAAAAAAAGATTCCAGGCTAGAATGCACGTATGCAAAGCTTGTATACAGGTGTTGTATGTCAGTAAGTGATATATCAAGATAAAGTGTGAAGGTGATTATTGGTGTGATAGACACCAGGACTCAAAAGACTGTGGTGCCTTGGAGGCTAGCATGTCATTAGCTCTATTTCCATCCCCAGGAAATATACCAAGGTGGTATTCAGCACCCTCTTTGAGGTGAAGAAATAGTGAGGGGCTGATTAAGACATCCTGATCTATTTCACCCCATCCCAATCCCCCACTCCCCTCCCCCCCCCACACACACAATACTAAAAGAACGATGAAGATACCGCTGATAGACAAAAAGTCTCTCGCACATTAGGTGTGATTTTAATCCGTACACCACGATTGAATATTAAAGGACAAGTTCACCTTCATAAACATAAGGATTGAGAAAATGCAACAATATTAATAGAACACATCAGTGAAAGTTTGAGGAAAATTGGACAATCGATGCAAAAGTTATGAATTTTTTTACATTTTTGTGTTGGAACCGCTGGATGAGGAGACTACTACAGCTTGTGAGTCATATGCGTACAACAGTATAAAGAAGATATAAAAGAAAATTCAACATATTTTCACTTTTTTCGCATAATAAAAGAGCAATTGACTTGCCTCTTTCTAAAGGCAGGGGGAATAATATTACCCATAACATTTATCGGTAACGAGTCAGGGGAATTTGTACTTTTTTCAAAAGATGGAATTTTGTGAAATTCTCTTTATATTTTCCTTATATTGTTGTACGCATGTGACATCTAAGTTATTCATACACTGCAGTAGTCTTCTCATCCAGCGGGTACTACACAAAAACTTCAAAAATTCATAACTTTTGAACGGATTGTCTGATTTTCTTCAAACTTTCAATGATGTGTTCTACTAATATTGCTACATTCTCTCAATCCTTATGTTTATGAAGGTGAACTTGTCCTTTAAGCTGGTATATGTGTATGTTCACATCTTTGCATTCCTTTAGGACAGTGGTTGTGCTGGATTTAAAAAAAGAGTCTGCCTAAGGCTTACCGGTACCTGGCAAAGGAGTTAATCAATGCCGAGCTGGATTTCAAGTACTAAAGATACTTTTACTGGATGCAGCTAGTTTCTAAAGCTTGTTTCTTGTTCTTGGGGAAAGACATCCTTAAGTGTGATTATATCACGTAACTCACTCATCATACCTAATATAATTTCTAGGAGGCAATTCCAGCTGCAATTGTACAGTTTAAAAGATGATAGTTACAAATTGATGCACTCCGCTTTGTGTTGCGACTGATGCAAATATACCATTTTTTTTTAAATCATGAAAGTGTCAAAGATTTATGCAACTTTGACAAGTGCTAGAGTGGATAAATGGATTGTAGTTGTGTAAAACACCATACAGACTTACTAATTAGAAATGGGGATTTTGAAAATATTTTACTTTATGTGTCTTTGTAACAGAGTATGATGGGTTATTTTCATACATGATGGATATTTTGTGTACCATTATTTCCTTGGTTAGTACACAGAAATGTGTTTATCCCTCTCCCATTCAATGTACAATTGATATATCTATCATGGACTAGTAACTTTCAAACAGTTGAAGTTGAGCCATGTTTTCTTCGAGAGTTTCAGACAGACCTTTGGTGGATGAAAGGACTGGTATCCTCATTCTTAACACAATTTTACAATGATGTTAAACAAACATGAAAGGAATTTTTCAATAAAGTTCTTTTTCAAGCACATTGAAAGAGCATTTCACACTTTAGTCCCATGAGGCACAGAAAATAATATTTGCCTATATGTATCACAGTTACTGGTCAGGGGAACGCATACTTTTAATTGGCAAAAGAAATAAAGTTTTATGAAATTCCCATTATGTTCTTTATGTGAAATTTTACTACTACTGTGGCATTACAGATTGTTGTATAATTCCTATCTGAAGAGGATAGCACATGGATTTAACCAAAACTTTCAAATTTCATAACTTTTGAATGGATTGTCCGATTTTCCTCAAACTCACACTGTATGTTTCACTATAGCTTTTCTGCCTGCATTTACTAAATCCACTAATACAGATATGTTTCCCCTTTAACGCCAGACAAGCTATAGTTTCAGTTTCACAGTGATGTGTGAATATAAATTATATATACACAATCTTGGCTCGTTTGATTGGACGTCTGTCATCAAAAGAGCTCTCTCCTGCTATCAGCTATTGTGTCTCCGAGTGTCATCTTTAAACTTTTGTGTATTCAAGTCTTGATAGGCTCTCCAGACTAAAGAGAGCTAGGATGAGGAGGACATTCAGACATATTGACATAATAATGTACAATGTGACTGGCTCATACAGTGTGAGAAGAAGTATTGTCCACTGGGTGATGGATACAATGTTTCCATCATTGTGTGAGAGAGCTGCATTTATAGTTAGGTGCCAAATAAATGCCTCAGAAACTGATGTAATAGTTTATGATGTTTGCTTCATAGCAAGTCTCCCATATCGTTTCAATGTGGCAAACAGTTTCATAATCAATATTCTCCCCCTCTCTCTCTCTCTCTTGCTCTATCTATCTATCTATCTATCTATCTATCTATCTATCTATCTATCTATCTTTCTGTCTGTCTATCTATATATCAGTCTGTCTGTCTGCCTGTCTATCTGTCTATCTATCTAGATGTATTTACCTATCTCTATCTATCCATTATTTTCTGTTTATTTAGCACATTGTTAATTGACATATAATCTATTTTGTCGTAATCTCAAAAAATATATAAAAATATTTCAAGCTGTGTGTGATTTGAACTAAGAATATTCATTTTGTAGCCTTCTATCCTTCTGTTAATTTATTTTTGTTTTTGTGAATACTATGTGATTGTTTTTCTTTTATCCTCACCATTGCTAAATGATTGACATGAAGTTCCAGCATTGCATCATACAATTACCACAATAATTTACTTTGTCTATAGATAGTTGGAACCATTTTCATCCTCCAACCACCATGGGTTTCCTTTGCAAAATTGTAACCCTCTTGAAGTTCTCTTCAACTTCTATAATGTCATGCGTCAGAGCAACCATTGTGCTTGGCTGGGATGTACGTCTCTCGATCTCCCCAAGCTTTGGCTCGGTGGACGTAGTGGGAAGGAAATGGAGTCAATATCTGCCAAAATATCCAACCAGAAGAAGAGATAGGAAACTGCAATTTGTTGCAAATTAAAAACCCTCCTTTGTTGTTGCTCTGTCTGCTGGGTCAATTTCCTCTGCTGTCGATGACGACAAGAGAAGCAAGTCCCTGCTTGGCCTATTTCTCTGGAACATACTTATATTGTATCTCACTCGCATACATATGCACAAACACACACACACAAACTCTCACACATTCTCTTTCTCCCTCCCCCTCTCTTCTCACTAGTTGCATTGTATGACAGATATAAGTATATTTTAGGTAATCTTATGTTTTTATGGCATAGAAAGCTTTTACCCGATTCTCTGATGCATTATTTCACCTTGAATTGCAATATTCATTCATATTATACCAGAAACGCTGAGAATTTTCACATGCCAAAAGTAAGAACATCGTTATTTCAGAAATCTGTGTTTTATCAAGCTCCGCTTATATGGAATTCAATACCAGATGATATTCGTAAAGTTACCTCTTTTAATGTATTCAAACGTAAAGTTAAGGAGAATTTTATACAAAATTATCATTCCTAAGTTTTTGACATGCTTGGCTGGCATTACATGTATTCTATCTAATGATTGTAACTCACTTTGTTCTTATTGTCTTCGTAATGTAAATGTAGTGTCTTGTGTATCATGCTGTATTGCTTTATGTTTTGTTCTTGTAACGGTATATCTATTCATCTCATTTCTTTTTGTAAATATGAAATAATTTACCACCAATGCATTTTTTAGAATTGATTTTCTGGGTTGGCCAGATTTTAAGGAAACTTAATTCCTCGTTGGCTGCTTCCCTTCAGCTTTATGTATTCCAAAGTAATGTGTTTTTTTTCTCTGTGTCTGTCATGATTGTTCATCAATGTCTTTCTCTGTTGTTTTTATGCTGAATAAATGAATTCAATTCAATTAAATTAAATTCACACTGGCAAAAGATAGCAGAGTTTAAACTTCTCAATCTTTAAGTTCTCAAAGTTTGGGTCACTTGTACACGTTCGCAAGAAAGAAGAAAGAGTGCACCATCTGACAGCTAATGATTGTGACATACATGTAGTAATATAATGCAAACATGTATATCACAATGACCGCACACTTTGGAGGTACTGCTCGTTAACAGATTGTGAACTGGTCCCATGACAAACTTCGCAAAGTTTCAATTGCTAGCGTTCACACTGCCCAAAAATTGAGAAGATTGGCAGGGGTCCAGGAAATTTCCTAAGTTTGAGTTGGAAGTTTTGCGAGAAGTTTCGCAAAAAGTTTTCAGAAGTTTGCTGTCACACTGGCAAAACTTCAAAATCTTAAAGATCACGATCTTAAACTTTGTGATCTTTTGCCAATGTGACTGCAACTACTTTCATCTTTTCCACTCTCTCTGTCTATCTCTCTCTTTCTCTTTCTTTCTATTTTTCTTTTTTCTTCTTTATTCATCACTCTCATTCTGTTGGGTTTTTTTCCACCTTCTCTTCTTCTCTATCTACCCCATCTCTTCTCTTTCTCCTTTCATTTCTTCCTTTCTCCCACTTGTAATTTGTGTACTTATCTCACAGTGACCTCTTTTTGTTTGTTTGTAGAAGCATCATTCACTGTTTATGGGGTGAATGGAGTTCATTTGAACTAGACAGTGATATTTAGGGAAGTGTGGCTACAGGATGTTGACATAAATTGGAGCCTATTATTGCCTGCATTCACATTAGAGTTACTGAGCTGTGGTATCAAAGACCTTAGCAATATGTTGGCACGGTTCCCATTGACGAAGTACCATGGTAACAGATAATACTATAATTCATTTGGTATTATTCTCATTCACATTTATGCTGGAGAAAATACCAAGAAATTGAAACAGTTCTATGTTCTACAGACTACTGGATCATGCTAGAAGTTTGCTTCATGCTCGATAGTAGGAAGTAAGACAATGAATTTTTCTGTGTCTCCTGCAGAAAGTTGTAACTCACACAGGTTACAGTCTGCACATATAGTTAACGCTATGTGCTACAAAAGGAAACATGTATCATTGAAAATCTGAGAATTGGGAGATTACCTCAGTTGGTAATGCTTGTCTTGTGTTTTGTGTGTACGTCTTAATTGTTAAAAGAAATTCAGATGATCTTTGTCCTGTAGGAGGCAAACTTAGTTCTGGAAATGTCAAAGTCAATATAATTGCTAGCTGTAACTGCCTGTAAGATATCAGTGACATGTAGGTACATAGACTACATCTTCTTGTGCTGCAATATTATAAGATCAGTCCTCACTCCACTACCTTGGATACCAATTCTGATGGTAGAATTTTGAATAAATTTCAGCTTTAAAAAAAACCCCAAAACAACTACAAAAAACTAACTCAGGATGAAGTTATATGATATTGTATGCTGCATGTGCATATGATGGTCCATCACATCCATGTGATTATTCCTCATCCAGACTTAGGTCCCATGGAGGCATGAGGTGTACATGTGTCATTTTGACAGCAAAACAACTCTTGCTTCTTGCTGTACTCCGGCTCATAGTCTGGGATTTCAGACCCAGTTTAAAACCAATTACAGGTAGATACCACCCCAATATTGACCGATTCGGGTTCGTTGAGGGCAGCAGACATTTTACGGCACAGGGCGCAGCCATAGTGGGTGTATCGGTGTGTATCAGCCGACCCCCCTTGCTCTCCCCCACCCCCGGGCAACATGTTTATCACGCACTTGTAACAAAGGTTCGCGCACTAGCAAGCATTCGCGCACTCAGTACGAGACGCCCATTGGCTAACGCAGTTTTTCATTCTGCGCGCGTGCTAATGTAGGGAGAGGGGGGGGGGGTCGGATGATACACCCAGTATGGCGCTGCCCATGCCAAAAATACACATAGCGCGTCACAGAATCGGTCAATAGCTTAAAAAGCAAAAACACAGTATGGTGTAAGTGATGTATACTGCAGGTAAAATTTGATGCAAAAATTGTGGCAAATACAAATTAAAAAAAAAAAATCTTGTTCCAGGTCTGGTGGTGTCTAAAAAAAAACTATAAAAAACTCAACTATTAAAAAACACACTATAAAAACTCAATAAAACAGAACAATGTAAGAACCTATTAAAACTCATTTGATAAGAATTTTTTCATGAATTTTATTGAAGTAGTTCCTCAATTTTTCAGGAATTTCAACATTAATAAAATTTGATGTCTGTCAGTAATACTGACAGACCAACACCTCAGCACAGTTTGCTGCCTATTGCATCTTATTCACAGAGCATTGATTACTTAATTGAGTCTTGTTATTTATTGTTGTAATAAATATACCTGACTTCATCACTCATCTTGGAAATAATTTTGTACCATGGATCACCAGTAATCCAAGAGCATTTCATAGACTCAGAGATAGCAAATGTATCAGTGGCAGGAGGCGTACAAAAGTACAAAAATAGTGATGTTACATCAACAAGCAGCACCTCAAATAAACTCTGCAATATCAAATCTGTGAGATACTGAGTACATGACAACGCCTCGAGTGTTCACCCTCTTGATTAGATGTACATGGAAATATTTCAGGTATCTCGTGGGAAGGGGAGCGGTTGATAGAGATTAGGGGTGCAGGTTGTAAGGTTGAAGTTTGAGAGTTAATGGCTGTCAAAGGAGCAAGTGTGGCAATAATTGGTCAGGTCTGGCTTGAAAGACTAGCTATATCACCAAAAAGTCACCATGCTATTAGTCATATAGAGGGTGTAATTAGCATGGGTGTATTAATGATGAAGTATGGGCTTAAGATGTGAGGTCTATTTCTGGGTGCTTCTTCGTGCTAAGATTTGTGCCCTGTGTGTTTGTGATATCAGCTCTTAGAAGAAATGAGGAATGAAACAGACAGACAGACAGACACAGACACAGACACACACACACACACACACACACACACACACACACACACACACACACACACACACAAGTACGCACAGAGACCTCAAGCAAGCCAAGGAATGGAAGTGCATTCATTTTATGAGAGTAATAGGCACATGATTCTAAAAATAGATGTTGTCCTCCAGTCACTATGGTTACATCAGTCATCATCGTCGTCATCATAAAGGTTCTAAGTTCAGTCAAAGCTGCTGCTTTAATGACCTTTTCAAAATCTTCTTATACATTTTATGTGATTTTCTTGCTTTTTTTGAAGCATGACTAATCCAAGTTAAAGACTCTTCATTAATTAAAAAATTATACATTTCCAAGACTCTAGCCCAAATATACATTATGACTAATTCTTCACTTTTCATCATAGCAGTCTTGAAAGCTGACAAATAAGGTAATGCAAGATTTGATTTCTTAGTGCAGTGATTGACATTGTCTCAGTAAACTAGTTTCAAATTTTCTTCAGTAATGACTAGTTTAATTGATGGGGTATGGATGAGCAAGTATGAAACTTACTGTGTGTTATTATTGCAGACATCTGTACAGTATGCCTCTTCCTTGCATGGAAAAATAATGATTTGAGTTTGTGGCAGCCAGCAGTCCATGCATTATCATTTCATGTTTTCATAGTGATGCGAGAATGACTCCAGAAATCTTGGTGAAATGTGGAATACATATCCCTGATGTGCTGGTGTTTTAACCCGTCAAAGACAGTTTTATTTTGCTGCAACACACATTTCCCATAGACGCTTGCCCGAGTATACTCGGGACTTGTCCTCAATGGGTTAAACTGACCAGATACATAGTATCACTGACTGTTATAGCATGGTTGAATGGTATGTATGTCAGAACTAATGATATCATGTGACAGGCTACTGGACTTGCTTTAGCCCTTTATGTGCCCGGTTACAATTAGCGTAAATTGTCAATAATTTTCAGCAGCAGTCAGTATAATCCACTCAAATTTGACCTAGCTGCAAAGTTATCAAGCCCACTCATGAGTAGCAATATGTCTCGGGCAACCTGGAAGGCCATAGTGACACAATAAGGATTAGGGGAAATTATCCCATTGAGGACGAGTCCCGAGTACAGTACTCGGGCAGGTGTCTATGGGAAATGTGTGTTGTAGCAAAATTAGTCTGTCCTCAACGGGTTAAGTACGTATATGTGACCCGCTACAACAAAAGGATCCTAAAGTCACTGACGGCCAAGCCCAGGAAATCGAGTTTGAAGTCAAATTATCAAAATTGGTCGAAACAATCTGCCATGGCCATGATTTTCCGACTTTAAATGTAAGAGAAACGTGTCCGAAGATTTGGATTTAGCGCCGCAGCTAAACTCCGCCCCTAGCAATGAGGGAGTGATGTGATTGGTCAGTGCGTGGCATCCCGATTGTTCGTACATAGACCGCTGGCGCTAAGCTTGACTGAACATGGCCGAGGTCGCTAGGAGCGTGCCTTCTATTGTCAAGCGCTGAAAACTGTCTCGCCTCCCCATGACCATGATAGCATCGGAAGGACAACTTTGGAGGCGTTTTTCTTGAAACTCTGATTTCCTCAACCACTTGACATGCGCTGATAAAGTCATCGATATCTCTGCAACCAAGTACTTTTATGAGTTGTGCTATATATGAAATTAAAGTAGAAGAGTACGGGAATAATATCATGCCATTTTCAGAAAATTGTCCTCCCCCGACTTTCAGATCCTTTTGTTGTAGCGGGTCACACATGTAATCTCTATGCATTAACAATATTAGTGTCCAGAATTCTGTGCTAATAGGCAAACATATCACAGTAAGAGTTAAAATATATTTATGGTCTGTTTTTTCCCCCTACAGCATGCTCTTCAGCGTTTGCAAGGCAGCATGGGAAGGATGACACGCTGAGACTCCTCCGGACCCAGACGCACAAGCTGGAAGGACAAATAGATCAGGTAGAGTAGGAAGAAGACTTAAAGGCACACTGTGCAAGTATTCAAGAGGGCGCCATTGGATGACATGGTGATTGTCACCATGGTGATTGCCACCATCGTTAGTAAAAAAATCAATGATGTAAACCTAGCCAGCAAAAATTGTCTTTGAAGGGTCAGTATATATCCAAGGTGAGACCAGCCAAGAACAAAGGCCAAATCAAGACACAAACTGAGAATGATGTTCTTTTGGCCATTTTGCAGTATGCTGGTTACTCATCAAACAAATCAGTTTTATTCAGACGTTTGGAAAATGGCAAAAGCATTGAAGCATGCCCTCTTGAGTCTTAGGTCAATTTCCCTGTAACCCCTTTTTTGCCCAAACCAGGCTAACTTCTTTCACAACCTTTGCCAATTGAAAAACAAAGAAACAAACAAACAAAACAGAGCAATATTAAAAGTTAGAGCATGTCTTCTCAGTCAACATGCCACGGCTCCTTGTAGTTGTACCCCACCCAAACCCTTTCAACAACAATGATTAACAACAGCAACAAGATTATCACCAACAATGTTATAACAACAACAACAACAGTAAAATATGATTGGAACCCCACTGCCACCAAGGGAAAAGGGCTAAAAAAAACAAAATAAAAAATAAAAAATAAAAATCAAATGTGAACAGAGGTTAACATAACGAGAGAGAAGGAAAAAGATAACATTTGGCTGAGGTTGCAATTTTAGCTTTGCCCTTTTCTCCTTGTATTTTCAGGTTCTATACAAAATAATATTTGGCAGAGCAAGCACTCAAGTGGGTGAAGATTTATGACGTGTTTTTCCAAACAAAAATAGAATGGAAAGGTCGTGGCATACTTTTTGACTGGAAGAAATCTTGACAGTTTTGTGACTGAGTTTGACTTCATCCCCTTCGTTGTTGTGGCAATATTTTTCATCTTTATTCTGTCCGCATGGAGTTGTTTTTCTGTCATTGGTTGCCCTGAGTCTGCCTCTCCTGCCCTTGTACATGTCGGGCAAGCACTCCCTGGAAAATTCCTCTTTCCTTCATTTGGGAGGATTCTCCTGTATTTGCAGACATCAAGCAGGAAGCCTTTTGTCATCGGTGGAAGGGAGTTTGTCAGAGAACGTCTCTCTGCGCAGAGAGATCAGTCAGTGTAAGGCTGTGTTCACACATACCGAGAGCGCGTAATTTGAATCATGATTCTAATGGCGCATCACTAGAATCGTGATTCGAATGACTCATTTCGGCCGTGTGTATGCGAACTAGAATTAGGGGGGGGCGCGATTTGAATCGTAATTCCAGTCGTGATTCAGATGAAGGTCTGGAGGTGTTGTCCAATCATGGTTCACCAGAATTATGGAGTAAAACAGTCGTGTGTATGGATTGACCTCCAAATATTGTTTTGGGGGGCGGAGCGTACGGTGACCCTCCAACCACTTCCACAGAAAAACCGTGCTCCTCAAATGCTCGCAGTGCAGTCAAAAATGATTGATGGGAACTGTAAAAGAAGCCACACTTCCTGTCCTCACCATCAAATTTAAAACTGCAGAATCTGCGAAGCCTTCCTCAGCTGTGTGTAGGGATGGTAACTCCAGTTGTAAATGTAATCATGATTGTAATTCGGTATTGCAATTACGATTATTAACCCGTGTGAAAACGGCCTGAGGCACAGGGACAGGAGGAAACGAGGCTGGGTGATTGAATCCCGAGGGAAAGATTGGTTGAAGTGGTGGAATACGATTTCATTGTCCGATGAGAGAGAGCCGTGTTGTTTTCCAAACCAGGAAGTGAAAGTCTTGTATCAAAGAGGGGTTTCTCTATTCTCTCCTCTATTCAGATATACACAATTGTATCTTCCCTGTTTAAAGGGATAGTACAGTTTTTGGTGGAGATGAGAATTGGGTTTTTAACTTTTTGCGAGATACCAAGAAAACACTTATGATAGAGTACAGAACATACCATTTTAAGAGGAATTCAAAGTTTATTTGACGAAGATCGGGTTTGGAATGACTGAAACATCAAAAAACAAAGTAAAACAAAGCGATCGTAATAAAGTGTGGGTCCCACACTTTATTAGAATCGCTCTTTTTTGATATCTCAGCCATTTCAAAACCAATTTTCATCAAATAAACGTTGAATTTCTCATAGAATTACATGCTCTTTCACATTTTATAAGAGGTTTCTCATTATCTCACCAAAAAATGTTAGAAACCTTAAATTAGGTCTCAACCATAACTGCACAATCCCTTTAAAGCTGGTTTACACAAGATGTTAAAGGGAATAATCATCATCTGTTTTCTTGTGTGTGTGTGTGTGTGTGTGTTAGGCATTCTCATTTCAATGATATAAATTTTCTGCATGAATAGGTCCTTTGATTGTAAGAGATGAAATGTCAAACCAAGGAGGTTGAAGAGATAGAGTAACAACAGAGTTATTCCCTTTGATCTATGTTCGAAGCCGCCACTCAAAAATATTTGAAGCATGTGCCAAACAGGATCTGCCACGCCGTTACGAAGACAATTGACTCGTGTCTCATTGCATAATCACCAGCCACTTTCAAAGGAAGATACATGTCTTTGTGATGGTCATTACTTTTCGCTATCCCTTCTTATAAAAGCTACGTGATACAGACACGAGGATGCGCGAACAGAAATTGAGGAAAAAATGCTGAAATGAAGATGAAAATTACTCGACTGGGCATACACGGGCACTAGTCTGATATATCTATCAATAAAGAATTATACACTGTACTTGAAGATTATTACATGTTAGTTTCATTTGGGGAAATCAAGTCGAAAGGTGATAAAACCAGCTTTCCAGGATGGTACAGTTTTAAACATTTTCACATAATACAGCTCTGATTTACGCTTTTGCGCAAATTTCTGAATGGAATTGACTTTTGTTTTACATGCTCTATTATTAAGTGAAATTTCATTTCATTTAATAAATAAATAAGCAAAATATGTGACCCTGCACCTCAAAACAAACAAAAAGTCGCCACACATACATTTTTAGTTAAGACCATATTCTGAAAGAGCAGACTTTAAGCTTTAAAGTGATGTATAACTCAAATCAAATGGACTCTCCTAACCTATCTAAATATTGGAAAGAAAACACAAACTCAGGAAAAGTGTGAACTGAGAAAAGAGGCTCTGAAGTACAGTGTCTATTCAAGCGCTTAATCTTTACCAAACCGTGCTGGCTGTGTGATGAATGGGACAAAAAACAGAAAGTAAACCACCAGAGTAACAACAATGAAGGGATTATCTGATCAAACTGAAATTAAGCATGCCTTATTAACACATTCTGTCCATAATAAATGCTAACTTTCAAAGCAGTAGCACCTTCTTTTCAAAAGTTATTGGAGTTGAAAGTGAAGCGTGTGGACAAGGTTTTTCAGAAATGAAAATGGGATTCTAAGGACACACCTAATCACACTATTCTACCAAAACTGTTTGAGATAAACTGCTAAAAAAACACACTTTCCTACCCATTTTCTGATACCAAATTTTAGCATAATGTAAAAGAAGACCCGCTCTTTCAGAAAATATGAAAAAGTCAAGTTCGGCTAGGTTGACCCATTTCACTTATTTTCAGTCCTCACGCAAAATCAATGTATGCGACTTTATGTTCGTTTTGAGGTGCACGGTCACATATGGTCAACATTATGATAACGTTCAAAATTAATCTGCAGATTGCTAAGCCAGACGGTGGCTTGGAACATCGATCATCAAAGGCACAAGTGCACCTGTGGATTTTTTTGTACATCAATAGAAATCTGACAACTGTTTGAATAGTTACAGCCAGTTGGAACTCCATGTATAAAACCTCCCTGGTCAAACCTTTAACCCTTTATGTGCCAAAGATTTTAGACAGTGTGAACAATGCTATGGGGTTTTATGTGCCAATCAGAACTCACAGCACACAGAGGATTAATAAAGACCTCAGGGTTTATGGACGAGAAGAACAATTCACTTTAGATTTCCCTGTATCTCCTTTGAATGAGAGCCACCAGGTACAGCATGCAGAATAGCATACCCTCAGGTTTAAGCACATGCAGATTAAAGTAATGAAACAAACAAACAAGCAAAAAATGTCAGAGCAATTAATGAACATGTCAGCAAAGTCAGACAAAATATAACCTTTTGACTCCAGAATAGTATTTGATACTATGACATCCAGTTCTTTTAAACACCTAATGGGTTAAGACAAAAAGAAGGAAAAAAAAAAAGGTGGTAGTCATGTTTTTTGGTATCATTGAGTCATCTAAAGTGCCATCATATGGGGAACCCTAAGAAGGGCACCCTAGGTGGTCATGTCACTCAAATGTCACTACCGGTTGTCTTGGCGATACTTTCCATTCCCCATAGGGTCAGCACAGGGCACAAACAGTTCTCTCGTATTAAGCCGATATCTACTGAAGCTGTTTCATCCTTTTCTGCGAGCTGTACATAAAATTTTGCCACTAATTCTTTTATATTCTAAACGAGCAACTCTGCTTATCATATGTCAAAGAAAGTGCATTCGCATCACACATCATCCAGGGATGAGAAAAGCTGAACCCGTGAAAAAAAAAAAAAAAGGAAACAAAATCAGAAACTGTTGTCTACTGAAGCTGTTTCATCTTTCTCTGTGATCTGTACATGAAATTTTGCCACTAATTCTTTTACGTTCTGAATGAGCAACTCTGCTCATCATCTATCAAAGAAAGTGCATTCTCACACATCATCCAGGGAAGAGAAAGGCCAACAGGAAACAAAATCAGAAACTGTTACACATGTAGCTCCCAGTGAGTGTGCATGACTGTGTTTTCTTGGCAAAAATGAGATGTTTTGTCCCTTGTAAGATCATGAAATAATGTAACTTACGATCTCACCAAAAAAAAATGCAGAGAGAGAGGAAAAAACTCTTTTTAATATGATTATCCATTACATCCTCGTTTATTTAGTAATTTGATTGTCTCACCGCTGAAAGATGCTTGAACTGTCTTCAACAAGTTTCAGACTACATGTATGCTCCATTTTGCTTTGTTCAAGTTGCTGCTGTTATTTTGTCAGGTCAACCATATCACCCAGGTGTGTTTACAAAAGATATATGATCTCTAAAAGTGTTTTGAATTTGTCTTAAAAGCCTTGTATCTTACAAGTATGGGACTTCTTTCAGTCAAACAAAGACATAAAAACAAAACAAGCAATTATGATCAAATGTTGACATTTGTCTGGCATTTTATTTTCATCCCTGATCCTATCCCCCAGAAATTTCTTGCATTTAATTACCAAAAGAGGTGTACTATTAACGATTATGATCATGAGACTGTTGATACTTACAGTATGTACCATAAATATGTAGTTCTATGTTAAAGAGAGACCAAGTGAGCTTCCACTAATATCCTGTAAAACCATCACCTTAGTTCTTCAATTTTTGTTTGCATGAAACTTGCACAAATTTTGCTAGGAGCCAAGAGTTGTGAAAGTAAAATGCACGTAAAAGTTCTTGTCTACACAATTCATTGAATGCCAGTGGTAATTTACAAAAGTTTCATCCTGCAAAAAAGGCAGTCGCCTCCAATTCACAAAAGTTTTGTGCCGCGAATGTTTCCGGTTTCAAAGTACTATATTCCTCACTATTCCTTTTAACCCTGCAGTCAGAAGTAGAACCCTATACATATTGTGTTAAACTTTACCCAGTCCCAGTCAGTGACTTTAAATTGTCTCATTTATCAATGTTCAATTCTCTTTTACCCCCATGAATTCAGGAAAACAAAACCAAGAAGATGGCAGAGCTACAGCTGATGACAGTGTCTGATGCCAAAAACAGACAGGCGATCATGAACCAGGTTTGTTGAGCAAGGCTGCTTCCTCAAGGGGTGGTGGAAGACAGAATTAACCTATCAGTGAACTTTGACCTGGTGTTAACTACACCCTTGTGACATTTTTCATAATCTAATACCATGTTTAAACAAATAAATATCGAGTGTGATAGATTGAATGTCTATAGGACTTGCTACTTTTAAAGTGAAACATATACAAGTACACAAACATTTAGATTATATGCAATTTGTCTGTAATCCTGTAGAAATGTTTGAAAGAATCCTTAGAAAAAACTTTGCAGCAAGTAAAGTTAACTTGAAAAAACTTGAAGGGAACTTTTGTAGCTGATTATGCGAAGAATTATTGGTATATTGTGAAAACCAAATCTCTTTCCTGCTTAGGATGAATACCCTATCTGTGACTGATGAGTTTTAGCGAAGCTGTCGCCACTTTTGTTACCATCCTTGACTTTCTTCTCTGTTGGGAGCACTACTAGGCAAGAGTTCTTCCTTCAACCAGAAATGTGCAAAAGTGACATATTCATGTAGCAAACCCCAACATGGCAGTCTATTGCTTTCAAGGGATAGTTTATTTAGGGTACCTCCTGGGTACCAGAATCAAACATTGGTGTCAACTGTACCCTGCTCAAGGCCTTTAGTACATTGAATCCAGTTTGCACTGATTAGTTGTGCTATGTCAGGCAATCCTCAAGCAAGTTCTGGTAAAGTGATGTACTCCCTACCTACTGCTCTGTGGTCCGCCCTCACAGATCTCCCAGTGGGAACAGAACCTGGAGAAAATCCACCTTGAGCTGTACCGGCTGCGATGCTATGCCACCTCCCTGCAGGGAACAGAGCTGCCCAACCCCAAGACTCTCCTGGCCTGTGTGGGCAAACAGACCAAGGCCACCCTCGGACGTCTGGGCTTCTTTTCTGTCTCTTCCTTCCACTCCCTGGTCAGCGCCAGGAACCCAGCAGGGATCCAGGGCCGCTTCACCAAGCCCAAGTCCAAGAAACAGAAATCTTTCGTAAGGCCCTCTTCCCTTCTCTCATTACAATTTATTTTCATTTGGAACCCTTTCACTGAATTTGGAGTATGACCTAATGTCACATAAGATATCCTGAAAGAATGTATTCACTGTAAGGTGCTGTAGCATATCACTTTGAGAGATCTAAATCTATCATTATGAGTAGCTCTGAGAGATCTACAATGTGTGTCAACAGATGCATTACTATGTATCATTCATTTTGCCATTTGATAAAGCTATTTGCAGGACACTTTTAAAGCAAGGTTTTCTGGTTAAAATTTACAGAGAAACTGCTATTTTATATTATGAGGGAGGATACCTGATTATATTACGTAAAAGTTTGGATAACATGTGTCAGTCTAATCCTGGCATTTCAAAAGTGTGATATGTGAATCTAAAGTCTTCCCTGTTCAGTTTGTGGCCATTTTGGAATGAGAAAAAGAGAGTGTGAAGTGGTTAGGCTGATGATCCAACGAGGGTTGTGTTTTTATGTCTTGATGTGATATATAAACTAAACTCCCACGTGTTGATTGAGAGTTCTTGGAAATTGATTGATCAAATCCATCATTTACTTTCTTGTTTCACTTCGATCAAAGATATATTTTACATACCTGCTGTCCTGGGCACAAGTGAAGAGCCTTGTGGTACAGCATGTTGTTATACAAGTGTTTCTATATAAAAGCAGATTTTTTATGTAAGGAATTTTAATCTGAAGGAATATTTGTTTTATGTCACTCACTTGTTCAACAGTTTGGAACCCTCAAGAAGAACAAAGGAAAATCAACCAGCAGTTTGGACGTCCAGTCAGCGTAAGTGACCATCACTCTGTGTGTCGAAGCACACAAAGTCAGGCATACACTACTCATATTCTCGCACACACACACAATGTCATGATAAACTCTTACTCAGTTTTAATGTATAGTTGTCCTGCCGATGCAGTTGATGAAATTTCATGCCGTAGAGTTCCAAAGTGACGGTTTAATGGTACAGTGTGAATTAAACAGTGCATTCATTTTTTATGTCCAAAGTGATGTTTTCTCTGGGATGTTAGTCCCTTGGTATTTTATTGCCTTGTTGTTTTAACATTAGTTACATATAGAAGAATGGACACCATAGGTGAACAACACATTAAGATCAAGATGTGAGAACGAGGGTCCAAAATATGCTTTGTGTGGGCAGACTATTTGTTGTGAGGTAATTCTCTATAAGTTGTAATTCACTGCTAAAGCATAAAGTCTTGTTGATGTTTTATGTGTTCTTACACTTATCATGCCTTTATGGCCATCATTTTATAGAGGAAATGTTGTATGAGGATAGTTTTGATTACTGTAATGAGTATAAACCCCTATTGTGTGGGCATTGAATCTAGAATTGAAACTGAAAACTATAAACTAAAGATTTTATCTCAATAGGATGTTGAAGTTGGAAGAAAGGCATTCCCCTAGTTGTGCTTTGTTCAGTTCTAGTAAATTCAAACAAATATCTTCCTTGAAAGAAAGATATTATTCAGAGGGGTGAAGAAACTCACACCTGACTATCTTCCTTTTTTATACTTATTTTCATATTGTTCTATTCTACGTTACAGAGAAGACAGAATTCCCTACACAGAGTATTTGTAATGTACTGTGTATGTGGTATATTTTGCAATGTTTTTATTTCATGAGTTGACAGGTATATTTGAGATTAACAACTTGCAAAAAGTGTATTGCCACCTGTAACTCAAATGCTGTGCATATCATCTCCAAGGTAGGAAATCTCATTAGATTTTCTCCTGACAAGATGTAACATTATCTCTCATTTCATCTCTTGGGTTCTCAGTTTCGAGTTTAACCACTCACAAAATTGTCCCTGTTCACAAACGTTATACCCATAAACTCTATGGAACATACAGTAGCTGGTAATCATCACTTTATTTATGCTTTTTGTTTGATCGTTTGCATCTTGTTTCCCTGATAACCTCCGGAGCAGGCCCACTCACGTTTCATATGAAGAATATGAAGTTGGAGAGGATAGGGACCACGAGGTGGACCTCGAGTTTGAGGAGAACGGTCATGTGAGTCCACCGTCTGTTGATTATATGATTAACTCCATTGTCTGACAGCCAGTATCCCTCCAGGGAGATCTCATGTTGGACTTGATTCCCTGCAAGCTAGAAGACAAGGAATCAATTAGAACTATGGCCTTATTTCACTGGAAGTAGTTTGCCTCTGCTGAAGCTAACATCTTTCAGGTTTTTCCTTTTAATTAATATTCATTGCATGACAGCTTCACTGCTAGTTAGGATTTTAACACAAACTGTCATCAAGTAGGCAATGCCCTGAAAAGCCTTTGAACATTGGTGAAAGCATGATTTGTCATGACGCGAGAATGTTGAATTATTGCGACATGGTTTTGTAGTAACTTACATGTACTTCCTTAAGACACCCTATTCTGAAGTTCAATGTGAGACAGTAAAGGAATTCATACAATTGTGGCTGACTTAGATGACCTTTTTTCTTCTCCCCAATCAGGCGTACGATGAAGAAACACTTGTCAGCCATAACGACTCCACTACCTCCAGCCAACTTAGCGACGGCTTCCTCGTCAAGGTCCTGTTACCTGATGACCAGAGCTCCATGGTGACCGTTAAACCAGGCATGACGGTCCAGGACCTACTCATAAGCAGCTGCACGGTCAGTCTTCGCCTCTGAGCCCTTTCGGCTTTTGTCTTTATCGACATTTTCTGGACTCCATTTCATAAAAAGTTGATACCATAGCAACTCTTGCTGGAATAGCAATTATTGTTATAGTAATGACAAGAATCCAGCCTCCTGGTTAGCTGTTGCTATGGGAAGAAATTGCCAATCCAGCAAAAGTTGCTGTCCTATTAACATCTTTAATGAAATGGGACCCTGAACATTTTGATTGACTTGTGAGATGGTACACACCATGCTGTTTGTTGAGGGAAATGTTTGGTCGTGATTGTCTGCCCAATTTCCTCACCTTGTGAAGAGGTGTGGCTTTGGATAGATACAAGAAATCATAGACAATTTTCCAGGAAAGTTAGGGTTTTAGTGACCAAATCCTTCATATACAAAGTATTGTTTAGTAATCAATCGTGAATTTCATCTATTGAATCTTATTTAATTGTGAATTGCATTGCACTTCACTCTCGTGGGTTGCATCAGATTGTATTGTGGGATTTCCGTGCTTGAGTCGAGGGCATGCTTTGTGTGATTTTGATTGCTGTTGCCGTGACAACATTTTCACAGAATCGCAAGATGGACTATCATAACTACTATGTGAGGTTCAAGCAAGCCCTGAGGTATGGAGCCAGCTACACAATACCGGAGAAGACAGCCATCCTCTATGAAGAGGTTTGTCGCCCCTTTAATCACCTTGTAAAATTTTATCTGTCCGTCCTACGCTTCTTGTACATAATGATGTGTAAGATATGTTGAGTCACAATGATAGGAGAGAACCTGTGCATTGTCATAGCAGAGCTGCCATCTCAAATGTTGATCTTTACAGAAATACAAAGAAAAAATTCTTCAGATATTTTATCTGTCCTTAATATAGTATGAGCAGTCTTTCAGCCTTCTGCAGGAAAATATGATTTTTACTTTAATATTAAAGGGTGTGTACAGTTCTGGCCGAGGTGAGGATTTACCTTTTAACGTTTTGCGAGATATTCAGAAACCACTATATGAGATGTCAAATAGCATGCAATTCTAAGGGGTATCAAAAGTTTATTTGATGAAAATCGGTTTTGAAATGGCTGAGATATCATAAAACAAGGTGAAACAAAGAGATCTTAATAAAAGGCGTGGCCTGTCGCCTTTTATTATTATCACATTTTTGGATATTTCAGCCATTTGAAGACCAATTTTCATCAAATAAACATTGAATTCTTCTTAATATTACATGCTCTTTCATATTTCATAGGAGGTTTCTCATTATCTCACTTAAAAAAGTTCAAAACATGAATCCCCGCCTCAACCGGTACTGTGCAGTCCCTTTAAGTATGCGTTTAGTTGCATTTGTAGTAGTAGATTTTGTGATCTGCAGACATTGATAATTCAGGTACAGACAATGTGTGACTAAAGAATGAAGCCTAACAATACTTCCCAGCATATTCCACTGTGATTATAATTACTGTTTTGTGTGTGTTTGTGATGTGTGTTTTCTTCCATAAAAGTGATCCAAATTGTATGTAAAACATAAAATTTGACAACATCATGAAATGTCAACTTTTTTTCATATTATTTACCTGAATCTTTGTGTGCAACACAGTTTCTTATAAAGTGATAGCAATTTCTATGTCATGTTTCTATGTAACCTCATATACAGTATTATTTTCCCAGGAATTGTTAATCACAATTTCCAGTTAATCAATGATTCCATGTGTTGTCATTGGTAGCTTTAGGTATGCCAACCAATGAAAGTGAAGGATTGTTGCGATTTATTTTGTTTTACAGAAATACGATGAGATTGAGATCTGTAGTAAGAGCATTCACCAAGTAGAGCTGTATAAAGTTGATGAGGCGATGTCATTCGGCTTCTCCGTGGAGGCGGAGCTTGGAGACGACATGGAACAGGAGGACCAGTTGTGTGTCTTCATCAGCTCCTTAGAGAGCGGAGGCCAGGCTTACCATCAAGGTGGGTGTGGTCACAGTGTGCCCTCGTTTAGCATCTTGTTGGTGGGGACATCTTTCAAACTTTACTGCACCTTAACAAATCCTTCTCAGAACCAATTCTTCCAAAGCCAAAGACATTTTAAATGTACCTCAACAATAGCCAGTGATATTGATAGAGTGATTTAGAACCAATCTGCAGCAAGTAATTGATATCTTTGGTGTAAGTATTAGGATTGCAGTGTAGTAAATATTTCTATCATTTGTAAATCATCAATCTATCCTCTCCTTTTGAACGCAGACTTGCAAGTCGGTGATGAGATCCTTGTCATCAACGGCCGGGTGGTCTGCGACCTTGACATGCTCTTCATCGAGAACCTGCTGCAGACGAGTACGGCCATCACGCTGACCGTGCGCTCCTGCCGGTCAGTCTTCGCCCAGACCCAGGCCATGCAGGACACCAACCGCTACATCGACCAGCTGACCTGTCCCCCGCCCCCCTCCCAGGCGAGACTGACGGACGAGATGATTGACAATCTCATCGTGCCTGCTCCCTCTGGTATTTATTAACCCATATCATCACAGACTCTGAAGATACATGTCACTGTCTTATTCAATTTGTAATTCCAGCTGTGATACTTTGCAATCCAAGAATCATCAAGTGCTGTCCATTGTAAGACTGTGTTTTCTCATGTAACATGCGGCTTAACAGCAGTTGACTTCTAAACTGATCAATGCACTATTTCAAATTTACCAGCTTGAACTGTTACATTAGTGAGCGCCAGTTATCATTCTATTGTTTAGTTTCTTTCAAGTGTTTATGATTATCAATTGTTTGACATGAAATTACCCACCATTAAAAAGAAAAGATGAATAATGAAAGTTTGACTACAAGTTTTTTTATTATGATATAGTTCAATATTGTTGCTAAACTGTATTTTGTGAAAGATTATGATATTATTGCAATTACTGATAGGCTCTCCAAGTTGCGCAATTATGTAATAGAGGAAGTAAACACAGTGTGCTAATGTTTTCTTCACCCGAATTCTTGACAGTATTTGGCCAGCAAGGTGGTGATGAGGATGATGGAGACCAGGCCTCAGAGAACAGCCTCAACCTCTCGGCTCTTAGTCAGGATGGCGCTTCCACCCCCACATCGACGTCGACGACCACCACCGCTCAGTCCAAGGACGAGGGCAAGGAGGTCGTCAATGGGGAGAAGGAGAACACTCCCCTGGACAACAAGCAGATCGAGGCGCTGATGAAGAATGCCGAGCAGGTGACTGAGTTCTGCCGAACACTGGAAATCCGGCAGAGTGTCCGACGGAACGGCAAGGCCTCCCGAGGTAGCCCGACCGGTTCCCATGGCAACGAGGAGGACCTCCCCTCGATGGAGATCATCCAGGCGGCCCAGAAGCTACGTAAGGTCATCATGGAGTTGCTGGACACTGAGAAGGCCTATGTACGGGATCTGAACTGCCTGGTGACCCGATACTTGGAACCTCTTCAGAACGAGGCTTTCCTCTCTGCAGATGAGGTATGCTGGATCTCATGATCTCTTCCCATCTCTCTTTTCTCAACCTACTTTTACAATTCAAATCATGTATTACCTTTCACTTTCTTCTTTCCCTCTCTTGCTTTTTTTTCATTCTCTTGCTCTCTTTCTCAGAAAAGAGAAAATTTCTCTTTCTCACTCAATCATTTTTATTCCATTTCGTCCGTCTTCATCTGTCTCATCCTGTCTATCTCACTCCCTATATCTTTCTCTCTCTTTCTTTCTTCTTCGTTCCATATCATCCGCGGGGTGACAAGACCTCGTATCTTAATTAACATGATATTGAAAAACATCCTAACTCAACTTTGAAAGTCATTAATACTCATTTGAGTTTTAAATAAGAACAATTAATGTCATCCATACAATGTTTCTACATTATTTGACGTTAACATTGCTGTTATTTTTGTTAAAATGTTGCAAATATGAATAAGTTTTTTTTTTTTCACTGTCCTGAAAATTCATGATTTTGAGATATGAGGATAATATATGTCTATTTCCTGGAGTTACTCAAGTTGTGTGCAAACACTCTGCATCTGATTGAGAGTATCAGACATTAAGTCTTGCATCGCATTCCATGTTTGCTTTCTGCTTTCTCTGTAGATCGATGCCCTGTTTGGGAACATCAAAGAGATCATCAAGTTCCAGACTGTCTTTCTCAAGTGCCTGGAGGAGCCTGTTTCCAAGGAGACAAATTTCAGCAGCCTTGACAACCCAGATGACTTCAAGGTAAGACTCTCTCTGATGCCACTCCTCTTCCCCTCGTCTGGCTGTGACGGTGTGATGGAGCATACAATTCTAAGAGGAATTCAAAGTTTACTTGATGAAAACTTGATGAAAATCAGCTGAGATATCTAAAAACAAAACAAAGCGGTCCTGATAAAAAGGTGGGACCTACCGTTTACTAATACCACTTTATTTTGCTTCTTTTGGGGGGATATCTCACTCGACAACCTATTTTCGTTAAATTAACTTTGAATTCCTCTTATGGTTGTATGCTCTTTAATATTCATATAAGTGGTTTATAATTATTTTGCAAAAAGTTAGAATCTGAATCCCCACCTCAACCAAAACTATACCATCAGTTCAAGCAGCCCTGATACAACTGTACATGCCTCTCTATCTTTTTGTCTTTCTAGTTTTTAATATCGTGCATTTCTTTCTATCTTATCATACAACATATGTCTTGATCATCATGTTACTCTGTATATCTACTCTATGTGAGTATCATCATGATATATATCCTTCACCTCTCCCTCCCCTCCCCCTTATTACAGAGGATCCTGTTCTCCATTGGAAGCTCCTTCCTTTACTACATGGAGCACTTCAAGCTGTACAGTGCATTCTGTGCCTGCCACTCCCGCTCCCAGAAGATTCTGGATCCAGCCAAGGGCAATGCTGCCCTCATGCAGTTCCTGGAAGCCAGGAACCCCAAGCAGCAACACTCGGCCTCCCTTGCCTCCTACCTCATCAAGCCTATACAGGTGAGTCAGAGGAAACTGGGTCTAGTGGGAGGAAATTGTCCAGGTTATGATACTAGCTGGGGAAAATAGTCCAGGTTATGATACCAGATGGGGAAAATAGTCCAGGTTATGATACCAACTGGAGAAAATAGTCCAAGTTTAATACCAGCTGATGATCATGGTCTAGGTTATTATACCAGCTGGTGGAAAAAGCTCAGGCCATAGCTTACACCTGTCACAAATGATTTCCTTTAACTGCAGATTTGTGAAACAAAGATGAGTTCTAATCATCACAATCAAAATCATTGCTCTGATCAATGTTATCAAATCCATAAGATTTGTCTCAAATTTCCCAAGTTTTGTGTCTTCTTATCATATTTCTTGTCTAGTGTAGCAGAAAATTCCATTATTTCTCTCATTTTAACAGTTTCATTCAGAATGAAAGTATTGTTGAAGTGAAATTTTCTATAAGATTCATAGCCCTTATACCTTAACATACGACCTTTCACCCTTTACCCCCCACCACACCCACTCTGGTGCCCCCTTCCTCCAATGCAGAGGGTGCTGAAGTACCCCCTCCTGCTGTCCGAGATGAGGCATCACCTGGACAGAGAAAGCTATGAGCACTACCACCTGTCAGAGTCCCTCAAAGGAATGAACAGGGTGGCGGAGCACATCAACGACATGATGAGGATTCATGAGGAGTTTGGCGCCGTCTTCGACACGCTGGTCGCTGAGCAGTTCCACGTCAAGAAGGAGGTGAGAGATAGAAATGCCAAGTTGTTTGAAAAAAAAAAGAGAACACTTGCATCTTTGCCTTTTGGCTCTTGATTTATTTAAAATTGTGCCACCTTTTCTTCTCTCTGTAAGTTTGCTTCCCTTTCACTCTTCTTCCAACATCCCTTCTATCCTCTCCTGTCTCTTTCTCTTTTATATTCATATTGTCTGATTCTGATCTCACTGTGTCCATGATTCTCAGTACTTTGTCTGTCTGTCTGTCTCTTAGTCTGTCTGACATATTTTCCCTTCCCGTTTCCTGTTCATTCTCTGTTTCTTTCTTATTCTCCATACACTCTTCTATTTATCTATCTGCATATATGTCTCTTGTCTCTTTTGTCTATTTCTCTCTGTTTTTTATCTCTCTTTATATATCTATCTCTCCCTCTATATATTTGTTTTTCTCTGTCTGTCTCTCTGTCTCTCTCTCCTGCTCTCTCTCTCTCTATCTATCTATCTATCTGTCTATCTATCTATCTATCTGTCTATCTATCTATCTATCTATCTATCTATCTTAATCTATCTCTCTATCTCTCTCTCTATTACTATCTATCTGTCTATCTATCTATCTATCTCTCTATCTATCTCAATCTATCTCTCTATCTCTCTCTATATTACTATCTATCTATCTTTCTATCTATCTATCTATCTATCTATCTATCTCTCTATCTATCTCAATCTATCTCTCTATCTCTCTCTATATTACTATCTATCTATCTATCTATCTATCTATCTATCTATCTCTCTCTCTATTCCTCTCTATCTATCTATCTTTCTATCTATCTAGACCTGTCTGTCTCGTCTGCACAAATATTATCGCCCCAGCCCCGTATCTTGGTTCTTCTTTCTTTTGCTTCTTTTTTTTTTCGTAGAAATTATTTTCTTGACTCTATCTAAGTTGCCAATTTTGCCTCTTGTGATTATTTGTTTTTCTTCAGATATCTCTTATTGTTTTGCTTTCTAGTTGTGATATGGTGGATATGTGTTACTCAGAGGAACCCTTTAAGAATGACATTGTTATTTTTATCTATTGTATGCATGTTATAGCTCTATAAGAAAATTTTTGTTACCAAAAAAAAGAGTTTGTTGATTTTTTTTTTTTAATGACATTTCACTCTTGTATAGGAAAGTTGAGAGTGGACGTACGAATGGAAATTACACCAGGAGTTTCTTTAATTTCTGTCTTGACTGTCTCTATGTGTTCTGTCACCAAAACTAATCAAACAATTTCTTAAAGATTCAAATCGAAGGTATGCCTGGATCAGATTGACCTATCGTTTGCACTGTGGCCAAAATCATTATGTGAACTTTGACCTAAGTGTTGTGTGATGAAGTCACAGTTTTTGAGAATGCATCAAACGTCAGAAAATTCTTGTTGTAGATTGTTGAGAGGTTTTGGTGACAGTTCACATCTTTTGATTCTTCAGTTATGTTCCGTTCCCTTCTCAGATCCAATGAGGTTTTGTTTTTTTGTTTATCCCTGTATTTTGGAATGACTGGGGCATTTTTAGTATACTAAAGAACTGTACAGAGGAGTGCAATAGTATTGTGAAGTTATTCTTAAAGCAGTGTGATATGAATCTTCCATTAAGGATCAAAAATTATGTGCCCTCTCTTGCATCTGGGTATGATTGATGAAGTAAAAACAGCTTTGCAGCACACAGAAGTTTTCATGGATTTATTTTTTTCTTGCTTAATTGTTCTGATGCATTCTGTTAATTGATCTCTGAGAGGATAGAGACGAAGATTTCATGTGTGAGGAAAGACAGTTGTTTAACTTCAGTTAAAAAAATTGCTGAAAAAATTCTTTGCACTTGAAAGCTGTGTTTATAAAGAGCAGTCAGATGTTAAATATTTGTTTCCATTACTTCTTTCCCTTTCTTCCTGCATTTTCCACTTGCATTTTTTTTTTAATATATATCTTTCATTTTTTGTTTTAACATGCTCATTTATACTTGCTTTGCATTTGTCTTACAATGCCCCTCCATCCCCATCTTCTAACCATCCTTCTCCCGAAACAATTGCCCCGCCCCTTTATCTCCACCCCTCCCTCCTCCGTGTGGTCATCCTCATCTTTTGTCTACTCATCCGTCCATCCATCCATCCATCCATCCATCTGTTTGTCTATCTGTCTTTCTGTCTGCTTGCTGCGTCAGATGGTTGGGAGTAAGGTAAATATGCCTCGCAAATTTTTCCTCCTTCGGCTGATTTTTTACTTTTCGATCACTTCCTACCTCCAAAAAAGAAAAGTTATTCATGCAGCGAAGTTTTCGAGTTATCAAGTCACCATGTCAAGTCAGTTGCATGTGTATTTCAGCTCATAGAAGCTCTCTCCTTTTCATCATTACACTCTTGTATGTTGTGCAGTGTTTTAACCATCAGTCCCAGATATACTCATTTGTGTTGTGTGTTATGATTCTGTTGTTCTCTTATTTCCTATCTCCTTTATAGTTTGTCTACTGACAGTTACAGCCTTGTCATATGTGCATAATGTATCCGCTCCATGTCAAACAGAGTAGAGCATAGAATGAGCGTAGTTTCAGCATATATGTATTTGAAAACTGTTCAGCCAGCAGTAAAATGAATTTTAAAGAAATAACATTTTAGTGAACCATGAGAGTTCAGCCCTTCACATTGCTCATCCTCCTGCATTTCTGGAGAAAAAACAGAAGTAGAGAAAAGAGATGATATATTTCATTTGCATTCATCAGCTTTTTGTTGTTTTTGTCTCATCAGGCTGTGATGTTAGCTGATATTGGTAGCTTAGTGTGTGTCCATTACATCTGTACAAGAAACATGGATAAACTATCTTAAATAAGATGTACACCTACTTTTTAATAGTGAGTTGTTATTGCAGATGTTCTGTGTGTACATGTATGTAAGGTATCCTGCCGTAGAGGCATTCATGATGAGTGTCAGAAAGATAGATTACATAATCTGATATGAGTGACAGAGAGAGATAGAGGAAGAGATAAATGATTAAATGAATAAATAAATATAAAATGCATAAATAAATGAATAAATAAATAAATAAATATGTATGTGTTATATATAGAAAGTTAGATACATACATACATACATACATACATACATAGAGAGAAAAAGAGAGAGAGAGAGAGAGAAAGAAAGAAGAAAATAGATAGAGAGGAAGAGGGAGAGAGGCAAACATGGTCGTGGTTAGATTGTAGCCACTAAAATTGTAGATCATTGACATTTGTCTTTGTCTTTATCGGTGTTCATATAATTCAACCGTCTTCCCATTGTCTCTTCTTCCTCACATCCCGTACGGAATCGATTGCCTTCCCGGAAAAAAGCTCTCTTCCAATTCCGTTTTGACCTCCATGGTTCGTTCCACCCTCTCCTCCTCCTTGATCCTTGCCAAGGACAATGCCACTTCCTCCTCCAGACCTCTCAAGAGAGGGGACCTCCCGGTAAAACATTTTGAGATGAACGAAAGAGATTAATCTCTCGATTCCGGAATTAGCGGGCTGTTGCAAATATTTCTGCTTACTTTCTTTTCAGTGGCTTTTGTGAACTGTTGAAGGAATTCTTCCATAAAGTTTAGCTCTTAAATATTTTCTAGGTGTTTCAGATTTAGATGTAAAATTTTCAGAATTTCAGATCCATATTTTGCAAGGAATTAAAATTCTGATGTTGTCAACATCTCTAATACAAAGGGTTTTACTTTTGTTGCACATTTTTAATTTTATATTAATCAAATCTGATACAAAGTGATTACAGTTTCCAAGAAGGTGATCAAATCCTACTTGGTCAAAAAAAGAGAAAAGAATATCTTTCAAAGCTTTAGAATTCCAAGATTTGTTTGTTTAAAAATAAAATTTACATAATTGAGATCGCATCATTTAGAAATATATGTATTTCTGATATCTGATTGAAAATAGTAGTAACCATATGAGTCCACTTTCATCAAGGTCTCCTATTTTATACTCACAAGTCAGAGTGGAAAAAGAATCCTACCCTTGGGAAGTCATTTTCTCTTTTCCAATTATTGATTTTTAATTGAATTAGTAATTAGTCATTATTTGAATCGTTAAGAGTGCAATTTGTTCTTTCGGAAGCTACTGTATGTTGCATTCGTCAGAATATTTTCTTCAAAGAATTCCTTCGGCAGTTTACGGTTGTTTTGATGGTTGTAGGAAGCATTTTCTTTGGGAAGCCTTGTTCTAAGAATGAATCGTGTTCCTCGTTCTGTCAGCTACTGTTGCATCGTGATGACATGAGAAAGTTAAGACAAACTGGGATGAATTTGTATCTGCATGTTGTGTTTGTAGCCGTGTTCTTGGTTGAGGCTGTTTGTAAAGTATGTTATGTTTTGTCAATGGCTGTCTTCTTCTTGGCTCGTGATTCTTGGCTTGTGAAGACTCTTTTCTCTTTACCTTAATAATGGAAGTGGAATGATTTGGACTTGTAGACTTCAACTTTCTGATTTAGAGAAATATTTACCAAAGTTGGTTCTCTCCTCCTCCTCCTCCTCCTCCTCCTCCTCCTCCTCCTCCTCCTCTTCCTCCTTCTTCTTCTTTTTCTCCTTCTTCTGCTTTGGAGCATGCTTGCTTCTCAAAGGCTTTGAACGTTGTTTATACCTTCAGTCCTTTCACTGTCAAAATTCAAGAGAATAAAGATTCAGGTCACTCGGGCACGGGATTAAATTTCAACACAACCTTCTCTGTCTTTTGACCTTGAGAAACAGATTTCCTCTTTCATTTTCTATCTGTTTTTCTTCATAGTGACTCAAGTATCTTCTATTTGTTGGCTGACATCAGTGTCTATTTTGTTTCAAGTTAAGACATAAAATTGCAACAGGAAATCCACAGCTGTCATGATGTGAGCCATTATTAGGCATCATCGTCATAATCAGTTTCTGCCCAAGTACCCTCCCCCCCCCAAAAAAAAAAGAAAAAAAAATGATAATGATAATAATAATAATAATAATTTGTGAATTCAAGATGCTTTTTTTTCTTATATGACAGGGATGTTTTGTTTGCAAATGTCTCCTCAAAGTAGATATTGTCTTTGATATAAGGCTACCCAGCTGTGCTGTTTCAATACAATCATGTGGTCTACTTATGGAAAAAGGTGGAAGAGAGGGAGATAGAGAGGGAGATAGAAAGAGAGAAAGAGAGGGAGCAAGTTGGTGTTTTTTTAGAGGAAATTGTAGTCTTTGTCAGACACACTGATATTCCCATGTGCCTACCTGTAGATGATGACCATTCCCCAGGCTAAAGCTATTTTATTTGTCCAAATGTTTCACCTTTTCAGAAAAAAAAAAACGTCTATCATCAGCTGCTATAAACATCGTCTTTTAATCATTGATTTGTGCTTTTTTTTTCATTTTAAATCCTTCATATGCTTGTTCCAGTTTCATTTTTTTCTTTCTTTCTTTCTGAGTTTCTGCTTCAGAGCTTAAGGTATTGCTGCATATTAGTTCATCACAAATAAGTTACTTATTTCCAAAAGTCCCTGGCATAACAATTGGAAAAGTGTTCAGGAACATATGAGTAGTCTTGTATCCAGGCATATTTATTTTGCAGTTGGTGTGTCCTCACTAGCACCTTGTTTTTAAAACACAAATGAGCTAAGCATGTATATACTGTAAAAGTGGATATTTTTGCATGATTATTTTTTCACGCTCGGCCGGGTAAGATGAGTTTCGCATGTTTTTAATTCCGCAGAATCATGACATCAACCCTGGAACATCAATGCAAACAAAAACATTCACATTTTTTATTTTGTGCTAGTTTCTAATTGCGCGAAATGCGTGAAAATTTCCACTTTTACAGTATTGCCCTTTCATTTGATGAGATGTATATATTTTGTGCTTCAGTCATGTATATGCTGCTTCTATGCTACGTCGTAAGTGAACTTGCTCACTGTACATTGCTGCCATTTGCAAACTGCTGAATGCTCTACACACTGGCTGTGCAAAATTATTTAATGGGAAAAAAAAGTATTGTGTGTTCACTGCGACATTTGGCTGCATGCGAGTCATCTTCAGTCTAGTTTGCAATATTTGTTGGACAATCATAGGGCCAAAAAATTTGTCAGCTTTAGGGCAAACAGCCTTTCTTGAAGGTGAGTCACTTTCCCGTGAATGATAGACAATATCTACTAAGCAAAATCTAATGTGAGTGTCTAAGAGATTTTTATTCCTTTCGCTGCAACTATTAAACCTATTACCCAGACATAGTCATCATAAATGGTAATTACCAGTACCTACTTTGTAAATCCAATGTGTAAAATTTGCAAACTTATCACTGTCCTGTTTTTAAGAACCACCTGTTGTATCTCTCTCTTTCTCTCTCTCTCTCTGCATCTATAGATATAATCTAGAGATTTATAGATTACAGAAGTGTGTATGTGAACTACACTGTACTTCAGATAGGAAGATAAGATAATGAATTGGATGCATTTGTTGGTTGCTCCCAATAGCTGAATTTGCACACAGAAGTTGTCAATTTTTGTATCACAGTGTGAAAATCAAATGAAAACAATTGAACAATTGAAATTGAAAAATCAAATTCCACAACACAAGAATTACCAGTTTCCAAATCATGTGGCAAAAACCAAATTTGATTTTGGCTTTGTGTGAATGCAACTATGGAAATGGTATCAGCTGTCTATTCATTATTTCATTTTTGGGAACAAAGTCTTGTGTGTACAGTTGTACACCTCCCCTCTGTCACCACAACACTCAAAAGTCAACCACAATTTCTTTTTTTCTGTCTATAGACTAGATATTCAAGAAAAAAAAATTGTGTTTGATGTATTAACCCATTGAGGACGAGTCCCGAGTATACTCGGGCAAGGGTCTATGGGAAATGCGTGTTGTAGCAAAATCAGCCCGTCCTCAACGGGTTAAAAAACAGACAAACATGCTATTTGTTGTCAAATCATCACAAATCAGAATCTTAGAATTAGCAGAGATGTTTTAGTTTTTATGTACACAGCAAATTTCACTGTTGTTACCAAAAAGTTTATTTGTAAAATTCATGAAATTTTTGCTTTTTAAAAGAACAGAAATTGAATTATAATATTTCATCCAACATACTCCTCAGATTGGTATTTTGCCTGTTGGGTTTTCAGCAGTTTCTGTCAAGATTCAATGACATTTGTAACATAACATATACAGTGCAGAACTACACGTATTTTACCCACCTTCCTCTCCAAAGGGGCATAAGGGTCAGAGGTGTTTCCTAACCCATTTCCTATGGAACCTTTTTAGTTCTATACACAGTGTGCAGATATTTGAGAATCTGGTGGAGAAAGGGTTAAGACAGTTCTGTCATCCAGTGTGACCCAATGATGTGATCCCATGATGCTTTCCTATCACACACAATAATCATCACCACTTCATACCATGATTAACCCTATATTTACCAGGGCATCTTAGCTTAACGGGATGGTATAGTATTGGTGGAGATGAGGATTGGGCTTTTAACTTTTTGCTCGATACCAAGAAACCACTGATGAAATAGTACAGAGCATACCATTCAAAGAGGAATTAAAGTTTATATGTGACAATGCACCTCAAAACAAACAAAAAGTCGCCAGACATGAATTTCTAGTTAAGACCATATTCTCAAAGAGCAGACTTTAAGCTTTAAAATGATGTATAACTCAACTCAGATGGACTATCCTAACCTATCTAAATATTGGAAAGAAAGCACAAACTCAGGAAAAGTGTGAACCGAGAAAAGAGGCTTTGAAGTACAGTGTCTATTCAAGCGCTTAATCTTTACCAAACCGTGCTGGCTGTGCGATGAATGGGACAAAAAACAGGAAGTAAACCACCAGAGTAACAACAATAAAGGGATTATCAGATTATACTGAAATTAAGCATGCCTCATTAACACATTCTGTCCATAATTAATGCCGACTTTCAAAGCAGTAGCACTATCCTTTCAAAAGTTATTAGAGTTGAAAGTGAAGAGTGTGGACAAGGTTTTTCAGAAATGAAAAAGGGAATCTAAAGACACACCTAATCACACTATTCTACCAAAAATGTTCGAGATAAACTGCTAAAAAAACACACTTTCCTGCCCATTTTATGATACCAAATTTTAGCATAATGTAAAAGAAGACCCGCTCTTTCAGAAAATATGAAAAAGTCAAGTTCGGCTAGGTTGACCCATTTCACTTATTTTCAGTCCTCACGCAAAATCAGTGTGTGCGACTTTATGTTCGTTTTGAGGTGCACGGTCACATATGATGAAAATCAGTTTTGAAATGGCTGAGACATCCAAACACAAAGTAAAAGAAAGCGATCATAATTAAAGGTGGACCCCACCTTTCACTAAGATTGCTCTGTTTTGGGTATCTCAGCCATTTGCAAAACCAATTTTCATTAAGTAAACATTGAATTCCTCTTAAATTATATGCTCTTTCATATTTCATTAGAGGTTTCTCATTCTCTCACCCCAAAATGTTGGAAAACTGAATTTAGGTCTCAACCAAAACCATACGATCCCATCAGTATTCTGTCTAAATTTGACCTCAATTTGTAAAGTGTTAGCAGGCCCACTCAGGTATAGCAATGTGCCACAGTCCAATAGGAAGGCCATTGTGGAACAATATGGATTAGGGGGGATTAGGTAATCTCTTTTCATTGACAGTTGATTAGTTTCCAGACATTTGTTCTTATTGGCAAAGAAAGCGCAGTAAGGATTAACAAACTTTGAGTGTTTGCCAAATGATGTTCCTGCCTTTGATGAGCGTGATGAATTCCACCCTTGAGTCCTTGTGTCATCTTCATAAAGATGTTTTCTCGTATCCGTCTCCCCCCAAGGTCCAAGAACTGGCCATGGATGACCTGGTCAGGTACGAGACAATGAGCTGGCTGAACTGTCATGATGACCTCCCAAAGTACAAGAAAGGTCGTGAACCCACGGTCAACGTATTTGGTGAGTTTATAACAAGTGGAGAAAGTTTTGTTTTTATGATTTATATTGAAGGTTTACAAATGACTGGCATCGAAGTTCATGTTTAAATTTCATAAGCCATTGTTCAAGATTTGTGTTAATTCCTCAGATTCTGATGTGTGCTATAATATAAGGTGTAGCATTTTGAAAGGAATTGTCACATTCCCAGTAATATCCAATTTGGATGCTGGTACAATCATATTTTAAAGAGTGTTGGGGCACTGTGGCATAGTGGATAAGACTCCTGACTTGCAATGGCAGATCCAGAATTCAAATCCTGCCTAGTGCCTATGCCTTTGGCCAAGATGATTTTTCCTGATATCTGTCAATTTGCCAATCAGTTGCAAGATGATTTTTTACCCACCATGTCTCTCAAGCCAGGTGTGTAAATGATTACGTAACATAACAGTAATGGCTGGTCCTTTGGTAGAACAGTAGCAACACTGAAGAGGCTACCCTGGATAAAGTAGACAATATAATCAAAGGGAATTACTTAGTCCACAGTTGTACATGTAATCGTACATTTTATCTCTTTATTGAAGAAACCTGTAAGTGACACCCTACAGAAGTTGTGCTTGCTTTTTTTTTCTTCTTTTTTTTTTGCTTGTTAGCTGGTGAAACCCGGAAGTGGCACCAGAAGTGTGGAGTGGCCACCCCCCCCCCCCCCCCACTTTTGAAAACGTGGCGCCGCCATGTTGTGTGTTTCTACTCTTCAATGAATCATTTAAAATCAAGTCAAATCAAATCAAACGTGATTGACATCGATCCTTCCCCCCAGTGTTCCGGCCGGCTGTGGTGATAATCTACAAGGAGCGAACTCGTAAGAAGAGCATGGCTAAGCTGTCTGGGACAGGAACACTCAAGGGCCACCCTGAGGATCTCATCCGCTTCAAGTGGATGGTTCCTGTTTCATCCATGCAAGTCAAGGAGGCCAACATCTCAGGTCAGTATAGACCAGATTTTTTTGTTCTCCCCCAGTAGCTGAGTCCATCCCACCACCTTCCCTTCTCCCTGGCTTCATAGACTCTGAAAATTGGGCTCACTTCTTGCATGCGGTAGTTTTAATACCACCATGACTGTTGCAAGCTAATCAGCTTGTTTGAACAGGGTTGATTAAAAACCATGTCTGGCAGCCAAAGGCACATGTTTACAATCATAATCATAAAACATCATTCCAGTACTCTGAATAAACAATAATACAAATTAAGACATGATAACAACAAACAAATCCAACTTTCCTGGCAAAGCTAAGAATAAAAACTATAAAAAAAAGATACATACACAATAATTCCTTTTAGTCTTATGCCAAATATCAAAACATATGCTCAATCAGTGAGGATACCAGCCCAATCCATACTAAGGTAGCTTTATCAAAAACATGATGAAGAAACTTGCAAGAATAGGCTGTTTCTGTGGATGCTGTGATCAGCAAAAATACTTGGCTCTGAGGAGTACTGTAGATGTTGACATGGAGACTGCAAGCAATGCAGATACTGTCATAATAAGTTGCTTTGGCGATTCATATCTGAACTTGACTCTCTTCCACTGTGCAGTTATTGCAAGCAACACAAGTACTGACATACTGAGTTGCTTTGGTAGTCACCTCTGAACTTAATTCTTTTCCACTGTGCACTTTAAAATTGTTGCTTAGTGCACAGAGAAGAGACGTTGGTCCATTGAGTTTGACAAGTTATTGTTTAACAGTTTAACCTTGGACTCTTCTTGTGAATAAATTATGCAAAGATACTTTATTCAAAATCTTTATTACGTACCTTGCTGTTTCGTTGAAAATCTCACAAAATGTAACACTAGTATGGTATACCATCCCTCATGTACTGAATGAATATATCTTGCATTGCGTTATCTTAACAGATGAAGGAACATAAAAGTGGTGAAAGTTATCACACTTTAGATCAGAGTAGTAGCCGTTGTACTTTAATAGTGTGATGATATGGAAGAATTGAGACAGAGAGAGAGTGAACAAGTGTGTAATGTTACATGTGTCATGCTTCGCAGTACCTTGCAAGATTTGTTCAAATTCTTTTTCGAAATGCACAGAAACGGACTACTTGAGTTTGTGGGAGTTGGTGCACACCAAGGCTGAGTGCAAAGCAGAAAAAGTCTTCCAGTTCTCATGCAGGTGGGGAGCAAATATATCACAAATCTGACTGTATCTTCATCAGTGTCTGTCCTTCTGTCTGTCTGTCTGTCTGTCTGTGTCTCTCTCTTTTCCTATATCTTTTATCTCTCTTTCTGTTTGTCCGTCTCTCATTCTGTCTATCACTCTCTCTGACTTCCTCTCTCTCATTTTCTACATGTCTACCTTTTCATTTTGTGATACCATCTTCACATTTTTTGTGTGTCCACCCATTTTCTTCTGTCTTTTTTTTCCTTTGTCTTGTATTCCACCTGTCTCACCATCACCACTTGTTGAGGTATACTTTCCTTAAAGAATATTTCCCCCTATAAACTTTTTTTTTTCACTCTCTATTAACCACAATATGAATATGTATGTTCTTTTTTGCAAATATTTCTCAAGACACTCTGTGACCTGTACACACACAAAAAATGAAATCAATGACTACACATTTTGAAATGATTTATTGATGAATTGTTGTCTACATTTTTACTCACAACAGCTCTGCAGACCTGAGGAATTCCTTTGTGAAGACGATACGCCAAGTGATGCGTGAACATCACCGCAATAAGAACACCCCCGGAGGTTCCAAGTTTAACATGAAGAAGACTTACGCACCCTATGGAGGGAAACGCTTTAATGGTCTCACGAGATCCAAGAGAACGCTTCGTGCGGGAATGATGGGCAAATCGGACGGCTCGTCTGCCGGACAGAGCGAGGCAGGGTCACTAGGGAGCGAGGAACGGTCCAGTGAGAGTGGCTCGCATCGGTCGGATGGTGACCGCTGCGATGAGACGGACTCCACCAGCACCGGCCAGGGGTCATACAACCCGGACCGCGAGTCCTGCGAGGCGACCACCCTCATCTTAGAAAGCCTAGCTCAGGATGAAGCAGAGCGCAGCCTAAATTGCAATTCCAACAATAGTTTGAGTCAAGGGAAAAACGCCAACACCAGTCTGCCAAACTCTCCCATGGCCACGCCCTTTTATGTGCCCCCCACGTCTGGTTCTCACCCTCTGGACACCAGTCGAGAGGATCCCAATAGGACTATCACACCCAACTCCACCCAAGTTGCCCCCGGCAACAAGATGCGGCCACACGGCCTCACCCTGGACCTCTCCGGCACACAGCTGCAGGGACCGATGAGTACACCGAGCGAGCCGTACACTCCAAACCTAGAGGAGATCCGGGCGAGGTTGGCAGAGATTGAGATGGCAGTAGAAGACCATCACTGAGTCAGGGTTAATACCACCAGCTCCAACCAACATCTCATATATGATACCAACATCAATTAGAGCAGATACTCTGCACCATGTCGTAATTCTATCTATCACTGTGTAGATGGTCACAAGAAGTAAACTTCACATTGTCATTATTTTTTGAACCTCTTCAGAGAGACATGTTTAACACACTCAATATTCCTCTGGTGCATTTTAGCTCACACGTCAGACATAATTTGATTGCCCACAAGAGTGTGGAAAGTATGAAATTTCAGAGATCAAAATTTAGCACATCATGAATGATGAAACCCAGTCATCCTGTAGATAACCTGTGATACTTCACTATGGTATCCCTTTGTGGTACCTGTCATACAATAACTTGAATAGATTTGCAGACTCTAAAGAGAATCATTATTTACAAGATGCTGCAGCTTATGCGAAGAGTGGAGAATGGAGAAAGGGGGGAAAAAAAGATACTATTCATATGAAACAGAATAAAATTTGCTTAATGATATTTCAGTTCTATACACAATCATAATGGACACATGGATCATACTTGTAAAGATTATCATGTGAAAATAGGTCAGTATTTTCCAACAAGTGCTTCCACGACAGATGTTACCATGGTGATACTTAGTGATACATCTTTTTTTGTTTTTCTGTGCTGAATGGAAATGGAATGACAACCATTTGTAGGAGCATGCGAGCAAAAAGAATAAAATTTTGCTGTCTTTTGTTAGTAGAGCAACCTGATACTTACTTTTGACAGCCTCTTGACTGTTATCTGATATTGATCTTCTCGTAACACTCAAGGTTGATCATGTTTTCATGTGGAGATCGTCGATGCCTGTAGATGAGATAACAGCGCCAATATATTTTATACACTCTTGTTTGATACGATGTATGGTTCTGAGTGAAACATACATTAACAGATTTTATTGAAGTTACACTTTTGAATTAGCTGTAAATTTGATGTTGCGCATTTACGCTTTGTCCCAGACAGTATTAGACGGTATGTAAAGATCTTGAAGTGGTGTGTGCGTCACAAACTTTATGTAGACAGTAAGGAAATCTTGCCTAATTTGATACCAGTGGGGAACACACTGATCTCTGCAGTCTGAGTTTTGAGGAGATTAAAGGTGAATGAAATATGGATGGAATATTTCGGTGTAAACTGGAATAACTCGAGATAATAGCTGTGTTTGAGTTTGGTGGAATTATTTATGAACCATTCCCCATATATGCATTTGTGTCTGACCATGAGATGTACAAGGATGCGTGTAGAATTAAAAAACAAAACACAAAATATTTAAAGAACACTTTAATACTCAGGTTCCCATTATTCCAGCTGATACTTGCAGTTTTTTACAAAGCTGAAGTTCCTTGTAGAATTATTACAAGACTCCTCCACTTCCTTGAAAACAAGAAATAACTTTAAATTATTTCACTATTGTGATATCCTCTGTGTTATTTTTCTTCTTACTTTCTCTTACTTTCAGTTCACGTATCATTAATTGTGTCAACATTATATGTTTGCACTTATCTTGAAGTTCTACGTCCAGCACATTTATCACAAATAGTTTAAAATGATTCAAAAAAGAAGATATGTGTGATTGCCAGTACAGTTTTTCTCCAGGTTGGAAATCACATGAACAGAAATAGTTCAGTATTTCCTGTATTATTCCTTATTTCTAGAATAATGATACTTTTTATATCAATTGTGATGACTTTGTTAGATAATCAGAAGTGCAATATGTTCATGTGGCTGCAGAATATGTGACTCATTTTTGTTCTTTTTTCAGTAAATCTTGCACCGTTTCCAGCCTCCAAGATTTTGTGGCATTGATTTTTCAGTCAAACATTTGTATGCATAAAGATACAATTATACTCTCTCTCGAGGTCTTGAAGAAGTGTAGAATAAATTGTTCTTTCATTATCTGTGAAACTCTCTCTTTTTCAGATCAAAATTTTTGATAGAGACATCATGTCTTACATTAAAAAAAACAGTGATATATAAGTAAGGTACTGAATGATGCAAATTAGGAAATATTGATTGTATCTCTATTGATGTTATGCCTTTCTCTGTCGGCTTGTCGACAGCTTCTTATTGGCTGGAAGCAGAATGAGATCAGATGAAATGGATATGTTTAGTGTTTAGAAAGTTTAGACTGAAATGGCACATTCAATTCCAAATGTTTGAATTGTTGTTTTGAACCCAACTGAAAGATATCATGCAGTCAAGCTGAAATGAGTGGAAAGTAATGTGCATCCATTACAAACTTCAAGTCTCCAATATGCACACTTTTTTGTGTGATGGCATTTTGGGATTTTTTGTAATGACTGGTGCAAGAAAGTTGGTCCGTGTGAGCCCGCAACAAAGTCATGACAATGATGTCACAAGATTGTAATACATTGTGAAGTGTCTTCATGGTTACCATCATGGGATGATGTCATACAGGCATACCTCATTATAGCAAGCTGTTTGTGACCACTGATATGACCTGGTTATATCAGGTATCATGCTATGTCACACCTTGTTATAACAAGGTTCCACTACTGTAAAAGTATGGAAATTTTAGTGCATTTTGTGCAACCAGAAGCTAGTGTGAAAATAAAAGCACACAAATATTTTTTTTGCATGCCATATGTTCCAGTTATAGTGTTCTGATTCCCTGGAATTAAAACATGCAAAATTCATCTTGCCTGGCCGGCCACGAAAAATTACTGAACGTGAAAGTAATGCGATTCCACTTTTACTGTATTTTTGCAGCACAGGAAAACTTGTAGACTAAGATAGTGAGACATGATCTTTCAAGTCATTTGTCAAACAAGTCCATCACTATTTGATGACCGTTATTAGAAGAAAAAAAATGAAGATATACTGTATGCTGATGAAGCATGTAAATGATCATCTGATAATAATCAAGACAATTGCAAGCAATATATTTGTACAGTACAGTACTTCATGCAAGAATGTTTTGAAGTGCAAGGAAATTTTCAGTGTTACAATGGATTGCTAAGTGATATATTGATGTCAAATCAAGAAGCTGTAGTGAACTGATGATAAGCACAGAAAAAAAAAGTTGCCTTGATATGAATTGTGATATAATTCTTCGTTGATGAAATTGGGATTATTGAGCATCTCTTACCAAAACAAATACCAAATATCTTAGATTTGCACTTCATCTGGTTACAATGTGAATATAAGTAGCTTGGGTCAGAGTTAAGAAAATTTCAATGTCACAGAATGTAAATGTGAATGGTGTAAAATTAATTAATGATTTGCATTGTGATAATTTGAACCAATGGCTGGCATGGTTGGTGTGAAGTGTACGTGTACATATGTAATACCAAGAATACCATTTGAGATATTCTAGGAGGCATACACCTTCCTGATACTACATCAGTGTGCTTTTGTTGAGAAGACAGTGGCTAGCATTCTAAACACCCCGTTCCACCATCACACAGTAGCCTTTTGATGTAGCTGTATCTTTGTTATATGTAGTGATGAGACTATGTCATCTGATCCAAATTGTCTTTTCTTTTTGTGCACTTTATTTTACAAATCTTGGACAAATCATACACTGGTTTGAATTTGTTTCGTTGATTTGGAGCAGAAGAAATGCCAAGTGGAATCCATAATCTTCCATCGAGGAACACAAGAATGACTAAAAAAAAAAAATCTTTAAATCACAAGAAATAAGTTGTCTGATTGCAAAATCTAGAGTGCAAAATCAAAGTATAAAATTTGTGATGACTGTGCTCTAGACTGTGATACATGTTTTAGGAAAGAAAAATATGGAATAACTCATGCATTCTTGTAATTATAGATATCGGAACACTTTCTTGCATAGAGATTTTTAAACTCAAACTCAGATGTCTTTTCACACCAGTTTTGAAACAATTGTCTTTGCACTACACCACAACAGTTTCATTTCCTCTTCAATTTATAAAATGAATTTCAGGTACCTATTGATGAATAGCAGGAAAAGAAAAAGTTGCTTTATGTAGCTCTTTCATCATTTGATTATTGCACACATAGTCTTGCCAAAGAATTGATCATGTTATGATATTTAAAAAAAAAGAGAGAGAATCACGTGTATTTCAAATTTTATGTCAGTAGTTGAGAAAGTATGTGGAAGTATTTGTGGTGAAGCCAATTGTATGTTTGTTGTCTTTGTTCAAAGTTAGTTCTCTGTTTGACATTTAGAGGCTGAAAGTAGTATCTACGATGTAAAACACCAGCTGAATATATCCCATCACCAATTCTCCCCAGATATTTTCACACAAGTGCACACACTCATTAAATCCAAACATGTTGATGAATGTTCTTTTTGAAAATTCTTTTTTTTTATGAGACATTTTATTTGGTTAGGAGGTGTTTTGGTTGCGATTAACAGGAAAACTACTTCCATTTTTAAATGAGTGATAGTGGGATGTAGAATTTATTGTAGTCATATTCACTGTGAAAATTTTCCACGTAGCTCTTAGCCCCACAGGAATCAAATCTTGCTTCCAACTGCAGTTGACCGGTAGTGGTGATTGGTCAAGCTTGGTCAATCCAGTCGGTGGTGGTCTATTGCAGACCTTCAGATAGATCTTCAAAGGAGGGAAAAATAAAAGCTAAACTTTTATTCACGCAGGGTATTACTAAACATGTTCTTGTCTTCCATTTGAATTCAAAAATATCTTTATATACTTGAGTTGACTTCCTAATGTAGCAGTCACCCGTCTTGACTGAACAATTTGACAGAATAACGTCACACTGGCAGTCAAAATTGTTCGTTGCTTCCAGACCAAAACTTTCCAATGCTGCTCCATGATTCCCACTCCAGTGAGAACAGGAAATGTGTGTTATGATATTTCTTTCTTGAGCAGAGCACCACGATAACATTGTAAAGGCAAACCACTGAATTACATTACAATGTATGCTTGAATTAAGAAATGCACACTGATGTCATTGTAGCATTGTATTTTCATGTGATTTTAGCACTTTATATCACTTGTTGGCAAAGTTAAGCAATTCCTGTCACAAGTATTTGAATCACAGTCATTGAAGGGATAGTATAAGGACTTTTTTTCCCACCACAAATCAAAAAGTCAGCTTCCATTTTAGCTTGGTAGATCATATCTGTGTATCATCATATTATGTAGATAACACTGCAAAAGTTTACAAAGGACTTGTAACACCTGACAACTACTCTTGAAGATGGAAATAGTTTAATATTATGGTAAATGTGTCTTGAAATCTAATGAAAGTCAGTTCTATGGAAATATTTAGTATTATCTTTTAGTGGCCGTGAATTCTGTAATCTCATTGGTCAATCAACCACTGAATATATCCCGTATTCCGTGGATATGACGTCATGATCCTGTATTACACAGCCAGCTGCGCGTGTACCAAAGACGCTTATAGGAAAGTGCGCGCTACTAATCCTGTACAAAACAAATGGACAGCACGCGGTCCTCAAGCGTATTGCGCACACAACCTGAGACCACTAGACGCTTGATAAACAACAGCAACTTATATCTATCTGGCTACTGCACTGCTGTATCTCATGGCGTGTACTTACGTGTACGTATTTGTATGCGCGCATCGCATGCAGTAATCAGCTCGCGAGACGTACGCCTAAGTCAACATGGTCATGGCTGACAGCCGGCGATTTCAACATCATTCACGAGGGGAAATCAGCGAGAAGAAGGTTAGCACTTACACTAAAAGATAAAATCGTTACCCCCTGCTTGTTCTTACGAAATACGGGAAATATCTACGGTCTGGTGCCATATTCCATTCGGCCTTCGGCCTCATGGAATATGGCACCAGACCGTAGATATTTGCCCGTATTTTGTGAACAAGCAGGGGATAACTAATAATATTGTGCTTAGATTTTTAAAGCCCATTAATCATGACTGATGCAAGTAAGCACACAAAAGAATATTTTTAAATCCATATCATGCAAAAGCCACAAGCGTACAACCATATTAAGGTAGATATGAAGATTGAAACATGAAGAAAATATGTTGAGCCATCATAATACAGATTGTAAACGAAGGACACGATTGCCTACTTTTTTATTTTTTGGTCTTCTTTTGACCACAGGTCGGTACATCATTTGAACGGTAGCAAGCAAACCCAACATTAGCCAGAATTTTCAAAGGCAGTTTTAGATTCATTCCATGGATTATACAATCTTGACTGGGTAAATGCTCATGGCACATTATGTAGATTAGCTGACAGACAACCTATGCTGACTGCACACTGACACACGCCTGTAGTGTACAAGAACTATTTTGTGCTCGGTTTAATAGTCCATTGAATGAATTGAAACCATTGAACATGATTTTAGAATACCATTGTGAATTCTGACCGTTTTCTCACAGGATGATGTACTTTTTTAAGACATTATCATTATTTTTTTGGTGGTTTTGTTTTATTTTGATTTCTGTTATTACTTACTCATACCATGTGATATTTGTTCCCAGGTAGAGGGGTAACCGTTTCTCTTAAAGTGTATGTTATTTGTATCGTTTCTGTGTGATATTTTGTGTATGAAGGGTTTGTGGTATCTCACTAAAAACCTTTTCTCAGTGAATTTCACAATGTGCATCATGTTCACCAGGCTTTCACTTAAGATTGACTTGTCTTACGTCTCTCTGGCTTAGTTCTTTCACTTCTACGTTGGTCGTCTTTTTGTTTGTAATGTCCCCAATGAATTTCACATTGTTAATTTTGTATTGTAGATGATTGTATATATTATACTATAAACTTATTTCCTCAGCATGAGAGAGCATTGTTTCTTTGTCATGGAATAAAATCAAATTTATATATTACAGAATTTACATCATTCTAGTATGTTTCACGCTGTGTCTTTTGCCAAGGTTTTATCTGTGCAACGGTTGTTTATGAGATATGAATGAAATGAAGTACATGGGATCAATGGGACGTGTGATATTTTGATGGTATGTGTGATACATGGGATATATGACGTTTTTATATTGTTCAGGTGTTGGTGTAAAAAAAAAAGAAAGAAGCTGATAACTTGTTTCAATGATTACTCTACTTACATGCTATTACCATGTATATGCTTTTATTCATTCCTCAAATTTCATTTCTGGGTCTAAATCATTAGGGGATTCTAGACAGTATAGGCAACCTTACATAACACAATACCAAGAGGGCGCCATTGATACTGCCCTGTTTTGTTTGTTTTGTTTTCGTTGTTTTGTTTTGCTTTGTTTTGTTTTGTTTTGTTTTGTTTTGTGGTTGTTTGTTTGTTTGTTGTTGTTGGTTTTTTTGTGGGTTTTTTTTGGAGACCGGTCAGGGAGGGTAAGTTTCCCAGGCCCAGTTTTATCAATAGATAAAATCGACTTTGAATTTCCTTACTACACAGTCTCCCACAGAAGACTGAAATCAACCTTATAATCAAATTTAAGTCTTCATAAAACAGGGCCCCGGCGCGCCGTTGCTATTTGAAGTCCTCGCTCCGATGTGAGCCCCTGTCTTTGAATATCAGCGTATATATTCTCGTCGAGTTCTTTCAGCATGTTTTTATCTATCTGCATGATAAGGTTACCAACTTGGGGGGGGGGGGGGGGGGGTGGGGGTGAAGAAAAGAGCTAGAACCGTATACGTTGATGCTAACACAGTGATATAGGGAGCGAGAGAAGGGGAGGGGGGAAAATGGCCAAGAAAGATCGAGATGGAGAAAGGGAAGGTTCGAGGGAAAAGATAGAAGGGCGGATAATATACAGAGAGGATTACGGAAAGGAAAGGAAGATGCGATAAAATAAGGGGGAGAGGAGGGAGAGAACTGTATGGGGAAACGAGTTTAGGTAGGCGACACTGTACACATTACTTTCCTTAAAATACACTGTAGTTTTGTATTCTGTGTAGATCTTGACTCTACGCGACTGTAAGATGGATGTCAAACTTATGACAGAATCACATGATTGCTACACGTTGTATTTGTCAACACCGTACTGAATCAATCAAATTAAGGACCTTTATGCAATCGCTTAAGACAAAACTTCTAAATCAATTCCAGAGTAATAATCTAAAGTACTAAAATCAAATTAACAAGAAGTAAACAATCGTTTCGGGAACGGGACGTTATTGTGGTTTGTTAAATATTCATTCTTCATAGGTTTTAATAAAGGTTTTTAGTTTGGTCCTGAAATGCCGTAGCTAAAACCCGCACAATTTTCAAATCATTTTGATATTTTTCAACTAATGATAACACTGTTTTATCTCTATACCATGTATCATTCTTGGCAGTTGAATTTACACTCAGCAAAAAAAGAAAGTAAACGCTTTTTTCAAGTTTAGATTTCTCACAGAATATTTGGCTAAAAGCTAATGTATTATATACCATATTGAAGGTAATTTAATTGGCTATCAACCTGGTAGGTCAACATAAAGGGAAACTTTACGCATGAGTGAACACCATTATTTTTCTCTTCTAGGGCACAAAAGTAAAAATTGCAAAACTGAACAAGTTGTCATTCATGCGTATGTGCTCTTCCGTAGAACAATAAGAACAAACAACAAATTTGACACAAAAAGAAACATGAATTAAGTTGCAAAAATAAACCTTTGATCTCTATGATATCTTTCAAGCCCAAAAGATCAATGAAAGTTAAAGATAATGGAGGAAAATAAAGCATCTTGTGTCAAATCTAAATTCAAATGAAATAAGAGAAGAAGTAATAATTAACAAAATGATAGAAAAATGAGGGTTTTTTTTCAAATTAGGAAATTGTAAATAATGTTTGGTTCTTGAAATTGTCACATGGATTTTAAATCACTAGATTAAAAGAAATAAGTAAAGAAATTCTGCTCATTTAATCATCTTTATGCTTATTATTTCCTATGATATTTGAATTATGACTTCAGAGAAAATTCTTATTTTTCCCCTTTAGTTTCCCACTTTGTTTTTCTTAGAGGTTATGAAGAGATAAAGAGAACAAAAACTTATTTTTCCTATATCATTCATGTCTCTTATTGTGTTAAACTGGATTTTGTTGTCAATTTTATCGTGAAGGGCATTTGCAAATGAAAGAGAATATGTCAATTTTTGCCCTTTTTAATTTTGTGCCTCTGAGGATGAAAACGAAAGTGCTCTACCGTGCGTAAAGTTTTCTTTTTAATCAACCTATTAGCTTGACAGCCAATTAAATTACCTTTCATATGGTATATATTACGTTGATTTTCATAAAAATCTTCTATGAAAAATATGACGTCGAAAAAGTTTACTTTCTTTTTTTGCTGAGTGTATATACAAGGCATCATCTGTCAAACTCTACAATAATCTAAGTTGATAAGTTCATACAATCTGTACCGTCAGAGAGAGAATAAGATTGGTCGCACTAAGCCCGCCGCACACTATATAGACAGGGCAGAGCCAGGCAAAAACTGCCTTTTTTTCCTGTCAAGGTTTTCTCACTTGATTCTGGTACTTTAGACCATACTTAACAAAATAAGCTTCTGCGCCATCTTGAAATCTGTCCCGAATCCAAGATGGCCGCCAAAAATCCAAAATGGCCGCCAGAGGACCTAAAAAGTGCCTTCTGTGGTTAAGATTTGTCTGGGGATGGGTTTTTTTTACTCTATTTGATGATAAATGGTAAGAGGAATAAGATTCAGTGGATTAAAATTAAAATCAGTTTCTTTTTTATTGCGAAAATCCAACATGGCCGCCAGACGCAGCTCCCGAAATTGATAAATGTCATAATAACCGGAGGGCCAAACCCTAAAAACTTGCTTACTTAACAAGTGAGTTCCACTCTCTCTACAAACTAAGTAGACCATGCCTATTTTCAAATTTTTATTGTAACAAACAACATTCCACTGGTCTACCTCAAAAAATTTGTTGCGAAAGCCTCCAAATCCAAAATGGCGTCCAAGATGGCCACCATATTTACTGAATTTGCTATTTGAAAGATAGAATTTGATAAAAACATCAGATTTCAACAAATGTGATGTCATATGAAAGAGAATAAAATTTCCTACAAGTTGATACTATTTTTGTTGGCAATTGTGATAACTGAATGGTGATATAAAGGAAAAACACTCATTTTTTGATATTTTTCTGAAAAAAGGAAAATCATGAAAATGCTTGATTCAGCATAAATCAGAAAAAGACTGAAGGATTATCTTGAAACGTTTTTAAGAATTTTGCTTAACATATAATCAATATTTGGAGAAAATTAGGGGTCAGTACCATTTGCGGTTCAGGAGTTATAATGTCTCAAACTTGAAAACTTACTATGTAAAAATTTCCACTTTAGCTGTGACAAGACCTTGTTGGTCGTTAAGAGAGTCTGCACGCGCCAAGACTACTACATGCACCACTGGCACTGACGCTTGCAGCAGTCCTAGTGGTGCTTGTACAAGTCTTGGTGCGCGCAGACTTTTTTTTGACAAGCAACAGTTTGTGCCTGCAAACTAACTTTTCATACCAAGTGGTAGCTCAGGTGACGCTGATCGTTATTATTTCAAAGTAGATTGTTCTGATATGTTTTTATGCCTCCGCCAACGAAGTGACCGGAGGCATTATGTTTTCTGGTCGTCCGTCCGTCCGTCCGTACGTACGTCCGGACGTCCGTCCCGTTTTGTTTTTGTCGATATCTCAAGAACCATGTGGTGGTTTTACATCAAACTTGGTATGAGGGTATATCCTGGGGGATAATGCTTTATTAGGATTTTAGGGTCATGGCGTCAAAGGTCAAAGGTCACAGGTTATTTTGTGAAAAAAGGTTGACATTTCATGTTTTTCTCCATATCTCGCAAATGGCTAAAGGTATCTTCATGGAACTTAGTATATATATGCTTGTACCGATGGGCAGTGATTATCTAGGAAAGTTGGGGGTCATGGGTCAAAGGTCAGGTGGGGGGGGGGGGGTCAAAGGTCAAGGGCAACTCCTCAAAATATCACTACTTATATTTATGCAATGCCTGAAGGTTTGATTTTTAACTTGATGTACATGCATGTATTACCAAATGGTATATTCTGTGGGAAGTTTTCGCCAAAGGGTCAAAAGTTAAAAGGTCAAAGGTCAAGTGAAAGTGCTTAATTGCACTTTTTCCTCCATATCTCGAAAGTAACTCAAGGTAATATCATGTAACTTACATATTTATGCATGTTCTACCTGACAGTGATTCTCTTTGGAACTGTGAGGTCAAAGGTCAAAGGCCAGGTTTAGATAATGCTATTTTACCATTTGATACTGAAATTATACTTTTTCTCAATACCTTGAAAATTACTCAATGCATAAACTTATAAAAGGGTCAAAAGTCAAGTAAAAATCATCAGTTCCCCAAATACCTGCACTCTGACGTTTTAATCATTCATCCAATTGAACCTAGTTCCAGGAAAGTGAACATTCAGCACATTTGTGTCAAACCTGTCATTTTAATATTTTGCCAATTGTGTGAAACTGTCATCATACATTGTCAAAACATTGTACTATAGACCTACTAGGAGAACCATGCATTATGGCGGAGGCATACCAGTCGCCGTAGCGACATTTCTAGTTTTTTATACTAAGCTGTCAACAGTTATCAATGTTATGGTTTCTTGAAAAGAAATGGTGATATCTCCGTATGTTTTAGGCTTCATTTTATATATATATATATATATATATTTACATGGTAGAATGTTTTGTGATACAACTAACCTGCACATATAAATCGAATGTGATATCTCTTCCAACGGTAAACGATACCTTTAGTGTGTTGCGTCAGAGTCAAATCTTGATTAATAATTTGATATATTTTTAGAATTTCTTGTATTGCTGTCTATCATATATATTGTCCTTGTTTAAACCATATTGAGGGTTTATCTATTTCTTTTTTATGGGGGGGGGGGGGATGGAGCTCATTTTAGTGTTTGGGTAAGGCCCGATCTTTGATTTAAAAAAGAAATGCTTCTGTATCAAAGATATGCTTTTGTACTTGTATGTTACTCTGCTGTTGTAGAAACGTGAATGAGGATGGCATATGTGTAATAATATCTGATCCGTACATGTCGTTGAAAGCCCTTCTGATCCTAGCACCCCCCCCCCCCCCCCGAAAAATCCGACATGGCGGCAATATCTCAAAGTTGCTTTTAAATGTGTTGTGCGAAATTACTTTTCAGTATGTTGTTGAAATAACACTGTCCAAATGATTATTCATGCTGTATATTTACATTTCTGAGGGGCCCACATTCTACAAGACTTGTCTTTTTAGTGGGTCCCTCCATTTTTCGAATTATCCACAATGTTTACTTACTTCAAATCACTCGAGTTTTATGATAATCTGTAATGATTGTAAGGTGCTACAATTATTATATTCTTTTCATCTTACATAGTTTTGAGCACCTGATTTTCTGTTACCAAAAAAGAAGAAGTGATGTTTATATGTTCTTGTCGAAAAATGAAATAAAACATTGAATTGAATTGAATTGAATTGAATTGAATTGAATTGAATTGAATTTACAAATAAGCATGCTGAAAGTGTATTCACTGTTAATAGATTTTTCTTACATCGTTTTAGGCTGATTTCATGTGGGTTATAGTGTCAAAATTGAATTGAACTAATGCCATTGGTAGATGCTTTCACATTTTAGATATCAGGATCACTCGAGAGTGGAAATGTTCATTTTCATTCCTTTTAGGGATCTTCATTCCTTTTAGGGATTTTCATTCCTTTTAGGGATCACTCAAAGAGTGACGAGTGATCCCTAAGGTCACCCTAAAATGAGTGAAAATGAAAATTTTCACTAAAAATTCACTCCGATTTTACTTTAAATTTACTGATTTTCGTTATTAACTCCTTCAAAAATGAAACTTCCACTCGATTTTTTTTTCTTTTTCGGAGTAGAATATCACTAGTTTTAAAAATATCTCCATAAAAACCCATGACGGTTTGAAATAGCACTACAATGTTCAAAATATATAAAAACTATAAATGGATAGCACAACAGACAAAATTGTACCAAAATTAAGATAATACATTTAATTTGGCGCAATAAACTATGTCAGCTTTGATGGCCTGCAATCTTGAAGTTTTTTAGTGATTGATCCAAATTTTGTTTTAAACTTTCTATAGCATGGTTGTTTCAAGCTTCTACCTCTATTTGAAAGACATTTTTTGCTTCATCTCATCTGCTCCAGAACAATCTACTTTGAAATGATAGCGATCGGCGTCACCTGAGCTACCACTTCGTATGAAAAGTTAGTTTGCAGGCACAAACTCTTGTTTGTCAAAAAAGTCTGCGTGCACCAAGACTACTACACGCACCACTGGCACTGCTACAAGCGTCAGTGCCAGTGGTGCGTGTATTAGTCTTGGCGCGTGCAGACTCTCTTTACGACCAACAAGGTCTTGTCACAGCTAAAGTGGAAATTTTTACATAGTGAGTTTTCAAGTTTGAGACATTATAACTCCTGAACCGCATATGGTACTGACCCCTTATTTTCTCCAAATATTAATTATATGTTAAACAAAATTCTTAAAAACGTTTCAAGATAATCCTTCAGTCTTTTTCTGATTTATGCTGAATCAAGCATTTTCATGATTTTCCTTTTTTCAGAAAAATATCAAAAAATGAGTATTTTTCCTTAAAATCTCAATCCAGTTATCACAATCTCCCACAAAAATGGTATCAACTTGTAGGAAATTTTATTCTCTTTCATATGACATCACATTTGTTGAAATCTGATGTTTCTATCAAATTCTATCTTTCAAAGAGCAAATTCAGTAGATATGGCGGCCATCTTGGACGCCATTTTGGATTTGGAGGCTTTCGCAACAAATTTTTTTTTAGGTAGACCAGTGGTATGTTGTTTGTTACAATAGAAATTTGAAAATAAGCATGGTCTACTTAGTTTGTAGAGAGAGTGGAACTCACTCGTTAAGTAAGCGAGTTTTTAGGGTTTGGCCCTCCGGTTATTATGACATTTATTAATTTCGGGAGCTGCGTCTGGCGGCCATGTTGGATTTTCGCAATAAAACAGAAACTGATTCTAATTTTAATCCACTGAATCTTATTCCTCTTACCATTTATCATCAAACAGAGTTTTAAAAAACCCATCCCCAGACAAATCTTAACCACAGAAGGCACTTTTTAGGTCCTCTGGCGGCCATTTTGGATTTTTGGCGGCCATCTTGGATTCGGGACAGATTTCAAGATGGCGCAGAAGCTTATTTTGTTAAGTATGGTCTAAAGTACCAGAATCAAGTGAGAAAACCTTGACTGGAAAAAAAGGCAGTTTTTGCCTGGCTCTGCCCTGTCTAATAATACGACTCACGACTATCGACTGACTGACTTTGAATATGAAATAAACAAGCGTGTGTATTCTGAGGCTATTGTGAGTTATTTGGGATCCAAAGTCCGTCAGTGGTAGTGAGTCGTACTATAGTGTGTGGCGAGCTTTACATGTAGGTCTAATTACAAGGGGCGGTGAGTTGGCTCAGTCGGTAGCGCGTCTGCCTCACGATCACGTGGCCGGGGTTCGAACCCGAGTCTGGACTGAGCAATGTTGTGTGTATGTATACAAGCATACCGTCACACTCTGTCCCTCGGATAGGACATAAAATGGAGGTCCCGTGTATGAGAGTGTAACAACTCACGCACGTAAAAGATCCCGCTTCATTCATTCATTGCAAAGAGCAGGGGGTTTAACCCGGTGAAGTAGTCCAACCTCACATCCAACTGGACCCCATGGAAGACCAGCTTAACCCTATAAAGCCCAAGGGGGGGGGGGCACATTGTGCCCCCTACCATATTTTCGTTTGCCACGCCTACACCCTTTACCCGATTTCAACCAAATTTGGTGACTTTTCCTAAAATCTTATTACAAACATTTTGATATATGATTTAGCTATGTCCGATATTGCTGGTTGCCATGGCAACCGTAAACTGACAACGATGTTCGTCAGATTTTGCATGATTTTCTGTTCCAATTTCAGTTAACAATATAATAATGGATGAAGTTTATGGGGGTTTTCTTGGCTCTAATTTGCTGAAGGACCAAAATGTGACGTAATTGTGGTTGTGAATTACGCGAAATGGGTCTTCTTATTATTTCCTTTATTTTTTATATGACATAGGCATCACACAATGGATATAATAGAAATAATCGAAAATACAGCATTTTTCAAAGACTACCCTTTTATTTTGTGTTATCTTCACACAAGCTTCGCCTGTAATATCATTAGTTTATCATATTATCAATCTGCAAACTAAAAATTCAACATTTTGGAAATATGAAATGTGATACCAATATACCCATTCCAAGCAATATGTCATGGGTCTCATGATATTTCTTTATATTGTAATGAATGGCGCCCCCACATGTTGACCTTGAGAAATGTCAACAATAACTTATAGTCAAGGTTGACTTGCTTTTCCTTTGTGGTGAATATAAAAATGATTGATATAAAATAAAAACATGACTGGGGATAAAGAAATAAAAAGAATAGCGTATTTCCTATGTATTTCTTCATATTTTGGGAAATGGCGCCCTCAGTGGATGACCTTGAGAAATTTCAAAAGTTGGGTCATGTAGAGTATGAGTTACTCTACCCATATGCCAAATATGACGGTCATACATCATACAATAAAGAAGTTACATGGGGGGGCACAATGTGCCCCCCCCCCCCCCCTTGGGCCTGGAAGGGGTCAAAATAGCTTGGGCTTTATAGGGTTAACGTAGCTGAATATCGGATATCCAGCCATCTTCTCAGATGGAAAATGAACAAACTAATCATGATAATTAAGGGCTATAGCTTTACATCTACGGTAGATGATCCGGTACTAATCACGTAACACATAATCCCCTCTCGCTACCACACACACCAGGGCTGCCAACATTGGAAACTTACTTGAGAGTGAGACTCCCATAGGCCAATGCTGTAATTTAGGAGTCAAAATGAGTGAGATCAATAGAAATGCATGCAAATGAAATAAAGTTTTAGAGTGAGAAAGGACCAAAATGAGTGAGTCTCAGTCTCACTCTCAATGAGTGAGAGTTGGCAGCCCTGCACACACACACACACACACACACACACACACATGCACATATACATATGCATACCAACACAAGTATGCTCCAAAACGTAGCATTACAAAATCTTACATGACGACACAATTATTTAGGGTTCTCATTTTCAAGTTTTTTTTTTAATTTCATGTGAAAAAATACCCATTGGGGAGGAATAAACATATTTTTCAACATGTCTTTATCCATTGCACGACATCATATTGATATAAAAGTTTCTGGTCAAAATTGTGGCCAAATATGGCATTCTAAGTTATAGATGTGTAAGTTTCGGTTGTGCACATGGGCTTGACCTGTGACAGGTCACTTCAGGCAAATTCCATCCCTGTAACAGAAATAATATTACAGCATGACATTTCTCAGGCGATGTACCTGTGGTGTGAGTTTGGTGGTCCTACCTTTACCATCTGCGGAAAGTTATTGAGAGTAAAACACAATGCTGTGAGTACTTTAAGTTCATCCAAGAAAACCACAACCAAAAAAGAAATGTGGATTGAGTGAAAGCAGCAACATTGGCAGAACATCAGTGAAAGTTTGAGGAAAATCGGACAATCGATCAAAAGTTATGAATTCATTTTAAAGTTTTGGTGTTGGAACCGCTGGATGAGGAGACTATCAGAGATTATGATGTCATGTGTGGACAACAATATAAAGAAAATACACTGTATAAAGGGAATTCTACAAAAAGTTCACTTTTCTAGCATCATGAAAGAGCATTTGTTTGACTATTTACCTTCAAAAAAAAGGGAGAATAATCCCATAATATGTCAGTACCCGTCAGTATCAAGTTGATAGAATGTGTAATGTTAATGAAAACATGAATTTTTGTGGAAATTCCTTTATATTTTCCTTATATTCTTGTCCACACATGACGCCATAACCCCTAGTAGTCTCCTTATCCAGCGGTTCCAATAATAAAACTATACAAATTCATAACTTTTGCATCGATTATCCGATATCCATCCATAATTATTCCCCGGCTAAATACTAGTTAATGGTAAGGTTAGAGTAAAGATCAGGGTTAGGTTTAGGTTTAGGTTTAGGACATTGGGTTAGGGTTAGGATTAGATCCAGGATCGGGATTAAAATTTGGGCCAGGGAAAGGGTCCGGGGTATTGCCCAGGGGGTAATTGCCCTAGACCCATGTCTTTTGGTTTTGGTTTCCTTTAACTCCTTGACTTTTCATCTTGTCACACTCATATTCGTACTTGACCTGCATTTTTAGGCTATGTGCCTTTGGTGTGAGTTTGGTGGTCACAGCTGAAAGACGTGGCAAGTTATTGAGAGTACAACAAATTGTTGACGCCGGCGCAACCACTGCCCCACTGACAACGGTGAAAATTGTGGAATAGTACCTACCGATACCTGTGTCTCGCTTTCGCTACACAAACAACACAAGAACGCACCTTTCAAAATAAAACCTTTGTGCGCCTTGAGTGTTGATTGCCACAGGAAATATTATAGACGCTCTTCAAAGTCCATGGCAAAGAAAGGTTTACGATAAAAAAACCTCTGCCCTTTGCAGATTTTTCCCAAAATCTAAGCAGCACATCTACATAATTATCGTGTCACATACTCCCATGGCCAGGTACCACCAAAATCTAATGAAAGTTGTTGTTGTTGTTGTTGTTTTGTTTGTTTTTTTTTTGGGGGGGGGGGATGGAGTCAACCTAAATGATACGGTATACATGTAAAAACAAATCTCAGTATGTCACAAACAGTAATTGGCTACTGCACTTCCCACAAATTCTATATATTTTTCTTTCTGTTTGTGAATAAACACACATATCCGGTACAGGACTTCGTTGACTGTATCATTTTGTGCTTTGATTTATCCTTCTGTGAAAAAAAAAAAAATATATATATATATATAATTATATATGTATTATATACAACCTTACAACCTTATCAATATAGTAATTGGTTGCCTACTGTTTACAACACACAAATGCGTTTCTCCCGTTCTGGCGATTTAGTTTAGTAGGCTGTAATCTATGTTATAATCACAAAGTCTGATATTAGAATTCTGGTTCTGTAATTTACAAGTACGTACTTCATGCCTGAATATGTTTTTAGGCAGCTGTTTAAGCACAGACCCTATGTCATGTTCTGAAGCTGTTTTATCCATTTACACTGATACATGCTGACATGATAGAGAAGTGCTATCATCTGAAAAGGGCCTAGGACGAATGATAGTTATGCAAGAAATTTCTTTTTGCATTTGTTATAAATGTAAAGGGCGCACATAGTGGACGTCAGAAACGCCGGTTGCGTACAGTATACGTCCGAAACAAAAAAACAAACATAATAATTTCCAAGGTAGTAGTTTAAATTGCTGATTCTTTTTTACATTTCTACATCATTTCATAATAATTATGTCCTTTATCTGATGTAATGTTAATTTTTTGGAAAAATATTGCTTACTTCACAGAACTTTGTGACTGAACTTATGAAGTCAGAAAATTTGCTTTTTCTGTGCACGTCCGAACATATTATGCTATTTTTTAATCATTTAATTTAAGATCACTAAGGTGTTGACATACTTCTTTCATAGCTGCTTGTTTTCTACGTAACACTTGTCATAGCATCGCCAGAGAAAAGTTTCTAATTCTCAATCTTTTTGCCTATGCAGCTTAATAATGTGTCCAAAATGTACGTCCGAATTTATGGAATTGCCCAAAAGAGAAAAACAAAAATGGGGGGAGGGGGTGCTCATTGTTACAACACAATCAGTCAACTTCAAGTAAACACTAGCCCAACATGAACTACAGAACCAGTCTTCAGACCAATAACATCCTTAACTTACTCCTACCTATCATTTATTCACATGAGGCCTTTTTTTTTGGGGGGGGGGGGTGAGTACATTCATTACAACATTGATCGGGATCTCGGGGGGGGGGGGGGGAACACATGATATAAACAAACAAACAGACAAACAAAAAAACAAACAAACAGAGATATACCCAGAACAAGGATGAGATATTTTGTGCCAGCAACGTGCCTTGGAAGTTTTTAATACACAATGTTATCATATTTTTTTCCATTGTGCTTGACCATGTTGATGGTAAGTATCATTATGGCCCCTGGTACATGCAGATTACTTACACTTCATTCATCACACTCACAGTGACACAGGCACAGATTGATAGATTCAGAAAGTGGTCCACTTACATATATATACTGATCACATCAGTATAAAGTGAGTCTGCGCGGCTATATAGTATAATAAAACACAATGGAAACAACATTATTGAGCATGTGCTGAATATTATTAACCAAGGTAGTTGCTTTCACAGTGAGGTCACCATATCCCATCTCGCCCTACTCGTCAGGCCAGCGAGCTTTCAAGTGCATGCACCATTATCTTCACATCACGATTGTATCTGTGTTATTTAACAACGTCACAAACTTTTTTTTCACAAAATTCTATCGACATGGTGGCTACTGAACTTGCTACACACTGATTTGAGCCTGTTCAAGTCATATCTGACACATTTCGTTCATATATAATCTCTGTCTATAGGGGAGAGTGGGGTGACCTCGGGCGCGGTAGAAGTGGCACACGTCCCATACAATAATATTTCAAAAAGTTTTTAACTCATCAGCTTTCAAGTAATATTCCCTATTAGGCATTTGACATCAGAGAACAAGCACATGGTAACAGCTCTGCAACAACTCTTCCGGAAAGTTTAATTTTGAACTATTGTTTTCGGACACTATTTTTCTAGTTTTTTTTTTTCATTCAGTGTGAAGTGCTTTCTGAATTAATTGTGTTGCTTCAACAGGCACTTTAATTACTATTAGATTATTTAGGCCTTATGAGTTTCAATAATTTGCATTAAGATATTTCCCAAAAATGTGCACACCTTTGATGTTAGCGCCATTTCAAACTTTTGGGGGTGCTGGGGTATACTGGGACATCACTGTCCAGGGGAGACACCAGCTTTTTTTTTCTTCAAGGGTGTGCGTTTTGACACTAAATGTAACGATATTTTTTGGACAGACATTTGGAATTCAGGAAGCTCTCAATCCCCAGACTTTAAGGTTTTTTTTGTTTTTGTTTTTTGTTTTTGTTTTTGTTTTTTTTTTTTTTTTTAGGGAACCAAGCAGGGAAAGGGCACCGGCGTCGCTAGGATTTTATTACTATTATTATTACTATTTTTTATTTTTTTTATTTTTATTTATTTAATTTTTTTTATTTTTTTATTTCATTTATTTATTTATTTTTATTTTATTTATTTATTTATTTATTTTTTTTTTTTTTTTTTTTGGGGGGGGGGGCTATTAGTATGGGATGGAGCGAAGCGACCGAACCCGAGCGAACAGAGCGAGCCGCGGGGGGGGGGGGGGGGGGGGAGGGGTCGCCACGGTGAGAACTTTTTGCATTTTGATGTTGTAAATGGTGCAATTTGATGCATGTTTTTGCTTGCTTTATCGACTTGAAACAGCTAGTTCAACTTGTTTAAGGTAGCATTATACGTTGATGTCAATTAGTATTGATCAATTTGGCTATAAAATACTATCATCAAAATAAACTTCCTGTTATGATAGTTACACTGAATATCATGAACCCGACGAAACAAGAGCGAGCGGAGTGAGCGAGGGGGAGGGTGTGGGAGGAGGTGTTCCCCTCCCACGGTGAAACTTTTTGCATTTTGATGTTGTAAATGGTGCAATAGGATGCAGGTTTTTGAGCGTTTTATCGACTTGAAACAGTCCCACTTGTTTAAGGTAGCAGTACATTGTGATGTAAATTGTTAATGAACAATTTGCCTATAGTATGGTATCATTTAAATAAACTTCTTGTATTAATTCTTACACTGATGTCATGAACGCGACTATGCAAGCAAGAACGAGAGGAGTGAGCAAGGGGAGGGTGTGGGAGGGGGTGTCCCCCTCCCACGGTGAGAAATTTTTGCATATTGATGTTGTAAATGGTGCAATTTGATGCATGTTTTTGCTTGTTTTATCGACTTGAAACAGTTCCACTTGTTTAATATAGTATATTTTGATGTAGATTTTTATTGAACAATTTGCCTATCGTATAGTATCATCCAAATAAACTTCTTGTTTTGATATTTAAACGAAAATCATGAACGCAACCAAGCAAGAGCAAGCGGAGAGAGAGAGAGAGAGAGGGGGGGGGGAGGGTGTTGGGAGGGGTTTCCCCCCCCCCCCCCCCTCCCTCCCACGGTGAGACCATTTTTTCATTTTGATGTTGTAAATGGTGCAATTTGATGCAGGTTTTTGCTTGTTTTATCAACTTGAAACAGACCCACTTGTTTCAGGTACCATTGCATTTTGGTGTAAATTGTTATTGAACAATGTACCTATATATAATTATATCATTTAAATAAACTTCTTGTATCGATTCTTAAACTGTGGTCATAAACGTGACCGAGTCCGAGGAAGCGGAGCTAGCGAGGTGGAGGGGGTCGTCCCCCCTTTCACGGTAAGAATTGAAATTGCTTTTCGATGTTGTAAATGGTGAGATTTGATGCATGTTTTTGCTTGTTTTATATACCGACTTGAAACAGTCCCATTGTATTTTGCTGAATGTATATGCAAAGTTTCCACATTAACAAATTACAATAATATAAACATAACTAATACATAAGCTTCTCATCGAAACGCAAATGGAAGGGCTGTTGTTCAAAATACATTACTTCAAAATGATAATCATAGTTATCAATGCATACACACGTGTAGACACACAAACACATGAACATCACACACACATACAGATATACTCATACACTGAGGAAAATCTGACCCATTCAAAATTGACTAATTCTTTAACTTTTGGTACAGCTATCACTGGATAAGAAGTCTTCAATTTGACCCATTCTTTAACTTCGATTTGTGATGTCACACACGGAAAAAAAAATATATAAGGAAATATGAAGAGAATTCAACATATCTATTATTTTTTCTACCATGATGAAAAAGCACTTGGCCTATAATTAATATACTCTTTCAAAAGGCAGGGGAATAGTTACATTGCCCTCAGCATATGTCAGTAAAAGTCAAACGAATCAGTACTTTTTATGAAATAGAAAAAAAAAATCATTCAGTTTCTTTATACAGTTCTGTCGTCATCTGTCGTTTGTATGCAACTATTGTGCATAGTCTTCTTATCCAGCAATTGGGATACAACTATACAAATAGTTTGATTTTCCTCAAACTTCAGTGATGTGTTCTACCGATTAAGATTTCTGCATTCACTCAATCCACAATATAAATTAATGTTCATTCTCCTTCAATTGTGGGATACACTGTCCATACACACGTCATGTGTACACACACACACACACGTCATGTGTACACACACACACACACACACACACACACAAACACACATGCATCAGATAGGCATAACCAACACAAGTATACTCCAATACATGGCATTACAAACTGTGATGTGACAAACAATACAATTGTACAGGTTACATCAGTTCCAATGAATTCTTTATTCTATATCTAAAAATATTCAGTGGCACAAATTCACTGAGATGTGATCAACACTCCTGAAGCTGTTGCAGGTACAATGTATACAGCTTTAAATGAAAGACATTTGAAAAGTGACTTAACTGTATTTAAAATGAAAACTAGAAATGTCGCTAAGGCGACTGGTATGCCTCCGCCATAATGCATGATTCTCCTTAAAGGTCTATAGTACATGTGGACAATGTGTGATTACATTTTCACAAAATATTAAAATGACAAGTTTGTCACAAATGTGTTGAATGTTCACCTTCCTTGACCTTTAATTGGATGAAAAGGAGAGCATGTATTTGGGGATTTAAGGACTTTAACTTGACTTTGCCCATTCATAAGTTTATGCATAGAGTAATTTTCAAGGTATGGAGAAAAAGTGCAATTTCTGTATTGAAATGTACATTGTTACCATTTTCATCTGGCCTTTGACCCTAAAATTCATAGAATAATCACTGTCAGGCAGAATAAGCATAAATATGTAGAAAGTTTCAAGATAACTTGAGCCACTTCTGAGATATGGAGGAAAAAGTTAGTTCAGCACTTTCCCTTGATCTTTGACCTTTTGACCTTTGAGGCAAAAAAGAAAAAAAAAAGTTTCCAGAGAATCTATATTAGGTTATACATGCATAGGGCCTACACCAAGTGTTTAAAAAAAATAATCCTGCTGGCATTGCATGAATATGAGGGAAATAGTAAAATGTTGAAATGTTGCCCTTGACATTTGACCCCTGACCTTTGACCCCATAGATTCTCTAGATAATCACTGCCAGTCAGTATATATATATATACTATGTTCCATGAAGATACCTTGAACAATTTCCAAGTTACGGAAAAAAAGGTAAGTTTTAATATTGTTACTTGACCTTTTGACCTTTTACCTTTTACCTCATGACCCCAAACTTTCACAAGAGAAGCTTAATTGGGTAATACATGTATACACTAAGTTTTAAGAAAATATCTTCAGGCATTGCATAGATATGGTGGAAATAGTGAAAAAAATTTTGACCTTGACCTTTTGCCCTTTGACCTTGAACATGTGCACCCAAAAGTTGATAGGCGCAACTTCACCCCCTAATGCACATACATGCCAAGTTTCATTAGGATACCTCAAAAGGTTTTTTAGTTACGCTGTCCACAAAATTCATTACGGACGGAAGGACGGATGGACGGATGGACAACCCGAAAACATAATGCCTCCGGCACCACTTCGTGGTGGAGGCATAAAAAAAAAAACATTCAAAAATGTCAGTCAAATTTTTGGTCAAATTTTGAAAATTCTGTTTCTCAAATTCAGAATGATGTAATGTAAGGCCACTGGTCTCCTCATAAAAATACACTCTATACTCTATGATGAAAATATGATAGCCTCAAGTTCTGTGACTTATACAGCAATACATGGTGATTACACAAATAACATGATATTACATATACATGGTTGTTGTTATTTTTCCAGTTCTAACTGCTAGACCTAGTCTATGCTGGCAAGAGACTAAAACCACGTTTTGTTTGTTTTTGTTTTTGTTTTTTGCTTCATTCAAATTAAGATTTTGCTACCATTACAACATCTTCTATTTAGACAGTTGGAAAGTGGAAGTTTTCTTTGACTCATGAAATGATTAGATATACTTTTAAGTAACAACATGCTCTACTTCTTTGCATTGCTTGATGCATACTGTGACAAAAGTCTGTGAGCTTAGCTAAATTCTTACAGAATTGGCAAAATTTTGAACATCTTCTCACTATACTATGACATTATACAATCATAAATCATACATATGAAACTTCCTCGTGAAAGTATGCTGCTGCTATTGTTACTCCAACTGACTATAATAATGATAGCAATCAGCAATAACAAATCATAAAAATGATAAATCTGTTAACAAGTTATCAGTCATAATTATGAAAACATTACATCACGTATGCATTGCATATAAAGAAATATAGGCCTATAATGGTAGTATTTTCAAGTCTGTGATGTCAAATATCTTATCATCAACCTTTTCAAGTCACTTGGTCAAAATTAGAATGTGACAGCATTTATTAATAGCAAGAATTACAGCTGTAATCTTGCATAGTATATGCATAGTTTAATATCTAATTTTGACATATTTCAGTTTGTGACTAAACAACGATACCATTTTTTACTTTTGTACTTCTCACTTACTCAGTTGCATATAATATCCAAGATCATCACATCCTACACAAAGAACATTTACAGGCTGACATAGATCGACATTGCGATGTCCAACATGGCACACCAACAGAAGATGGTACATTGTATATTATTAGGTGAGATATACAGACAATGTTGTATGGCATGGAAATTGAACTGTGAATCCTGTCTCAGGCCCCCATCTCACTAGGAAGGCAACCATGGCGATCCGTGACGATTTAACAGAAGCGTGGCGCCATCGCCAACCGTCTCCATTTTTGGCCTCCGAGGCGAATACACTTCAGTTCCTCTATACGCTCAACCTGCGCTGTAGGCGATAGCCACATGATGGCCACATTTCAAGGCCGACGAGATGCGCTGCTTCTGCGATTGAACCGATTGTATTGCAATATTTGTCCGCTTATCAAGACCTCGCTACATTAGTGATACCATCGGAGCAACAGTGATACATTAACACCGGGCTCATGATACGATCTCAAGCGATCAGGGTGTAAAATAGGTTTCAGGATTGAATTTCTTCAGGCAGATGTCAGTGTCAAACCGACATGGATATGCAGAATATGGTTTCACCCTTACATCTTAGCATTCTAGAACACACCAGTTAGAACCTGATATGAAATTGCACTATAGTTAGCCATTCAATTAAAAGGGTAAAATGTGTATATAACATAAGAGACCCGCTTACAAGCAAACTACAAATCCTATCCTACGAAAAGCCAATTTTACGAAGATACAATTATTTGAAAAGATTGCAAATTAATCTACTTGCATTGACTTGCAATGGCACAGCATATATAACAAACAATCAAATTTAATAAACAGCGTAGATTCATACTGAGTGTAAGTGGAAAAAAGGAATTTTATACGCCTTTCTCCCTACCCACCTCCCTGGTCTGGTGCATCACTTTCTTTTGTTGATGGTTGGTTCCTGCTACGTAATGCTGCAAAAGTGATAATTTGCATAGGCGATAGGGGCTGCTTTGATGTGTCTTCTAGTGAGATATGGGTATTACTGTTCATTCCTGCATCTCTTCTTTCTACCGTCTTCAGATAGCAGTTTTACATACTAGAACATAAAGTGAAATCCAGATGATGATAATTAAATCCAAATTCTATAAACATCTCTTTGACACTTGCTCTGCTGCTCTGATTTAATTGTCATGATATTCGTATATTCTTCACCAGAAAACATTTTTTTCATGCCCCAAATATAAATTTAAATCTACATGATTATAAAAAAAAATAAATTCTCTACCTCTCTGTGATACTGACAATCACATTACTACTGACAAAAGAGTATCTCAAAATCAATATTTCATAATTCATATCTGAGACTGACACGAGTTGATTCACAAATTGGAAATATATATATATATATATATATATATATATATATATATATATATATATATGTGAGTGTTGGCAAGGAACTTGGCTATGTCTTGTCACCCCTTTACACTGCCAAGAGTCAAAGGGTTAAGATCGTGCAACATCCTGTGCACTCATAAACAGGTTTAACCCTTTCTTAACTGAGTGGGGGGGGGGGGGGGGGTGCCACGATTCCGAACGCGCAAAGATTTATTATTAAGGCATATTTTGAGACCAAAATTATAATTTTCTGGGTACACCGTTCTGAAGTTACGCAATGTTTTGCATATGCATGTCAACCCGAAAACAACTCAAATTCACGACTTCCTGTGCAAATCCAATGTAAATTGTGTGTTGTTGTTGTTTCTTTTTAATTGATTATTAGATTATTTCAACTTTTAACAATTGATATCAATCAATTCTAAAATTTTGCGGCGATCGCGCGATCGGCGGCCGAGATCTTAAGGAGGGGGTCAAATTGACCCCCAGTAAAAACTTATTCTCAAATAGCCCAGTCAAAATAGGGTTAAGCCTTCAGAACCTAAACACTCGATACCTTCACCTCTGAAGAAAAGTCACTAAACCATCAACAGGTGTTCTTGTGTTTATGTACAATGTGTGAGTGTGTGTGTGTGTGTGTGTGTGTGTGTTTGAGTTTATGTGTGTATGTCTGTTTTCTTTTCTATTTTTGTTGTGTCCAAGTTATGCAAATAATTTGTTATTATCTACAGAAATCTAAAACAGTTTAGATTGCTGTCCTTATAGGATTTGAATGGAAATGAATAACTACCAGTGAAAAAAAGGATGCATGAGTGTAGGTTGAACATGTGTGAAAATATATACATTGTACGGGCTACTTTGCCATGCTAACATCAGCCCCATATCAACCTGTGCAATTTGCTCTATGATTCCACCCCAAGTATGCTATTACCGGTTACTTCATCCTTCACTGAGCTGATGTTGCTACCGGAAGATATCGCTGGGTGTTGAAGGGTTAAAGCTAGGTGTGCGCTGAGACCCCCCCCCCCCCCCCCATGACAGTGTACACACTGTTCAAAGTCCATGGCACAGAAAGAGTTTAAGAGTCTGTGTTGAGGTAGCAGCAGAAAGGAACACCTCCAGTGTGGCAAAATCCACACAAGTACACTGGATGCTCTTGCCAGGTCATCATGATCATAGTATTACACAGCATACATGTTTTCACGTGAGGCATCCGAGGTCCTTTCAACGGATGTTGCTGGCATCGATATGCTGCAAAAGGGAAAAAAAAGGGGGGGTGAGATTGGTAATGAAGTGATTTACAGAAACCATAATGCCTTGAATTATGAATATTATTGTCTTTGACATTCACTATAACATTTAAGACCCGGCGGCGTGTGAATTCATGGGTGGCTGGATTAAAGGGTGTGTACCGTTCTGGTTGAGGTGAGGATTCAGCTTTTAACGTTTTGCGAGATGAGATGGCAAGAGCATGCAATTCTAAGGGGTGTTAAGAGTTTATATGATGAAAATCGGTTTTGAAATGGCCGAGATATCCCAAAACAAGGTGAAACAAAGAGATCCTAATAAAAGGCGTGGCCTGTCGCCTTTTATTATTTTTTATGGATACCTCAGCCATTTGAAAACCAATTTTCATCAAATAAACGTTGAATCCTTCTTAAAATATTACATGCTCTTTCATATTTCATAAAAAGGGTTCTCATTATCTCACTTAGGAATGTTTAAAACATGATTCCCCACCTCAACCAGTACTGTACAGTCCTTTTAATTCATTGCTAACTGGGGCACATTCTAAAACCACAAAAAGCACCTGTTAGCGAATACATACTGAAGCATATACTCAATGGTAACGGTTGACTCCAGTCAAGACTCTGCAGCTGAGTGTAAACTTTACCGGGAGATCAGTGGTAAAGCTGTGTACGATTTGTGGGGTATATCATGCAGTCTCGAATGTATTGTTGGCTGCCAGAACCAGGAGGGCTGTCTTGCAGTTTGTGTGTGTGTGTGTGTGTGTGTGTGTGTGTGTGTGTGTGTGTGTTGTAGACCTTGATCTCCTGCACATCATGGTGTCAATCTTAAAGGCGCACAGACCTGGTGGGTGCGGGTCGCTGTTGGACGATACTGCCGATCACCGTCAGCATTGCTACAAAGTTTGCCGAAGTTGAGCTGTCATCAAGGGTAAAGCGCGTAAGTGTAGCTAGATAACATTGCCTTCGTTGTCTTCTCTGCGCATCACACAGGCTAGTTGTAATGCCAGGGTGCGTGCTTTAGGTGCTTCTTAGTATGACGTTACAAAAGAAGTTTGCTAAAGCTGTCATGCCCTCCAAACAAATCATTAGCTGAACTGTGATTGGACCACTGACTACAGTGGATTGGACTTCTTCAGACTCATGGAAATGGGTGAAAGCATAAGAGCTAAAGAGGAGTCGATAGCATAGGTCTCTGTAGGAAAGTTGCGCCCGCATACGCATTCGACTAAACCACCAGGTCCATGTGCCTTTAACTAGAGCACTCGCAATCGAGCACATGTATCCCACGAACCCGTCTCCCATACCCTATCTGAATATACTTTTTAGGCCAGAATGTTGTATAATATGGCAACTGTCGCAGGATGAAATAAAATCCGACGATAAATGAGGCTAATATATATAGCACATAAAAGGAATATGACATCATTCTATAAAAGTTTGAACAATGTGAGCACTGGCAATGAAAACTTTTGTTACCTAGAATAACTCCTCATAAACCTCCATAGCAAGTTTGAATAAAATGTCGCTTACAGAGCATATACTAGGTGTTTCAAAAAACATTTCCCACTTTTCATTCTTAATAATTAAAAAACTATATATCAGATAGCATTGTCATTGATATGAGTGATAGCTGAATAGTGTACAATTTGGTTGAACGTGGTTTAAATATGAAAGCATAAATCAGTTTCATGAAATCCATGATTAATTTCACAGTTAGGTTCCAGAGTTTGCCCTATTTTCAACCCTCTGTACAAAATTTCACTTTGCACAGGGGTCAATGGGTGTGTATGGGAGTGTGTGGTTAACACCCTGACAATGGTCCTGAACAATAGCCAGGGTTTGAATGCTTCATTATTTATTCATGAGAAATTCCACTATCACAACTAGTCTTTATTCAGCCCCTGGCAGTATCTGTGTAAAGTCAAACGCCTGCCGATACTGTCGTTGAGTCGTGACAGTGCTCTCCCTACTTCTGAAAAACGAAATTACAATGAAAACCTTCTGTTCTATCGTAAACGTGGTGACAGGAAGCAAAGAGTATACACTTGTGTATATGGAGCCTTAAATTAATCTACTGTGAAACAAATTGCCCCAATGATAAATGCTGCTGAACTCTTTACCAAAAATGATCTCTTTTTATCGAAAAAGCGAAAAATTTGTCAGACTATCTAATCAGTTATAGACAGTTGTATTAAAATGAGGAACTTTAGATAATTTATTCTTATTTATATCCCAAATTTAGTGATATGTGAAGCAAAATTTGAAAACGATTGCCAGCTGGAACGAAATGTGGTGTTTGCAAGCACTTTACCGTGCATGAATTCAGACTAGCAGTGCCCAGGGCAATCCACATGAATTATTGATTAAGCATTCATGTGCCAGGGAGCGCGAGACTGACGCCTAGTCAACAGGTGCTTCAGGCATGTCCATTGTTCAGGGCCATTGTGAGCACACACTCACATACACATCATTGGTTCCTGTGCAAAGTTCAATTTTTGTACAGAGGGTTAAAATTTGACCAAAATCTGAAACCTTACTTCAAAATCAATCTTAGATTTAATGAAACTGATTTATGCTTTCACGTGCAAATTATCTTCAACCAAATTGTACACTATCCAGCTATTACTCATATCAATGACAGTTTTATCGGATGAATAGTTTTTGAACTATTAATAATCAAAAGTGGAAAATGTTTTTTGAAACACCTAGGTGTTTCAAAAAACATTTCCCACTTTTGATTCTTAATAATTCATAAACTATCAGATATCACTGTCATTGATATGAGTAATAGCTGAATAGTGTACAATTTGGTTGGAGGTGGTTTGAATATGAAAGTATAAATCAGTTTCATGAAATCCATGATTAATTCCACAGTTAGGTTCCAGATTTTGCTCTATTTTCAACCCTGTGTACAAAATTTCACTTTGCACAGGGGTCAATGGGTGTGTATGGGAGTGTGTGGTTAACACCATGACAATTGGTCCTAAACAATGGTTAGGGTTTGAATGCTTCATTATTCATTCATGAGAAATTCCACTATCACAGCTAGTCTTTATTCAGCCTCTGGCAGTATCTGTTTAAAGTCAAACGCCTGCCGATACTGTCGTTGGGTCTTGACAGTGCTCTCCCTACTTCTGAAAAACGAAATTACAATGAATACCTTCTGTTCTATCGTAATCATGGTGACAGGAAGCAAAGAAAATCAATTAGAGTATACACTTGTGTAAATGGAGCCTTAAATAAATCTACTGTGAAACATATCGCCCCAATGATGAATGCTGCTGAACTCTTAACCAAAAATGATTTCTTTTTATCAAAAAGCCAAAAATTTGTCAGACTATTTAATTAGTAGACAGTTGCATTAAAATGAGGAACTTTAGATCATTTATGCGTATTTATATCCCAAATTTAGTGATATGTGAAGCAAAAATTGAAAATGATTGCCAGCTGGAATGGAATGTGGTGTTTGCAAGCACATGGAAACGTGAGCTTCCTTTTTCCATGTGCATGCAGTTTACCCATTACCGTGCATGAATCCAGACTAGCAGTGCCCAGGGCAATCAACATGAATTATTGATTAAGTATTCATGTGCCTGGGAGCGCGAGACTGACGCCTAGTCAACAGGTGGTTCAGGCATGTCCATTGTCAAGGGCCATTGTCAGCACACACTCACATACACATCATTGGTTCCTGTGCAAGGTTCAATTTTTGTACAGAGGGTTAAAAATTGACCAAAATTTGAAACCTTACTTCAAAATCAATCTTAGATTTAATGAAACTGATTTATGCTTTCACATTCAAATTACCTTCAACCAAATTGTACACTATTCAGCTATTATCTACATCAATGACAGTTTTATCGGATGAATAGTTTTTGAGCTATTAACGATCAAAAGTAGAAAATGTTTTTTGAAACACCTAGTACAAGAAATGTGGCATGGCCTCCAAGTCGGAACACTGAGGGCGCCGCCGTCACCACAAACTGTTGTATCCTTCATGTAGGAATGACCACCCATTCACCTCTTTAGCAAGTCTGAGTAAAATCCAGCAACAATCAAGTTATTGCCTAAATAAGCATGCATTTTTGCAAATTTTGACATAATCAGGGTGACCTTTGACCCTGTAAAAGGTGGAACAGTGAGGGCAGCATAATCAATAGTGTAGGTGTATAGATTTGACTATGATGCATTTACATACCAAATTTGAAAAAAAAAAATGGTCGAGAAACAAGGCCAGCGTCGCACACACAAGCAGACCCTGTTAAATTTACCTTTTCATGTATAAAGACGGAACAAGCGAGGGCGGCACCACCAAAAACAATATAGGCATCTTCATTTCATTATAATGCATCTTTTGCCAAATTTGAAGAAAATCTGATAAGAAATGTGGCTGATAGAGCACACAAAAGAAATGTCCATTGGCATCCAAGTCGGAACACTGAGGGCGCCGTCACCACAAACTGTTGTGTCCTTGATGTAGAATGACCACCCATACATCTCCTTAGCAAGTCTGAATAAAATCCATTGAGTAACAATCAAGTTATTGCCTAAATAAGAACTTCTGCATATTTTGACATGATCAGGGTGACCTTTGACCCTGTAAAAGGTGGAACAGTGAGGGCGGAATTATCAATAGGTATAGGTGTATAGATTTTACTATGATATATTTACATACCAAATTTGAAAAAAAAAAAATTGGTCGAGAAACAAGGCCAGCTTCGCACACACAAGCAGAACCTGTTAAATTTACCTTTTCATGTATAAAGAAGGAACAAGTGAGGATGCCATCACCAAAAACAATAGGCTTCTTCGTCTAATTCCCATAATATATTCATGCCAAATTTGAAGATGACCGAAGAAGAACTGCAGCCAGTAGAGCGCTCACAAGAAAATCTCTGCGGCGGACGCGGCGCAACGAGGCCAAATCTATAGTATCCTCCGAACTCTGTTCGGGGGACACAATTAATTTCATATTCAGTAAAATGTACAAAATCAGAACCACATGGGCACTATTTTACCTGATATTTGGAACAATACTTATAAATCTTCCAACTTTTGATTGAGTAGCCCTTTAATTCACGAATATTGATTGTTTTGTTTTTATCTACACTCAAATCTCAGAATGCGATATTACCTAGCACCCTCTGTTTCTCAGCTGACGATACCCAAGTCTGGGTAGCCTTTCTGCCCCGTGGTATCCTAATGCCACTGGGTCTTCCATGAAGGTTGTCTAAAATGATTACCCTTCTCAAAAGGCGCGGTCAGACTGGCAAAAGATCGAGAAGTTTAAGATCATGAAGTCTTCGAGATCTTTTGTCGTGCGGTCATACTGGCAGTCAAACTTGGATCAAGAAGTTTGGGTCATTGGTACACACGCACAAGAAAGAAGAAAGAGTGTGCCGTCCCATGGCTAGTGATAGTGACGTAACAATGCACATGTGTACACGACAATGGCCTTCCACTTGGGAGACATCGCCCGAAACAAATCAAGAAGTTTGGCGGGGGTGATAGATACCCCTAGTTGGAGTGGGAGGCTTCGCGAGAAGTTTTGCGAATAGTTTTGCAGGAAGTTTGCGGTCACACTGGCTAAACTTTGAGATCTTAAAGATGGCGAACTTAATCTTCTGGATCTTTTGCAAGTCTGACTGCGAATAAAGGGTGCGTTCGAGCCCTCCTAAGCGAACCAACGCAAACTGAACTAAAGCGTATTGTAAAACACCGTACTGTGCTAGCTTTGGAGCGTTCGAGCACTCTGATAAGAAAGCGTACCTTATGAGTTATTTTTAGAAGAGGTCAAGCATTTTGCAGCAAAAGGGTCATTCACCTGGAGCAATTCTCGCTATCGCCAATGACGTAAAAAGTACCCGGATGTGGCTTTTTCGTCAAGATTTAGTGCACTTGGTAGCAAGGGCACTTCCGGCGCGGGGCATAATTTGCACAACGCTAGCGTGCGCGTACGTGTACCTTACCTATAGCGCCGCGCCGACCACGGATACTAATACAGTAAGCGGCTGTACCGCCTGAGCCAGCGCGTGGCCAGGCCTGTTATACTCGTACACTGTAGTCCCCGCCGGCGGCTGGCCTTGCATTAGCATGCATTATAAAATGGGTTCAAGAATGTAGCCAATTGGAAGCGCTGAAATGAGTCACGTGTGCGTGCATTAATTTTTACTATCATGCACGGCCTTGCAAAAAAGCGTAAAGTCACTGACGTCGCAATGTTTACACTAGCAGTGCGCACTTAATCAGTTGTTACAAGTGCGTCGCGCGCTACCATACGCGCTGTCAAACCTGTAAACAACTTCTCGTTCGGGCTGCCAGCCGGCCTTTCTTGTGCACAACAATCATGTGGCGTACGTATACGCTTATACGTACAGTACTTACATGTGCGGGATTTCCGAGTGCGACGTGCGTAAATGTTTGGGACGAACATCCTCGGACGTCTTGACCCACAAAGGTACGTGAAAAACGCTGACAAATGCTGTTAGTTTTCGAATTTTCGACCCATTTTATAAAACAAATGATGCACAGGATTATTTCGTGGCGTTAGTGGAGGCGTAGCTCACTCTCGGGTATTTACAATGTAGTGCATGTTTCACAATTGTAAATACCCTCGAGTGCACTATACGCCTACACTAACTCACTCTATCCTGTGCATCATTTGTATACCAACCCACTGCACGCAGCGCATAAGCTAACACATACCGGTACAGCGTACTGCTTGATCATGCGATCGATGTGCACATCACGGATCAGTCATCTCTGCATACTCTGAAAATATGCTGGAAAATATTCACCCACCTGGATATCGTCATTGAATGCCCATCTTTTTTTTTATTTGTTCTCTGTCGAAATGTCGCGAAAACAATCGGGAACGAACAGTGATCTCGAACTTATCCTGTCTCCGAAGCAACTTCTTCCAAGTAAGTACACTGTACGTACAATGTACGTAGGCACTAGGCCTAAGCCTATATATATACTACCACTACTAGTAAGTCGCGCGTGCACGTACTGCGCTGTGGAGTCACCCGCAAACTTCACCCACGCGGCCACGTCACGTCTCGCATGCCAGTAAGGGTCCTATTTCTACAGATTTTTTTTTTTCATTTATTGTCGTGCGAACAACACATGGCAGCTTCGCAGCAACAACCAATAGTCGTATTAACAGCAATTTCTTAAGAATGGAGAAATTTCAAATCATATTAAAGCTGTAATTCAAGTCGAGAAAACAGGAAGTACACGTAGAATACAGTCGGTTGTGTGTGTAAATAGCATTAGTCACTTATCACGCGCGTACGAACGGAAGTGACTTTGCTACCGGACTATCCCATAATGCACCGTAAATGACGCTTAAATCAACATCCGGGTACTATTTACGTCATTGGCGATAGCGAGAATTGAACTACTTTCAGATGTTACGAACAAAGAGAATGATATCTTTGCATTATGACGTACGCACGTGATACGCGCATTCTCAGATGCGAACTTTTGGTATACTTTCGGTACTCTTTTGGAGCACATGGGGAAGTGGTCCACTTTTGGCATGGTACAGTACGGTGCGGTACACTTTAGGAGCGTTCAAGCGCTCCTCTGACCCAAGTACAGTACGGTACAGTTCGCGTTTATAGGAGAGCGCTTGAACGCACCCACGGTAGAGTTGACAAATAAGCAGTAGTCACTTGAGAATCATGTGCTTGAATAAAGATGAAATACATGTATATTTTTCTTCAACTTCTACTTCATCTGCTACTGTGACAGAATCCTCTAATTCTACTCACATAAAAAGGAGAATATCATCTTATTCACATTTGCTATTTCCATCTGTTACTGTTACCTGACAAAGGATGCATGCCAATACGACTGAAACTTCATATGCATGAAACTGTTTTACATAATATACATGCACTACTATTTTTCATGTTAATGAGGATTTAGGCTTCAATTTGCAGATTGTGATTTTGCAGCATTTTGATAAAGACATTTTCTTCAGCCAAGAACCAGGAAAGAAGGTTTGCAATTACCAAGATTTTCCACTGTTCTGAAAAAAGGAGACACATATTGTCCACAGATGGGGCAGGAATCTCCGTTGGGCCAGGCTTGGTTGGCGCTAAACCCATTGCGATTCATGGAGCAGAAGTAGCAGATGAAGAGTTGAGTGTGAAATGGGCCGTGTGTGAGGATCATGGCACGGCACCGAGCAGGCTTTGATGTAGAAAAATGTGTCAGTGAGAAATAATACACAATATAATGATGATGAAGAAACATAGCAAAGAAGAAAATAGACCATAACTGTTATGAAGAGAAACATATTTGATATTAAATAGAACAAGGAAAAGTAGAAATTACGCGATGCGTAATATATGTCCCAGCCGGAAGTAGCATTTTGTAGCAAAATGTACAATAATAGGTAAAAAACAAGGTCAACGGTTAAAGAAGTCAAAGGTCAAAATTCTGTGTAGAAGTTTTGAAGCCCTCATCTACACGTAGTGCCATCACATAAAGCAAACGGAATCGAAATCGGGTTAGAAATGGCGAAGGAGTAGCATTTTGTAGCCAATGTACAATGATTATAGGTAAAAAATCAAGGTCAAAGGTCAAAGAAGTCAAAGGTCAAAATTCTGTGTAGAAGTTTTGAAGCCCTCATCTAGTGCCATCACATAAAGCAAACGGAATCGAAATCGGGTTAGAAATGGCGAAGGAGTAGCATTTTGTAGCAAAATGTACAATATAGGTCAAAAATCAAGGTCAAAGTTCAAAGAAGTCAAGGGTCAAAATTCTGTGTAGAAGTTTTGAAGCCCTCACCTAGTGCCATGACATAAAGCAAACGGAATCGAAATCGGGTTAGAAATGGCGAAGGAGTAGCATTTTGTAGCAAAATGTACAATATAGGTCAAAGGTCAAGGTCAAAGGTCACAACTGAAATTCTGTGTAGAAATTTCAAAGCTCCCATGTAGTGCTATCATATAAAGCAAACAGAATCAAAATTGGCTCATAAATGACAGAGAAGTAGCATATTGAACATTTTGATCACACACGGACGCACACACATACACATGGACACACACACACACACACACACACGGACACACACACGTACGGAGCCCGTTTCATAGTCCCCTGCTCGAACTCGTTCGGCGGGGACAATAAACTGACACATATTTATTGCCAGTGTAGACTCAGAGAACAAAAAAGGTACTGTACTTTCTTAAAAACTTTGACTGGAATGGAAATGGGAATCACCACATACGATGCAAGCTATAGACAAGAGGAAGGAAATCGCGAGAAACGCTTTCATTGTACTGAGGCATTTGGCAATTTTATGATCAGTTTGGGCGGATTTGTGCGTTTGAGCGGAATATGCAAAGTTGGCATGGCGTTGACTGAGTCCGGTATGAGAACGTGGCACATAAAGAGTTAACAGGTATTTAGGATGGTTCACTCTAGCAGGTTGTATATCATTTTAAAGCTTGGAGATATTTTTTTTTTCAAATTATGTAGAAAAGTCAAAATGAATTAGGGGTCACTTCTTCTGGATTTTGAGCTGGGCAGTCACAAATATGAAACTCTAAAAACATTACAGACATTTTTTTTTTTATAAATTCAAGGTAGCATATTATCTTAATTCATTCATGAGTTACAAATGGATGCATATGTTAGCACATCATTAGTTTTTGCAATCAAATACCCACGTGCGCCTACGTCACAGTGGTAAACAACATCTGGGAGTGTGGGATCGGTGGGAGAGGAAGAAGAAAACAAACAGGGTGTGGATGAGAAGTAGATTATAAAACCTAGGAGGTGTTTCATAAATGTGTTTGTAAAGTTACGAACGACTTAAGAACAACTGACGATCAGTTCTTGTGCTGAATTATGGAAATTCTGATGAGTATAGCACATCAGAACTGATCACTAGTCGTCTTAACCCTAAAAAGACTGGGCTATTTTGGTAGCTCGAAAGACTGGGGGGGGGGGGGCCTAAAGGGCCCCCCCTTAAGATCTCGGCCGTGGATCGCGCGATCGCCGCGGAAATTTGCACAATGGTAGTGTGCGATGTAATCTACAAGATCGTATATTTAAATTTTCCAAAATAGTCTTCTTTTATTTTATTTTGATTAATTATGCAAATTTATGCGAGAAATCAGACTTTTTTATCTAAATCAGTAAATAAAGCTCCAAAAGTGCTCATTTTTGGTCTAGATATTCTTTGTAGCATTCTTAGCAAATGTACTTGAAAAAAAATTCGGTATCAAAATTAATTTCTTATTTATTTTATTGTTTTATGAATTTCTTATGTATTTCTATGTTTTTTCGACCTTTTGTTTTTGTTGTTTTTTTCAGCAAAATTTGTGGCAGACCCTTTTTGAAGCATAATACTACTAAAACAAATTGATTTTAGCCATTGAGAGTAAAAATAAGCATATTTATATGAACCATGTGATAAAACTCAATTTGTATTGACTTTGTACACAAAATCACATTTTTGAGCCATTTTCGGTCTCACGTGCATGTACAAAAAGTTATGTAACTTCACAACCGTACCCCCGGGCGTCACAAATTTGGTGTCAAAATGTGCGGGAAACTCGAAAGAAAAAAGTCATAGAGCATCGCGGCGAGAGCATTGCGTGTTGCTGAGTAATCGCGCGAAATGTCGAGGGGGGGCCTTTTAGCCCCCCCCCCCCCAGTCTTTTTAGGGTTAAGTCATTGGTAACTTTAAGAACAGCTCGCATCCCCTGGTACTGGAAGATGGTATTATTTGTGACCGTGCATCAAAAAAAAAAAAAAAAGTCGCACATCTTGATTTCATGTGAGGACTCAAAATAGGTGAAATGGGTCAACCAAGTCAATCTTGAATTTTTCATGATTATTTTCTGAAACAGTTGTTCTTCTATCCCCTAAGTTTGCGATCACAGAATGAATGGGAAAGTGTATTTTCAGCAGTTTTTCTACTACATTTTTTTTTTCTGTAAAGTTAGTGAGATCAGGTACATTATGTCTTAGATGCCCCTTCCATTTTTTGGAAATCATTTGCACACTCTTCACTTTTAACTCTCATAACTTAAAAGTGGCATTAATCATGGACAGAATGTGTTGATAAAGCTTAATCTAATAATCCCTTTATTGTTTTTACCCCAGTGATTTACATCTTCTTTTTTTTGTCCCATTTCACACACCTACCATGGTTTGGCATTAATTTCATTTTCATTTTTTCAGTTAACACTTTTCCAGAGTGTGTGCTTTCTTTCCAATATCTAGATAGGCTAGGAGAGTCCATTTGAATTGAGTTATACACCATTTTAAAGCTTCGAATCTGCTCTTTCAGAATCTGCCCTCAACTAAAGATCCATGTCTGGCAATATTTTGTGGGTTTTGTGATGCGTAGTATGCTGGAAGAGGGGGGAGGGCCAAACTTCCAAGCTAAAAAGATTTGCTACATCTATTTTCTTTCAGTTAACATTGCAAGTGGGGTGAGAATGTAGGCGCTAGATCACGAGATGACAAGCACCCACACCTTGTCCTCTCGGCTAAGATGACATTTTATGAATATTGTTTTTTAGTTACTGTATAAGTTGTTATCACTGCTTTATTATAAGCTAAAGGCTGTTATCATTGCTTTATTATAAGCTGAATCACAGTTGGACCGTGAATTACATAATGCACTAAAATATCTCGAACTGACAGGTATTAGTGCTATTTATATATACATGTATGATAGCATCTTGCAATATCCCCCCCCCCCAAATATCTGTACACGAAAAAAAAAAAAAACAGCTCATACAGTCACTCGTGGGTTAAAGAAAGAAATGGTTGAAGCAACTGCCAAACTCTGTCTCTCGATGAAATATAAATACATGCTATTGCTTGTTCAAATATTCCCAGTCAAGCGGAGTTTAACCTGTTGAGGACGAGTCCCGAGTGCACTTGGGGAGGTGCCTATGAGAAATGGGTTTTGTTGTAAAATCAAGTCGTCCTCAACGGGTTAACAGGTGACTTTGGGATGCTTTAGAGGGGGTTTTCAACTTCTGGAACTAGATGCAAATTGATTTCTATATTTTCATTTTATTTTTGATGTAAGATGTGGAACAAGCTTAAAGGACAAGTTCACCTTCATAAACAAAAGGATTGAGAGAATGTAGCAATATTAGTAGAACACATTATTGAAAGTTTGAGGAAAATCAGACAATCCGTTCAAAAGTTATGAATTTTTGAAGTTTTTTTACAGTACCCGCTGGATGAGAAGACTACTGCAGTGTATGAATAACTTAGATGTCACATGCGTACAACAATATAAGGAAAATATAAAGAGAATTTCACAAAATTCCATCTTTTGAAAAAAGTACACATTCCCCTGACTCGTTACCGACAAATGTTATGGGTAATATCATTCCCCCTGCCTTTAGAAAGAGGCAGGTCAAGTGCTCTTTTATTATGCGAAAAAAGTGAAAATATGTTGAATTTTCTTTTACATTTTCTTTATACTGTTGTATGCATATGACTCACGAGCTGTAGTAGTCTCCTCATCCAGCGGTTCCAACACAAAAATTTAAAAAAATTCATAACTTTTGCATCGATTGTCCAATTTTCCTCAAACTTTCACTGATGTGTTCTACTAATATTGTTGCATTCTCTCAATCCTTATGTTTATGAAGGTGAACTTGTCCTTTAAGGACGGAGATCAGATTATGTCAAACAGTCAAACTCTATTAGGCCAAGTAAAAAAAGAAACCAGTTTCTCGTCCTCGCGCGCATCGATTTTGGCCGCCGCATCGATTTTTTTACTATTTACTATTTTCAAAATGGCGCTGAAAATACCAAGAAATTCATAATTCTCGTCCCAGCCCGCTCCCCGCCCGCATCGATTTTCAGTTGCCGCATCGACTTTTTTGATATTTACTATTTTTCGACAATTCACCTACCAATCGTGATGTCTCATTTCTCATTACGCCTTGCGTCCTCTACTTAGCTGTAGTATAGCTGTAGCTTCCGCAGTGCGTATGTAATAACGCATGCATTTCACACTGCGAGCTCGGCAAGAAGGAATGACCGATAAAAGCAGTCGAACTGTAGTTGGTTAGGCGCGCGCGGGCGAGTGTGGGCTGTGATACGTACAGTGTACTCGGTACGTCGTGAACGCGATAGCGGCAACAGTTTTGCGAACAATCGCTGATATCATATTCCACGCATATTTCGCGCATTGTTGGTATTTTTCCCCGTTTCTCATATTTTAGGCGGATGAATTGTACTGTACAAATGCTTGTGAGGATTGTATCGAGTTTGTATAGATTTTCATGTCATTGTGACTATGTGCATGTGTGTGCAGTGTCGGAAGGTACGGTGCCAGTGCAGTGGCCGTGCCGGCCGGCCGCGTATGCGTGTCTGTAGCTGTCAGGGTCCATAGGGCCCATCCCCTGGTCTGTCAGCTGTCTGTACGCACGCGTGAACACAATGTGTAGAGGCCCGTACACTCTGCTCTGTAACGTTGCATCTGCCGGCGATGTATTGTTCTATTCATTTTGAAGAGAAAATGAATGCGCTTTTCCAGCAAATGTAGAATTATTAAATGGGTGTATCTACAAAATAAATAACTTTTCCACGGATTCTGCTTTGTCTCGTATTTCTGCGGGATACTTTTCTTTACGATGTAATTTCACGGACACGGCCGTGAGTCGTATCACCTGTCATAGTGTGGTATACAATCATTCATCATCCAAATGATGAGTGATTATCAAATGTTTTTTTAGAATATGAAGAAACATCTTTAAATGTTTAATGCTATAATGCCATATCAGTATCATTTTTACATCCATCCAAATGTATTTCTGCATGCATGAAGTTTCATTTCAAGTATGGTACATAATGGTTTAAAAATGCACAGAGTGCAGGCAAGACATACACTTTGGACCTGGTCTCTCATAACACAGCTAACAGAGTGATATTTCATTTCATAAATTGGATATAGAAAATAGTAAAGCCCTCTCTCATTACCTTTCTCAGAATTACCGGACGAGAAACACATATTACTTTCATTTTGACAATCCTCGAAAAAATAGTAAGATATCAAATAGTAAGGACCTCCCTCATCGCCTTGCTCAAAAAACCCGGACGAGAAACTGCTTTCTTTTTTTACTTGGCCTTACCTTAAGGTAATATGACCGACCAGGACCAAAAAACTTGGTGTCTGGGTCATCTCTGATGAATGTGACAAGACGGCCAAATTGCTTGGCCTTGGTGAGATGATACGCTGTGTTCTTGGCAGCAGACAACCCACCCTCATTCGACCAGTGCTGGTAGAAGTCGGCCATTAACAGGTGGATCTCCTCAGCTCTCCCTGGTGCTGACAACCAGTGCCGTCTGACGACCTTGTGGCAGGAGAATGTGGGGACAAACGTGAGATGGCAAAACGATGTAGTACACTGTATGTCGAAAATTCATGAAAATTGACTTAGGCCTAGTTACATATTTCAGCTTATTTTAGTATAATCTAACTCTAGAACAAATCTTGAAATCAGAACCCGTTCCGTTACTGAGATATGACGCCCTCTCCCAGTGGGAATTGTTCAAATTTGTTGGCAAAACAATAAAAGTGGCATTACGCTTTTTCATGCTCAAAACACGTTGACGTCGGGCATGGACTAAATTGGCAAAACAACAAATCTACGTGCAATACATTGTTTTGCCATCTACATGTTTACGCAGTAGTAGGCTGCGCGCCGCACACGGCTGAAGGAGCACATGCATAAGCGACCCGCTAACAACAAAAGGTTCCTAAACTCGCCGATGGCTGAGCCGAGAAAATCGAGTTTAAAGTCAGATCATCAAAATCGGTCAAAAACTATCGGTTTTCTGTTTATTGCAGAATTTTGTAGTCTAATGTATCATCTATCATCTGCCGAAATTTCGAAGATAAATGGTCAAAGGAAAGGTAAGAAAATAGCGTTTTTCTTGGCCATGATTTTCCGACTTTCAACGGAACAGGAACGTGTCCAAAGATTTGGATTTAGCGCCGCATATAGACTCTGCCCCTAGCAATAAGGGAGTGATCTTATTGCAAGTGCGTGGCATCCTGGTTACCGATTGATCGTGCGTAGACCGCTGGCGCTAAGCTTGAATGAACATCGTGGATGTTGCTAAGAGCATACTTTCTGTTGTCAAGCAGTGAGGACTGTCTTGCCCCCTTGATCATGATAGCATCGGAAGGAAAACTTTCAAGGTGGTTTTCTCGAAACGCTGATTTCATAAAACAATCGATATGCGCTAATTAATCATCGATATCTCCGCAATGGATTACTTTCATGAGTCATGTTACATTTGCAATAAAAGTGGAAGAGTAAGGGAATAATATTATGTCATTTTAAGAAAATTGTCCTCCGCGACTTTCGGATCCTTTTGCTGTCGCGGGTCACAGATTGACGTTGTTGGACATTATACACTTGCCAGTGATCAAGACTTACGTTGTTTTGCTGTAGCAATGACAATAGCATGGTAACGACGTTGAGACGGCATTTGGTAACAAATGTATGTTTTGATTAAATGCAAAAATTATTCCAAAAATAAAGGGTCTAGTGGATTCAATTTGCATTCACTATATTGCTGCCCCTGTTGGTCCTTCTAGGGTAAGATATGAAGTGTTTAACAAAAACAGAAATAAAAGCTGTAGCTTTGCGAAACTTCAAACTCGATTTACTGGCAATTGTTTGATGCAGATAATCTTATGTTGTTTTGCCGTCTCAAAGCCGGGGATATCTATCTCCAGAGATTCATATGGGCGCACTGCTTAAAGGACAAGTTCACCTTCATAAACATAAGGATTGAGAGAATGTAGCAATATAGTAGAACACATCATTGAAAGTTAGAGGAAAATCAGACAATCCGTTCAAAAGTTAAGAATTTTTGAAGTTTTTATGCAGTACCCGCTGGATGAGAAGACTACGGCAGTGTATGAATAACTTAGATGTCACATGCGTACAACAATATAAGGAAAATATAAAGAGAATTTCACAAATTCCATCTTTTGAAAAAAGTACACATTCCCCTGACTCGTTACCGACACATGTTATGGGTAATATTATTCCCCCTGCCTTTAGAAAGAGGCAAGTCAAGTGCTCTTTTATTATGCGAAAAAAGTGAAAATACGTTGAATGTTCTTTTACATTTTCTTTATACTGTTGTACGCATATGACTCACAAGCTGTAGTAGTCTCCTCATCCAGCGGTTCCAACACAAAAATTTTAAAAATTCATAACTTTTGCATCGATTGTCCAATTTTCCTCAAACTTTCACTGATGTGTTGTACTAATAATGTTGCATTTTCTCAAACTTTATGTTTATGAAGGTGAACTTGTCCTTTAAGGGTATACATCTTCATAATACATTGCAAATCTATGGACGTTCCACCCTTTAAGCTGGATGTCTTGTTGGTGTTGTTGTCGTGTCTTTCACATTCGAGTTTTGTATTTTATTTTGTTTGATGTGAATCACATTCAGATATGCCAATTAGACAGCAGTAATAATGTTATTGCACCACAAGTTTCCTATTTGTTTACACATCAATCCCAATCAACCACGTGAGATTCATCTTACCTGGCCAAGTACAAAAAAATAATAATAACTTGTGCAAAAATATCCCTCTTTTGCAGTACATCCGTGATATCTTATTTAACTAAGGGTAGTATTTCCTAGCAATAATAGCCTTCTAGAGTGTTGGCTTTTTATAGTTTCTAAATCACTTAAAGGGACACAGTCCTCACGAAATTTAAACAAATATGTTGTTGTTGGTACCTCCAATGAACTACTTTCACCAAAAACAAACTTTAAAATCACCAAATAAGCTCGTACATTTTGGTTGAAAAAGTGTGACTCTGCATGGTGAATATGCTAATGAGCAAGTCTTGGCGGAGAGTCATACGTCGTCGATGCACAACTCTTCCCAGCCGTGTTCTGCTCGTTATCCGTACGCTCCCTAGTTTACCCGGATGCATGAAGACGTCGGTGGCTACTCCGACTCGTATTTGACATTGTTTCTACGTTGTGTGTGTGTGTGTGTGTGTGTGTGTGTGTGTGTGTTTGTGTGTGTGTATGTATTGTGTATTATATTCGCACGTGTGGACGGTACAACTAGATGATAGATCTACGGTAGATACGCGTACGCACCCCGTACGCGGTTTGCCCTTCGCACTTTTCCAGTCTCAAGCGCAGCTGCAGCCCTACCTGTCGCCGCTCATGCATGTTCTATAGTACGTACAGAGTGTACATATTTGTAGAACGATTCTACACAGGCCTGGCTGAAAACTTCAACGATTACTTCGCGGAAATTGGAATAACACTTCAGAATAGTATCACTAAGAACGGCGTTGATTATGTTGATCTTGACAACGACCTGTCCGATCATTGTAATGAGTCATGTTTATCATCATTTAAAGACATAGAAGAGCATGAAACTCTTGAAGTAATTATGAAGATGTCAGTGAAAAAAGCTTGTGGAAACGATGATATCCCAATGTCGCTCATCAAACCGGTTGCTCATTTAATTGTTAAACCTCTTACACATATACTGAATATGTCAATTAAACAAGCCTCTGTTCCAGATGAACTGAAAGTTTCTAAAATTACACCTGTCTTTAAAGGTGGGAATAAAATGGTGATTGGAAATTATAGACCAATCAGTATTTTACCTGTTTTTGCCAAGATTTTTGAAAAGATAATATTTACTCAACTATATGATTATTTGACCAGTCATCATCTTCTCTGCGACCAACAGTCTGGTTTTCGCCCTAATAATTCGACTTCCACTGCACTGTTAAAAGTAACAGAGGAATGGCTAGACAAGCTCGATAGAGGCAATCTAGTTGGGGTAGTAACATTGGACCTGAAAAAGGCTTTCGACACTGTTGACCACAAGGTATTGTTATCCAAACTGAAAAGACTGGGTGTCACCGGTAATGCACTGAAATGGGTAGAACACTATTTGTTCAATCGCGTTCAGTATACTGTTGTGAATGGTGTAAAATCCCCCATGAGAGTTATTGAGTGTGGCGTTCCACAAGGGAGCACCTTAGGTCCTCTGTTGTTTGTTATATATGTCAATGACCTGGCGGAATGCCTTAATGAATGTAAGGTGTCTCTGTATGCTGACGACACCTGTATATACACTGCACAAAAGAATGCTGAATCTGTGGCCGATACTCTCAACAAGGATTTGGAAGCAGTAAATCACTGGCTTAAAGAGAATAAACTTGTACTTAATGTAAATAAATGTGAATGTTTATTGCTTGGTACCAAAAAACGACTAAAAAGTGTAAAGCATTTTAACGTGCATATTGAATCATATGAAATTAAACGAGTAACACATATTACATATCTTGGCGTTATTATTGATGAACATCTAAATTGGGAACAGCATATTGGAAAAATATCAAAGGAAATAATAAGTAGAATATATTTATTGAAACGGATACGACCTTATATAACACAACAGACAGCATTGATATATTATAAGAGTATTGTACAAGGAAGATTTGACTACTGTGATGTAGTGTGGTCAAATTGCAGTAAAATGATGATTTATAAATTGCAAAGATTACAAAATCGGGCACTGCGTACCGTTCTGAAGGTTAATTGGAGGTTTTCAACACAATTGATATATGATCAGTTAAGTATTTCTACTATTAAAATAAGACAGAAATATAGAATGTTACACGCAATGTATAAAATTGCTCATGGGGTTTACCCCCAAAGTTTGTGTGAGTTGTTTTCATTTAAATATACAAATTATTTTTTCAGATGTAATATGTTAAAATTTGAGTTATGTAGATTTTCAACTAATTTCAAACGTAGGAGTTTACAGTACAGGGGATGTAAAGTGTGGAATGATCTCCCAGATAATATCAAGATTATGAGTTTTAATAATTTCAGGTCTTATTTGAAACAGCAGCAGTTCTAGTTTGATATCCACTGCATTATATATCATATTACATCATATCAATTATCATAACGTTTCCTATTATGTTACGCAATGAGTACTATTGACATTTGTTTTATATCAATCTCTTGTCAATGTCTGTATTTTTTTATTCATATGCTGTTATATGTAGATATACTTTTCCTTTTCTTCGTGATTTTTTTCTTTTTTTTGTTCTTATTTCAATCATCGCTATATATTACGCTGTTACTGAATCTATGTTTCGTTCTGTTATAATGTATACATGCACGGACTTGCAGAATAACAGCCGATGGCTGAGCAAGTTTCCTTTTTATTACCGTGTTGAAATAAAATGAAAATGAAAAATGAAATGAAATGCTAGTACACTACAGGGGCGACCGCATTCAGCGTCGTCTGGTCAGGCTATCTTACATCAGTAGTTTTGCTCGAATCGTGCAGAAAATTTCCCAGGAAAATCCTTTTTTCCGCCCCAGACCAACAAAAGTATCGTGAAAGGTGAGCTGTATGGCTGGGAAATATCGGTACAACGATGCCGAACATAAGAAACTTAGGGCCTACAAAATCTCGAAATCGTGTTGTGACCTACCTGTGCGTGGACAATTTGCGAAGCGATGTTTTTACGTGGACCGGCAGGCTGTGGCCCTCGGTTATAAACCGAGAAAACTCCTGAAACCAGATGCAATCCTGACCATTTGCTCACATGAGTTATAAAACAGAAACACCTCGAGCATCGACTTCGAAGAGAACCGAGGGAAAAAAGCGTAGAGAGGTAAGGAAAGTGGCTAGCTATGCTTAATTTACCGTGGGCCTGCAGCCGGGGTTGGACTGCAGTACAGTGCCACTGAGCTAGCTGCTGCCAGTGCCGACTGGACATGCACGGCAAAGTGGAGCGAAATCATATCCCTACGACCCCCTGTGTTTACCCTTCCCGGCTCACGTCATATTTTTTTTTTTTCGAGGAAAGGCGATTATCTGACTACTTACAGAAATATTGAGATACAAACAATATTTTCTTTGAAGAATTCGACTCTCTCGTGCACAGGTTATCGTCGGTTTGAATGCCAAAATCGACTGGACGGAGTCGAGTGTACTGTGTATGTATATTGGTATGGTAAGGATTTGCGCGCGAGAGTGGTTTCTACGCTAAGAAGTATGCAACACGGACGGAAGCTAGAAAACGACCGTGCCTATTTGATGTCAAGTTCATGGTATATTTGGTTTAAAAATACATATAAATTTATGTTTACAATATTAATTTTTCGTAAATTATATATATCTAAGCTTGAAATATTTTGTTTGAAATTATAAAACCACAAACTTTCACATTATATGATAAAATTGCAACTAATCATTTGAACTGTTAAATTGGTTTTTAGAGGCACGGCTGTCAACTTGGTGAGTAGGGCATGCACTACGTAGCATCTTTTTGCCGGCTCTTTCACGATCGCTTGCAGGAATTATTTTTCAAAAATCGCGTACGGAGACAATTTTTGATGTCCAAGCGTATAAATTGGTGAAAGTTTATATTTTTTACTCTTCTTAATTATCAGTACAGTGAAAATCTCAGGACTGCTTCCCTTTAAAAAGAACAGAGCCCAAAATGAAAGCACGATTTATTACAGAATTGTGAGGTGATGACATCATCATTTGGTATGTATGTCTGACTGTCACTAATATCACTGCTTCATGACAATATGACATATTTTCAGCATAATCATTTCCTGTCTAATATCTAGGTGTGTGCTTTTACTGGTCATGTTATATCACCTTGTATCACTACAAAGTTTTGTCATCTGCACCACCTCACATTTTACTACTACCTTGATTGTTTCTAGTCAGCAATAAAATAATTTGGTGATATGCGCTGCGGGAACTTGCAAATTGCGGTGAACTGAAAGTTACGCAGAATACAGTGTCACAGACCAAGTCGTATAATGTTTGAACAACGCACAAAATTTGTCAATGAGAATACAAGACTTTGCAACTTTGCACACTGCAAATTTTGTTACCTGCTTTGTTCCTCCTGAAAATCGTCCCTTGCATCACCCCGAATCAAAAATGTAAAAATGTTGACAATGCATCACCTTGCATCAACCTGAATTTTTAGCATTCAGTAGAAACACGCTCTACAGTACTCTTATGTCAAAAAAATTACAATCGGATTTTTGCATCGATAACTTCCAATATGATTTAACCATCTAAATGTTACGTCAAGGTCTTAAAACATAACATTTTAGCTATATTATGCAGAAAACCCTATTCAATTTGGTTGAGGGGTCACAGAGATACGTAGATCATTGTAACGCATGTCATGGGTCTTATTCTTCCAATTTAAGCAATTGGATGCTCTTGGAATGTGTGAACACAATGGACAGGATGGGATTCCTGACATACTCTACAAAACTCCTCATTTTTTTTCCCTCACACATGGCGCCAGCCTACCATTTCACTTTGCGCAGAATCCGGTGCGGTATCTGCCGCGTCGACTTTGCTGTTATGCCTATGCTGGTTTCTTCCTGTTAGCATCACTTGCGCGCTCAATTGTCAGAGAATTTCTCATTCAAAATGGCTGAGGGGATAAATGCGCCTTTTCGTTCCGTATTGGATGATGAGTTTTTTGATCTATTTAGACCTACTACACCAGAATTTGATTTCCTAGATGATGTTTCTAATTCGCATACATCTTTTTATGATAAGTTAGTTGCCGATAATATGAACTCAACAGCTGAAGAAATGCAGTATGATTTTGATGATTTAACCCAAGCCCCATTATGTAGTTATGTAACTATGAATCAATTTAAAGAAATTCGTAAGAGTTTATGTAAAGACACATTTTCGTTGATACATTTGAATATAAGAAGTTTAAGTAAGCATTTTGATGAATTACAGTTATTATTGGATAACCCAAATAACCCTTTATTTACAGTGGTAGGACTAACTGAAACGTGGTTATCTTCATGCCCCAAACGATCTTTCTCGCTTGAAGGATTTAATGTTTTTGTGAATAACAGACCCGATCGTTCTGGTGGTGGGGTTGCCTTATATGTTATAAGCAGTTTTGAATGTATTGTTTGTGAAAAGTTGAGTAAAATGAATGACATTGTGGAGTCCCTTTTTGTTCAAATTAATGTTCCTGGTAGTAAAAATATTGTGATAGGTATTATTTATAGACCCCCAAATTCTAATAACAAAGATTTTTTATCATATCTCACCGAGTTGCTCACAGATCCTTTATTTGCTAACTCAGAGTCCTTTATACTCGGTGATTTTAATATTGATTTGTTAAAACATACAACAGACAATATACCGAGTGAATTCCTTGATACATTCTTATCCTCTTCTTTTTTGCCCCTTATTTCCAAACCAACTCGTGTTTCTAGTCATTCGGCTACTTTGATTGATATTTTTTGTAATGTTTTAACTCTCCCAGATTCTTCTATAATTTTGTCTGATATGACTGATCATTTTCCTGTTATGACGCATTTTAAGTATAATCATATTAATGTTAATTCATCTCGTCAGGAAAGGCGTAGAGTAACTCAAGAAAACTTGTTTTCTTTTTGTGCTTCTTTAGATAATGCTAATTGGGAATGTGTGTTTGATACAGATGACATTAATTTGTCTTTGAATAATTTTTTTGATGTTTTGAATAATCATTTGGATATATGTATTCCCAAAAGAAAATACAAGCGGGGGAATTATAAAACAACACCAAGGCTTCCCTGGATTACAAAGTCCATTTTGCGATCTATTAACAGAAAAAATAAATTGTTTTATTCATTTAAGATGAAAAGAACTGAACAAGCACGTTTGAAATACACTTCATATAAAAATACCCTCATAAAAATATTACGTATAGAAAAGAAAAAATATTATCATAAGCAATTGCAGAGATATAGATATGATATAAAAAGTACGTGGAATGTGTTAAAACAAGCCATGAATACATCTACCGAAATCTCTGGTATATCAAAAATTCGATTTGATGACAAGATTATTGATAATTCTCAAGATATTGTAAATATTTTCAATAAATATTTTACAACTATTAGAGAAGATATTGCTCAAGAAATTCCCAATACTGATAAACATTTTACTGATTTTTTGAATCAGTATAATACACATTCTATATTTTTTTACTCCTACCACTAGGTATGAGGTTATTGATATTGTTTCTGGTTTGAAAAATAAAAAAAAGTGCAGGTTATGATGATATAAGCAATATGATTTTAAAAGGAGCAATATATTCTATTGTGGATCCTTTGGTGTATATTTTCAATTTGTCAATGTCAAACGGTCAGTTTCCGGAACAAATGAAAATAGCAAAAGTTATTCCTATATTTAAGAATGGTGACAACCTGGATATTAGTAATTATAGACCTATTTCTTTATTATCTTGTATATCAAAAATCTTAGAGAAAATCATATATAAAAGAACAATGAATTTTTTGAAGACGCATTGTGTTCTGACAAACTCCCAGTTTGGTTTTCGAGAAAAGCATAGCACCTCTCATGCATTTTTGAATCTTATTGATATAAAGTAGCACATGCTTTAGATAATCACTCTCATTTGATCGGTATCTTCCTGGACTTCTCCAAGGCCTTCGACACTATTAATCATAATATATTGCTTTATAAGTTGTCCCACTATGGTATACGTGGGAAGGCCTTGGAGTGGTTCAGGAGTTATCTAACTGATCGTAAACAATATGTTTCAATAAACAATTATAACTCTGATATGAGAGAATTAATGTGTGGCGTGCCACAAGGTAGTATATTGGGGCCGTTGTTGTTTATTGTTTATATTAATGATTTATGTGCTTCCTCCCAAGTGTTATCATTCATACTTTTCGCCGATGACTCAAATGTGTTTTATTCACATGAAGATCCAAATATTCTTGTTCACACAGTAAATGCGGAGTTACAAAATTTACGAGATTGGATACGAGCTAATAAGCTGTCCCTGAATATCAATAAAACCAAGTATATGTTTTTTAGTAACACTTTAGATAATTTGAATATGGATATTTATTTTGATGATACTGTTTTAGAAAGTGTTTCATATACAAAATTTCTTGGAATCACAGTAGATAATAAACTTTCTTGGCAATTTCATATGGATTATGTTTGTAAAATTATTTCACGCAATATAGGCGTCATTAACAGGTTCAAATTGTTTCTTCCCCAACATTCATTATTCATACTGTATTCGTCTTTGATACTACCTTATTTAAATTACGGAATCTTGGCATGGGGAAACACGCATCAAACATTATTAGATAGGGTTTTATTGTTACAAAAGAAGGCACTTCGAATCATTTGTAATGCCGCTCCTTGCTCTCATACAGCTTCTTTGTTTTCTGAAAATAAGAGTCTGAAAATTAAGGATTTGTTTTTATTTCATTTAGGACAATTTATGTATAGTTATAATAATAACTGTCTTCCGCTTATATTTGATTCTATGTTTCCTCGTAACCTGACATACCATAGTTACCCAACAAGACAGTCTAATTAATTTCATTTGCCCCTGCTTAGAACGGTTTTAGCTCAGCAGACATTTATATATACAGGCCCAAGATTCTGGAACTCCCTTAGTCCAGACATAAAAAATGCTCCTTCTTTGTTTTCATTCAAAAAAGATTGAAATCATTCCTTCTTAAGTCTTATAATGTAACAGAAAGAAATTAATTTTGTTTGTTTATCTTTTTCAGTAAGTAGGTTTTGTAAGCACCAGGATGCTATTGATTTTTCATAGGCTTGTTAGGTCGCGTCTTTCGCGGAATTCCGCATCGCATCCCCTGTTTTTCCTATTGCAAACTTACGTGCCTTCACAGAACAGATAATGTGTTCTGCTATCAGCAATTCCATACAATTGTATTATCACTTTCTCGTCGCTTTTAACGCTCTACACTTCTAATATGGCTAATAGTCTCTGTTGGTTTGATCTTGAATGTACCGATTGATCTAGGCTTTTTGTTCTTAGTTGTCTTGTCTCTTTACTTGTATTTATGCTTCTTCCCTTTCCCCTTTTCCACTTCTTTTTTCATCCCGCACACTTGTAGTTAAGTTTTCACCCTTTTTTTTTCTTCCTGTGAGGTGCCCACGTTGTACAAGCATAGTCTTTTGAGTGGGTATCTCCACTTTTTTTGGCAGAATGTATAAATATGTCTGTATGAAAAATGCCTAAATTTGTAATGATTATTGACAAATGTTATCCTTTGCTATCTATGTATCATTCCTTCAAACGTATGTCGAATCTGTATTTTTTTGTACATTCTGTTGAAAGAAGTGAAAATAAAACCTTTGAATATTGAATATTGAATATTTCTCTTTGACCATCGAAACAAATTGGATGGGGTTTTCTGTAAGATGTGGGTAATAAGTTATAGTTTCATACCCTGAAATTGTATTTGGATTGATTCACTGTTTTTTAGAGTTATCATTGAGGAGAGTCCCGTTGTAATTTTTTGGGGGGACATACGGTATGAAACTTCACCCTTCTGTTTGATGGATTACACTCTTCTCATTAAGTTAACTCAGAACAGGAAGTGAAGTTAAGAGTTCACCTCTCCGATGGCGTGATGAAAGAAAGTCAAGCACTCTATCTCGCACACTCCACTGATTCGTCTTAGAAAGGGCTTCAGCGTCCTCCGCACTATCGCCCAGTGCAGCATGGGAATGGGTGTCTGGCTGTCAAAATCTCCCAGAAGACACTGCATTTCCTGCTCCGTCAGTCCACGAATGGAACATTCCAAGAGACACAGGGCCTGATGGAATATGGGATTTTTAAATACTTTTAAAATCTTCATTGACATAAATAAACACTATATCTATTCAGTGTTTGAGTAACCATCATGATAAAGAAACTCAGGGTAAATATGCATTGTACCCACTGGCGGGATGTCCATGAATCTTTTATCCATCATGGTTATTACTTAAACACTGAGTAATCAGCTTGAATTTACATTGATAAATTGCAATTTGTTAATCAATTGCAATAAAAACATCTCATTGCAAAAATCGTTAGTTTTAACAAAAACTGACAAGACTGTAGAATAATTTCATTCTTCATTCTAAGGTATTAGCTTCGTATGACATTCAAAAGTGTGTCTCGAACGGACTCCACAGAACCTAGTACATCATTTTTCATCATCAAGCAGTAATAAAACATCAAGTTTGGTGCTTGAAACTTTAAGACTCTCGCAGGAAGGGCATAAAAGTCTGTCGGAAGATTGCCTAGAAGAATGGGCGTCTGGCTCTCACAGTCAATTCCAACTGGACCCCATGGAAGACCAGCTACTGCAGTTGAAATATGGGCTATCCAGCCATCTTCTCAACTGGAAAATGAAACAAAGAAATAAAACTTTTGAAGATGATGGTCACCTTGTCCACTAGACCTGTTTCATCCTCCTTGGTGAGACGGTCCAGAATGTCACACACCAGGCCCTCCAGAGTGTCCGGCAGACTCTGAATCCGATCCGTCAGGGTCTCAAACTTGCCAAAAATTCGCAGCTCCTCGCAGGCTAGGGCCAGCCAGAGGGCGTTCTCCGCTCCGTTGGAACGCGTCAACAGGTCTAGCTGCTGACTGTCAAGTTTCTGCAAAATCATAAAAATGAAAACAAAATATATGTCACGACTGAATTCCAAACCGAAGGCAGCGATAGAAGAATGCTTCCTCTATGTGATGGATTCATTGGATTGGAATGACTGCTTTCGTGAAATCCTATATCTAACACTATAAAGTCATATTGATTTGAACAAGACCGACGTACAAAGACATACTGCAGAACATACAAAAGCTACTAGCCCACAATTAGATATCCAGATAATATCTTCAACAACTTGCCTGGCAAGCCTATGTTTGCTCATTCTAGAAGAGGAATGCAAGGGCAACTAAAGAAAATCTGTGATGTGGGGGGGGGGGGATGGGGAGACATTTGCAAAAAGGTCTGTTGTAATATGTATGATCATGCAACCTCCTCATCACCGAATGGATATTTATACCTGGCAGAGTACAGACACAATAAAGACTGAATACAAGCTGAATACAAACTGAATACAGACTCAATACAGACTGAATACAAACTAAATACAGACATAACACAGACTCAATACAGACTAAATGTAACAGATTTGATACAAATTTAATACAAACTGAATACAGATTCAATGCAAATTGAATACAGACTGAACACAGACTCAATACAGATTGAACACAGACTAGATACAGACACAAAATACAGACATGCACATCAAATTGTGCCACTAGAATTGAACCGAGAAAAGTACACAGAGTGAATACAGACTGAATAATCTATAACAGACTCAATACAGATTGAATATGCATGAGATAAAGATAGAATACAGACTAGATACAGATTCAATACAGACATGTTCATCATACTAAACTCTAGCTGCTTCTAACCTTGTTGTACTGAGCGAAGTAATTCTCAACGATGTCCACCCGTGAGGAACAGTCAAGGTGGTTTAGTGTCAGGTACTGCATGGACGGCACAGCCTTATTGATGTCAGACATAGTGCGAGAACCTTCCACAAGAGTGAAGACCATGTAAACAGCGCCCTCAAGTTCTGCTGGGATCCAGTCCGACCACTTCGTGTCTGCAACCTCTAACTGTTGTGCATCATCAGGATATCATCAAGAAATATTATTAGCACAGAAAAACAGTTTTCAGTGTTTCATTGCATTTTTTACAAAAATCCTATATTTCTTGGAGTAATCACTTCTGACCAACACAGTGGCAGTGCCAACATTCAAAAGGTAAAATAATGTGACTGTCTATAATTACGACTATGTTTTCAGTAGAGATAAAGCTAGAGAAATTAAACTGTTTGCACTGTCGACTGGGGTGACTCGCTTCTCACATAATCACTACATTTGCAAAAGCAACATGATTCTTCATACCCATTTAGATGAAACTCCCTGATTTTGGTCACTAACTTAAGATTGAACTCTAATCCTTTCTGCTTGACGAAAATATCATCAAATCCACTTTTGTCCATTACACCAAGTAGCACCTATCATTTGACTTCTGCAGAGTAACACTTATAGCCAGCATAACACATTTTAGCCAAACTTTGGTGACTATTCACCTTGGCAATTAAACTTTCATCCCTCTCTTTTCAGGCAATTAATCATTTACTCCTTTCTATTTTTCTTATCAACTTATGTTACCAAGAGATATTCGTAGTTGAAATAGTGGCTCAAATGTAACAGCTTTAATCTGAGTAAAGTCACCTTTGGCCTTATCCCACTGACCACATTTATGCAAATGATTGTCACTTTATTTCTACATTCTCTACAAACTTACACAATGGACATCATTAGATGAAGTATACTGACAAAAAATTACTTCTTCAAAAGTACAACAACTTTTGACTTTGACCTTCACTAGTATCGTTTCACAGAAATAATTTTCTTTTTCTCACCTGCATTAGGTCATCGATGACAATAAGAAGCTGTTTGCCATCTTTCACAATGGTGTTAAGAAGAGATTTGAATAGCGGGATCACTTCTTTTGCAGGTTTATCATGAAGACCTGGCAATCTTTCATCTAAACACAAAGTGATAGTGAAGTGTTATTGAAAGTTTTACTACAACAAAGCATAAAAGGACACCTGTAACACACATATCAAAATGCCCTTGTATGGTAACATAAGTTTTAAGTGCCAGTATTTTTTAATGCTTCGCTGGGAAGATGATTTTCTCATGTGTTTAATTCTGCAGTATCAAAACGTGAAATACCTTTACAAATAACAAGCAAACAAATTTGAATGCTCTATTATCAATCTATACATTGTGTCACATGAAATGTGGGAGAATTTCCACATCACTTTTTACATCATAGTGGCCATTTCCAATTTTTAGATGAAAGACAGTGGTTTCCATGGAAATTTATGACCATAATTGATATGTTGATATATTGATATATGGAAATTTCATATTGATAATATATGTAAGATTATTTCACGAAATATTGGTACAATCGACAAGATTAAATTTTGTCTTCCTTTGTCGTCCCTGCTTACATTATATTCATCCCTAATATTGCCTTATCTAAATTACGGTATTCTTGTATGGGGAAATACATATCAAACTCTTTTGGATAAATTACTTCTGCTACAAAAGAAGTAACTGCGTATTATATGTCACACTGCATATTTGTCTCATACTGATCCGTTATTTTTTGAAAATAAAATATTCAAAATTAAAGATTTGTATTTGTTTAATTTAGGACAATTTATGTATAATTACAATAAAAATAATCTTCCATATATATTTGAATCAATATTTTCAAAAAATCAATCCGTTCATAATTATCCTACAAGGCAATCTAATGATTTTCATTTGCCATTTTTTAGGACTTTGCTGGCTCAGCAAACCTTCATCTACGAGGGGCCAAAGTATTGGAACTCACTTCCCAACGACATAGTAACAGCACAAACTTTGAATTCTTTTAAGAACAAATTAAAATTCTTTCTATTGAAATCTTATGATATACAACCAAATTAGGTTCGGTTTTATTGTCTCAATCAAGTTATCTTTTTTACAAGTATTCAGATATCACACAGAAATCATCTTTTGAAGAAAATAATCTGTTTAACATAAGTTTCCCTCAGATATTTCTTTTATTGTACCAGACAACAGTGAGTCTCTTTCTCTTTTTTATATCCGTTCCTATGCATTCATACCGGTATATGCACCCAATCAATCGCAATATCAAACCAGGGAGCGTTTTATCGTTTTATCATTGCATTTACATCATGAAGTACAGTACGCTCGTGTCCACGATGGCGTGTGTTGTACCATAGTCTCATTTCCCCCTTTTTTCTTCTTTTTCCTTTTTTTTTCTTTCTATTTTCCTTCCTAAGTTAATTTCATGTCAGTTGACATTGGTTTCTTTGATTTTGTGTACGTATTTTACGAGGGTCCCATACCCTACAAGCTTTGCTTTTTAGTGGGACCCTCCATTTCCATTCTAATCTTTGTATTATGTATATGTATACCTTAGAAAGGAATTTCTGTTGTTACTCGTGACCACTTGTACGTTTTCTTTGAAATTGTTACAAATATGTTCTGTAAATGTATTGTTTATAATTTTCCCTTTTTATTCAATGGAAATGGAAATAAAATTGAAATTGAAATTGAAATTGAAGTTTTCTCCATTGTGGTAACTTTTGCTTTTCCCTCTTCTATTGACCATATCAGGCGTGATTACACTCGACATTATACAAACACAGCAACTCTTATAAGCTCTGGATACATAATGCATATAGGATCTTTATGTAACTTTCATCTGCACACTTTGTCATTTTATGGTAAAGCAGCTACTACATCGACTGGTTCATTGTAATTTTCAGGCGTCAAAATATTACTTTTCCCCCACAACTATTTTCTGTTTCTCTTGGCATGCTTCTGCCGAAGATCGCTGTTTCTGTGTTCTGTTTCTGTTTCTGTTGTGCATTCTTGTCTGCTATTTTGTCTTCAGTTTGTCAGTCTTGTCCATCCCGTTTTATCCTGTACAACCTTTTCTTCAGTAGTTGTCTTGTTGTCTAGTCCTGTTCATGTTTTTTCGCGTGTATGAAAGTGTATTTATATGGTAATCTAATTTTCAGCGGGCTTCCAGACTTCTTCCACTTTGTTATTTTTTGTATCTGCGATGATTCAATTTATCTTTCCATCGATGTTCTTTTCCAGAGGGGCCCCACATACTACAAGCTCTGTCTTTTTAGTGGGTCCCTCCATTTTTCGCACTTTAAGCAACGGTATACAAGTACTTCACTTTGATCACTTCTGTTCCTTTTTTACTATATACAATGTATGATTGCTATAGGTTCTCAATTGTTGTACAGTCTTTTCATTTCACTATGTTCTATTTACCTTATTCTCTGTTATCAAAAGAAGTGGAACATATGTTTTGTCGAAAAATGAAATAAACTTTGAATTGAATTGAATGGGCAAAGATAATCATTATGGAAAATCGCACAGTGTGTATACTCGGTTAGGGCATTTACAGATAGCTGTGATGTATGTGCATGTAAATAACGTTCTAGCATAGCCCAATACGTGCACATCTGTACGAAGAATCATATCTTGACACACACATTCATTAGCACTGCCACAGTTCCAAAAATGCGTATCAAGTAGCCCAGGCTGAGGACATCTACAGATCTAGAGAGTTTCCGTGACAGCTGTTGATCAATCAATAATGTTGAGCAAAACTATGAATATTCTTAGACCAGGCGTCCTCTGGGGCGCGGACAAGACGCGGACAAGACCCGGAATGCAAATTTGGTATTCCGCACTCCTTCGGCAACCTGTCCGCACGTTCCTGAAGGTGTCCGCTCACTGTCCTAAACATGTCCGGGCGTTTAGGCACCTTCGGGAGAGAGAAACATTTCCGCGTCCAAATTTTGATCGAGACCAAAATTTGGGCGCGGAAATGAACTTCCTGACACCTTCGGCAACTTGTCCTGACGATGTCCTGAGGACATCCCGCCTGTCCCGAACCCTTCCGCTCCTTCCGCACACGCTCCTGAAAGAATCCCGCGTGTGAGCTTACCAAATGAAAGCGGAAGACACCAGGAATGTTTTAGGACTGCGCGGAGCCGATGCGGATCTATATATGCAAGTGTCCGGAACCGATGCGGACATTTTGTGATCCAGACGCGAAAGTGTCGATACTTTCCGCAAGCGTAATGCCAATGAAACGCAAAAAGAGCAAGAAGGGAGGCGAGGCCCGATGCAAATATCCCCGTCACAGCCACACATTTCGTCTGGTGATGAAGAACAGGTAAATCTTAAGAGTTCCCGGTCCCAGAAGGCAAAGAAGAAGGCAGCAGAGACTGTGCCAATGGCAACCAGAAAGAGGAGGAATCAGCCCCTCTCACCTCCTAGTAAGTTTATGTTGATTTGATCGTTTCAGAAATTATTTTTCATCTGAGTGACTTTCATGGTTGCCATTACCTACTACGGTACATTTTCTTTTATGTTGTTTTCTTATTCTATTTGCGGAAACAAACTATAGGTTGTCCCATGTGACAGCCCAGCTGAAAAAAATCACAAAAGTCAAAATACACTCAGAAAAAAGCATGTAAGCACTTTTTCAAGTTTACATTTCTCATAGAATTTTTGGCTAAATGTTAGTGTATTATATAAACATGAACAAGTTGTCATTCATACGTAATTGCTCTTCTATCATATATTAGAACAGAAGACAAATTCATCACAATAAAAAGCACGAATTCAATTGCAAAAATATACCTATGGTCTCATAACAATGTAATATCTTTGAAGCCCAAAATAACAATGAAAGCTAAAGATTATGGAGGAAAATGAAGAATTTTCTGTCAAATTAAAATTCAAGTGAAATGAGAAAAAGCAATATTGACATAAATGATAGGGTTTTGAATTGATTTCTCAAATTAGGAAAACTTCAAATTATATTTGGTTCTTGAATTTGTCTCATCTATTCTTACATAACTAAACTGAATGAATGAAAGAACTGTATTGTCTTCATTTAATCATATTTGTGCCTTTACTCTCTATGCCATTTGAAGTTTGAGTTGTCAAAAGAAAATAATCAATTTCCCCTTTAGCTTCCCACTTTGATTTTGTTTGAGGTTATAAGGAGATAAAGAGAACGAAATGTTCTTTTTGATATTTCATTCATGTCTTTCATTGTGTTACACTGGTCTTTTGTAATCATTGTTATCTTAAAGGGCATTTGCAAATGAAAGGCAATACGTCAATTTTTGCAATGTTTGCTTTTGTGCCTATACGCGTAATAGGAGGACACAAACGAATTTTTCCACCCATGCGTAAGGTTTGTTTTTATATTGACCTACTAGGTTAATAACCAATTAAATTACCCTTAATAAAATTGTATTTATATCACATTGATTTTCACCAAGATCTTCTATGATAGTTATGAACTCGAAAAAGTGTTTAATTTCTTTCTTTCTTTCTTTTTTTGCTGAGTGTAAATTTTTAAGTACACTCTAAGCATCACAAATCATTTCAGAAAATAAAAATATTTTTTACATGAATGACTTTCGTAGTTGTTATTACCTATTTTATCTTCTCTTTTTGTTTTAGTTGCAAATAAACTGGATCGTCCAATTTGACAGCCCAGCTGACCCCCCCCCCCTCAAAAAATAAAATAAAAGTAGGTTTAAAATATTTCCCCATTTTTACAGTTCATTGACAACAGTAAGCTCTCAGCATAAAAAAAATAACTTCTCGGACTTGAATCATTGCAAACTGTTCAAAAGTGATCAAAATAAGAGATATGTAGAGATGCACAACTCATTAAAAATGAGGGAAAGAAAAACAAATTTAAAGATTAGGATCATTTTGGCATGCTCTGCAGAAGTATCAGACAAAACAGGTACCTCACGATGGATAAAGCACATGTCTAAAAAAAGAAGGGAATAAAGAATATATATATATATATATATATATACATATATATTTATATATATATATATATATATATATATATGGTACAAAAAGTCTGCGAATATCTCAGTTTCGGTTAGGTTTCCATGCGACTGTGGGTAGAGAAAAGATTGTTCTCCCAGATGAGACAAATAAAAACAAAAATGAGTCGTCAGCCGCCATGCAGGCAATACTATTCTTCGACTTTTGATGGTCACATTTGTGAAATAATACTGACCAATCATATCAATATGATATCAGCAGCTACTACGGAAGCACAAGGAGCATCAATGACGGCTAGCAGTCAAATGAGGAAAATTGTGACCGTGCACCTCAAAACGAACATAAAGTCGCACACACTGATTTTGCGTGAGGACTGAAAATAAGTGAAATGGGTCAACCTAGCCGAACTTGACTTTTTCATATTTTCTGAAAGAGCGGGTCTTCTTCTACATTATGCTAAAATTTGGTATCATAAAACGGGCAGGAAAGTGTGTTTTTTTTTTTTTTGCAGTTTATCTCGAACATTTTTGGTAGAATAGTGTGATTAGGTGTGTCTTTAGAATCCCTTTTTCATTTCTGAAAAACCTTGTCCACACTCTTCACTTTTAACTCTAATAACTTTTGAAAAGATAGTGCTACTGCTTTGAAAGTTGGCATTAATTATGGACAGAATGTGTTAATGAGGCATGATTAATTTCAGTTTAATTTGATAATCCCTTCATTGTTGTTACTCTGGTGGTTTACTTCCTGTTTTTTGTCCCATTCATCGCACAGCCAGCACGGTTTGGTAAAGATTAAGCGCTTGAATAGACACTGTACTTCAGAGCCTCTTTTCTCAGTTCACACTTTTCCTGAGTTTGTGCTTTCTTTCCAATATTTAGATAGGTTAGGAGAGTCCATTTGATTTGAGTTATACATCATTTTAAAGCTTAAAGTCTGCTCTTTCAGAATATGGTCTTAACTTAAAATTTCATGTCTGGCGACTTTTTGTTTGTTTTGAGGTGCAGGGTCACAATTTATACCTTTCCATTTCCTGGTATTGTCCGCAGTTTGTCCGCATGTCCGGAAGGCATCCTGATTGTCCGCGTTCATTCCTGGCGTAATCCTAGATGTTTCCGCGCTGCTCGGCTACGATTTGCATATTCCGAGGTATTTCGCGCTGTTCCGGATTGATTCCTAGGAATATCCGCAGTCAGCCCGCGGACATTCCTAGGAATGTCCCAGGACAAGCCGATTCACACACTTATTCCGCGTCTGACGCGGACAGGATGCCGAAATGGCAGAATTTGCTTCCGCAACCCTTCCTAGGCTTGTCCGCCCTCAGACAGTTGGAAAAGTTACAAGCATACATCTGTATATCAATATGAATTTTCACACAAAGATATACTGTAAAAGTGGAAAGCTTTGAAGTGTTGAAATTTTTGCATATTTCGTGCAACAAGAAACTAGTGCAAACATAAAATTACAGGAATATTTTTGCTTGTTTTATGTAACATATATGTCTTGATTCCACATAATCAAAAACACACACAATTCATCTTACTTGTCCGAGCCCTAAAAATTACTCGCGAGAATTTATTCAGTTTTACAGTGCTGTATATCTTGAAGTGCAATTTCAGCCATATTTACAGGTGGGTTTTATTGAATGCAGTAAAATCAGACAGATAGAATGGCATATGTTTTATCATAACCACACACCGAATTCCCATATTTTCATCAAATACTGTAAAACATGATATATTCGCGGCCTGAAATTTTCACGAATTGGAGCCGATAGCTTCTTTCGTGGCATGAAATTTCATTTCATTTTATTTCATTTCCAACAACATTTTCATACACAAAATAATGCAACATCAATACAATGTAGTAACAAAGTAAAATACGTGAATTTTACAATTTTCACGAATTGCCACTGGAATTCAATGCCTGTATTTTAGGCAAAAACTTTCGCGTGCATTTTAATTTCGCGAATCTTGGCGCTACCACTGGCATTCAATGCCTGTATTGTAGACAAAAACTTTCGTGTGCATTTTGATTTCGCGAAATTTGCGAAATCAAAATGCACATGAGAATTTCTCGTTTTACAGTATGATGTTACCCAAATATGCAAATGAGCAGCGGCGAGAAGAGGGGGTCAAAATAATGTCACAGCTCACCTTCGGCGGGGGCCATGTGCTGGCAGAGCCTAGCGAGGAGCTTTGATAGGCTACGACTGTCCCCGCTGCAGCCAATCATGTGGTAGAAGACGTTCAAACCAGCCTATGAGGAGACGACATGCAGCCACTGTTTACAGATACACACTTGACCTTTGAACTTTGAGATTGACTCTGATTGACAAAATGGATGGATTGACATGCTACCAAGGCAAATTTACACACCTTAGGAATGTGACTACTAGCTAAGATCTCAAACCACAACCCATGTTATCTAGTAGAGAATTCAAATTACGACTGATATCGATCTCTCATCTAATGATCAGCAAACTAGGACTTTGATACTTTGCTGAATGAACAGCACAGGTATTTCAGCCTGCTGTGAATACCTTTCTAACACATTGAAAGTATCAACAACAGCAAAAATACCCAAAACAAAATAAAAGTCTTAAAGCAAGAAGCTTGGAATGCAGATAGCGGGCAGATGATGAGTTCAGTTAATAGTGATTGTCGGGAGACTGTCTTAATAGCAATTTTAATTTCAGCATCTCTATCAAAGTTACTTGCCAAGCTCGAAGCTTAACCCTATAAAGCCCAAGCTATTTTGACCCCTTCCAGGCCCAAGGGGGGGGGGGGGGGGGGGGGGCACATATATAGGGGCCCCCTATATAACTTCTTTATTATATGATGTATGACCGTCATATTTGGCACATGGGTAGAGCAACTTTCTCAAGGTTATCCACTGAGGGCGCTATTTACCAAAATATAAAGAAATACATAGGAAATATGCTAAATCAAGTTTTTTTCTTTTTATTTCTTTATCCCATGTATATCTGTTTCTATTTTATGTCAATCATTTTCATAATTACCATAAAGGAAAAGCAAGTCAACCTTCACTCTTTGTAATCGTTGAAATTTCTCACGGTCAACATGTGGGGGCGCTATTCATTACAACATAAAGAAATATATGAAACCTATGATGTATTGCTTGGAATGGGTACAATAATTGGTACCACATTTCATATTTCCAAAATATTGACATTTTGAGTTTGCAGATTGATGATATGATAAACAAATGATATTACAGGTTGTGTGAAAATGACCCAAAATAAAAGGGTAGTCTTTGAAAAATGCTGTATTTTTGATTATTTCTATTATATCTATTGTTTGATGCCTATGTCGTATAGATATACAGGAAATAATAAGAAGAGCATTTCAGGGAAATTCACAACCATTATTACTTCACATTTTGGTCCTTCAGCAAATTACAGCCAAGAAAACCCCCATTTCATCCATTATTACACTGTTAACTGAAATTGGAACAGAAAATCACGCAAAATCTGACGAACATGGTTGTCAGTTTACGGTTGCCATGGCAACCAGCAATATCGGACATAGTTAGATTATATATCAAAATGTTTGCAATAAGATTCTAGGAAAAGTCACCAAAATTGGTTGAAATCGAGGAAAGGGTGTGGGAGTGGCAAACGAAAATATGGTGGGGGCACATATGGGGGGCACAATGCGCCCCCCTTGGGCTTTATAGGGTTAAAAAAATGGGAACAAATCGAAGTGAATCCACAATAATAATACATTTTCATCAATCTTCCAAATGATGAAAACATGTGTCGTAAAATGTGAAAATAAAAGATTGCATACAGTGTTGCCACTCATGAGAAGTAAATTGAAGAATTTTTAATTGACAAGGAACAGTTGGCAGGTATGCTACGCATGTTGCCATGGTTACAGCATATATATTTTTCAGGCCTCTCTGACTGACAGATGACAGACGATCCCACCTGCTTTGCCTCGATGATGAACCGCGCCATCAGAGATGATTTACCCTCACCGGACTTGGCTATCACGGCAACGGGAGGATGGAAGCTCTTCTCTTCGGATCCACCCTTAATAGTTTCTTTTTCACTTTCTTCCTCTGAATATGAAAGAATAAAAAACACCACAAACAAATGAGTGATAGTTGTGAAAAACAACTTTTTGCACTTGTCTGATGAATGCATAAGTGATAAAAATCAATGAAATTTCAATTCAGTTGAAAGGAAAACATGAAATCACAAAGCAGGTTGAATTTGTTTGTTGTAAACAATATATCCTGTCAAGTTCAAAGAAATGAACTTAAAAAGAAAAATTGGCCTTGCTTTGTGTTCAGAATGCATGCTTTTACTCAGGAACATGATCAAAGCTGATGTTTTACCTAAATGAGTGAATAACATCTGTCCCACCTGTGAAAAACATGATCAAGTTAATTCATATGATCCATGATACCTTTGATTTGATGTTTTGGTCTCTGTTCAGCATTTATCAAAGGAAATGCAGTGTTGATGAAAACAAAGACATTTTATCTCTATGGGAAGTGCAGGGCTTTTTTTTCCTTTTTTTATTTATTTTCAATACCCACCACAATTGAGTTTTATGAGAAATCTTATATAATTTCATAGCACATAATGTCCAAAACTGAAACCAATGATGGCTGAATTCCGCATATTTGGCTTTGTTGACCAACTGTTTCAGTTACAGTGTGGTTCAGTACACTCGCGCTATGGTTCGTGTATGCAAACCTCACGCACACACTGTTTGACAAGTTCATTGACGCTATCTGCCAAAAGAAGAAAAATTATTCAAAACTTCATACAAATTCCTGAATCCCTATCAAAATTTGATCATCTGTTCCTCGTGCCATTATCAACTTTTTTGGCAAGTTTCATCTAAATTCATTCACAACTTTCAGTGAGTTATTTTGCACGCAGACAAACAAACAAACAAACAAACAAACAAACAAACAAACATCAACGAAAACATAACCTTTTTGACGGAGGCAATGGAGAGATACCTGAGTCTTTCTCAAGAATTCCTCTCTGTGCATAGCAGGAAGCATTCCATTCATCTCCAAGAACTTTATTCTCATAGTCTCCTTTTCCAGACACAAAATTATTTAGGAAAGAGATCTCTCGCTCACGTCCAAAGATAAGCTGACCCTTGTAACCAAGATAAAGCTGCTGTCTCTCATTTTCTGAAAAAAAAAAAATAGAAATACAAAAAGAATTAAAAAGGGTATAGCAAACTTGGTGCAAAATTGTAAAATGAAGTACAGCTTTCTCTGATTTTCTTGCTGAAATATAACAAGGGTTTAGAATAAAATAAGGCAATTTCCAGAAATGAATGCTATAAAACTTTATCAAGGTATGCTTGCCTTTCAAATTTTCAGGCAGGAGGAATTCATACAATATGTGAAAGTTAACTAATTCACAACAAAACTAGAATTATCACCGAAGGTGATTAATACCTCCGCCCCTAGTGTTGCTTTATAGTATGTGATGTCATGAGGGCAAGGACGTTAATACCAAGTTTGTGCACTTGTCGAATTGGAAACAGAATAATTTTAGTTTAATTTACGTACAATTACAGATTTGACACTGAGTTCCACAAAAGTTTGGGTAAAAAGTGTGGTTACCATGGCAATGCATTGTCTGATACAAACACAAGGGACATTTTGCATAACTACACTTAAAGACCATCATACACACCATATTTGACCTTCATAGCTTGAATGGTTTATTTTGATACAAAAATGAGTGGTTACCATGGCAACACATTTCCTTATACTAACACATTGGTGTCTTGCAAAACTACACTTCTAGATCATGATACATACTAAATTTGACTTCAATTGCTTGAATGATGGAGAAGTTATTCGATCTGCAAGGTTTTGGTAAAATTGTGGTTACCATGGCAACGGTTTGTGTGACAAACACAAAAATTATGTGTTCCACATCTATACCTCAGGGCCATAATGCCTACCAAATTTGGTTTCAATTGCTTGTAAACTGTGGAAGAAGTTCACTCCACAGGATTTTAAAAAATAATATGCGGTTACCATGGCAACACATTGTCCGATACAAATACAAAGGACATTTTGCAAAAGTACACTTACAGAGCATCATGCACACCAAATTTCACCTTCATAGATTAAATGATTCAATGCTATACAAAAATGAATGGTTACCATTGCAACACATTTTTCTTATATAAACACATTGGTGTCTTGCATGACTACACCTCCCGATCACCATAAATACTAAATTTGACCTTAATTGCTTGAATGATGTGGAAGTTATTCAATCCACAAGGTTTTGGTAAACTTATGGTTACCATGGCAACGCTTTGTCTGACAAACACAAAAATTATGTGTTCCACATCTATGCCTCAAGGCCATAATGCCTACCAAATTTGATTTCAATTGCTTCAAACTGTGGAAATTGTTGACTCCACAGGATTTCGAAGAAAACATGCGGTTGCCATGGCAACGCTTTGTCAAGTACAAACACAAAGAGTGTCTTGCATAACTACACCTATAGATCATCATAGATACCAATTTCGAAATTGATTGCTTAAATACTATGGAAGTAGTTCCCTCCACAAGTTTTTAGTAAAAGTGTGGTTACCATGGCAACGTATTGTCCGACAAACACAAAAAAACATGTCTTGCACATCTATACCTCAATATCATCATTTACCGTAAGTTTCATTTAAATTGCTTCAAAACTGTAGGAGTTCACGACGCAAGATTTTGCAACAGACCGACCGACCGCCCGCCCGACCGTCCGCCCGACCAACATCACGGTGATTCCTATATACCCCCTTCACACTAAGTGTGGCGGGGGTATAATAAAATTTCCGTCATTAAATTCTCTGACAAACTATTCCAAGGAAATGATTGTCTGCAATATATCAACTCATGTGGTACTTTCTGTGTAGTCAATTGTCGGGGAATTTTCTGTTCTATATCATTTTTTTTTCTTTAATTCTGAGAGTCCACTTCATTTCAAGTGACCTGGAATATAAAAATTAAACAGATACAGTAGACAGACAAACCAATTATCATTTCCTGAGGTTGGAGACACCATAAAAAGATAGGGTAATGTTTGAGAACCACAAGTCATTATTTAGTTACGGGAATTGTTTGTGAGTGATAGCACCTGTCTCAGGTTATAAATTGTTGTGCACAAGAAACCTGTCTTTTCAGGGTAGATCTGTTCTTCTTTGCTTCTATTTTCCACTGTCAAAGTCCCTGAAAAACTCACATCTACACCTAATTTTGATATTTCCACCATATTGCAGCCACGTGGGATTTCATTGAAAATTACACAGTTAAAGTAAAAGTATCCGTTCCTACCTGATTACCCCAAATTACCCCTAAATCTACCTTGCTCTTCTGGAGTCAGCTCAGCAGTGTGTGTAGGATACTTTCTGTCGATGGCAAACTTGAAGAACTCTAGAACTTCCTGACCAAATTTCTCCAGTCCAATCAACTTCACCTGAAAAATGAAAAAAAAATCACTCTCTGACCTATTGACCCCTCACACTTTCATCTTGGTTGCTGAGATTACCATTATTATACCATGATAAAATCACACTGATATTTCATCTTTCTCAAAAATATTCACTTTATCACAAATATCCTTAAGATCATTTTCTACAAAAGAGATACATGTACAAAGGTTGAATGTCAGCGACATCATTTTCAAAATGGTTCATCTTAGCACAGCTTCTTTCCTTCTCAATCTAATCATCTCATCTTCTCCCTTGGTCTCCAAAATTTAAACAGGAAAAGTGCAGCTGTAAATTGACACTTCCTGTAAAAGCTGTTATTTTTGCGAGGGTTTATTTCTTTTTTAATTTCCTGAAGCACTGTAGGGCTGCAAATTTAATTACAGTAACACGCAGAAACATCACTATGTACTGTAAAGTGGTGTGAACTTACGATAGCCTCGGCATGAAATCATGAAAACCACGTCTCACAAAAAAAAAATGTCTGTGACATCTTCATCCACAAAAATAACTGTATGCAAAAAAATAACACCTTTTACAATATCTAGAACTAAATTTGACTAAGGAATAAAGGAATCTCAGCAATTGTGATTTTCTGCCTTTTCCCACTCAAGTCCCACTTGTTCTCATTCATCTAAAAATCCTAACTTTTAACCACTGTTAGAAACAGACGCTGTAAAAATGAAGAGTTTGTTCGCAAAAACCGATAAGTCCATCTTTGCCATATGGAGATATTTGAGATTAAAGGTCAGGAAAAATAAAGAGAATAATAAGAAAATTTTTGCTTCTTTTGACCATAACTTCAAAAATGTACCTTTATATGTAGTGACCAATATATCATTCAAAAGGTATTATTTTGTACTTTATGACATAGACCGTACTTCAAAATCTTCAAAAATGGACTTATCGGTTTTTGCGAACAAACTCTTCAAATGTTGTCCCTTAAAAGTAAGTCAGATATACAGAAGTATGCTGTTATTACCATGACTACTTGATTTAAACTGGGTAAAACTCACTGAGCTTGTGTCTGAAGGGTCGTACTGACAGGAGTAGACGTGGGCTTGGTCTGGAAACCGGCTCTGAATCTTAGACCTCAGTTTCTGCACAAAGCGACAAAAATAGGATCATACCAATGAAGAGAGGTCAACCTTACACTTGATGTCCAATAAAGAACCACTTTGAGGATCGGCTCAAGCTACAGTGTATTGCTGAGGGGGTAATTCTTCTCATTAGATGAGAATACTGGTTGATGAATGAACTAAAAAAGACAAAGAATGACAGAAGAGTGCTGAGGATTCTATCTATACAGATCAACGACTGTAAGTGGCATTTTCCATCACTTTTGTGAGAATGTATTTGAAGGTCCTATTGACCTTTGGGAGCAGTGATTTAAAGAAACGTAAGATATCACATTTGATGCATATGCGTAGGTCTGGTGTATCAAAAAACATCCTCCCATATAAATCTATTGCAATAAAGCCTGAAATATAAGGAAATACAAGTATCACTATTTTTCTCATTAGACCATAGTCGTAGACGGTTTAGCATAGCAACATTTTCATTATAACTATAGTTTACATTTTGTCTATTTAACAATACTTAAAGGGGATGGCTAGTAACTGATCAGAGGGAATCAGTGGGAATGCTGGGGGTGATTGTTCCAATTCTTGTGGGATTCATTTAAGAGTACATCTACATGTATCTATTGTTGTGTGAAAATTGTTTCCTTAAAGGGGTTGTACAGTACTGGTTGAGGTGGGGATTCATGTTTGAACATTCCTAAGTGAGGTAATGAGAAACCTCTTATGAAATATGAAAGAGCATGTAATCTTAAGAAGGATTCAATGTTTATTTGATGAAAATTGGTTTTGAAATGGCGTAGATATCCAAAAAAGTGATAATAATAAAAGGCGACAGGCCACAACTTTCTTAGGATCTCTTTGTTTCACCTTGACATGTGTTTGGATATCTCAGCCATTTCAAAACCGATTTTCATCAAATAAACTTTTCATACCCTTTAGAATTGCATGCTCTTTGACATCTCATAGAGTGGTTTCTGAATATCTCGCAAAACGTTAAAAGCTAAATCCTCACCTCGACCAGAACTGTACACACCCTTTAAGAATGGTCTCATATTCAAGTAATGTCAGTTAAGTTAATGTTTCCAGGTTAGCATACCTGTACAGTGACGGGGCATTAAACTGCACATTACTTGAATATAAGACCGTTCTGAAGATGATTTTCACACAACATTGGATATATAATGTACTCTTAAATGAATCCCACAAGAATTGGAACAATCATCCCCAGCATTCTCACTGGTTCCCACTGATCAGTTACTAGCCATCCCCTTTAACATTGATTACATGGATTCAATTTTTTACTGTAGTTGTTATATTCCAAACTCACATTTTGGAACTATTCTAAAGCACTAATGTTGGGTTTTTGTTTCATCTGCAAATGGTAACTTATGGCTTTAATATCAATCTGAGATCTATCCCTACAATGTAACTGTGCTTGTGTGTATACTGTAGGTAAACAATAATCGTTCAGTGTATGTCAGTCTTCTATCAACCCGTTGAGGATGAGTCCCGAGTATACTCGGGCAAGTGTCTATGGGAAATGCGTGTTGTAGCAAAATCAGCCCATCCTCAAGGGGTTAGTTGATACTTTAATATAGTGCTCCTGGGTTGCTCCTATTCCAAACAAAATCTTGCTGTGTTGTTTGAACAGACATGCTGTTGCAGAAAAATGATGAGAAAACAACTGATTTCAATATCCAATTTACAAAGCTTGAGTCATCAAAATAAAACTTGGAGACGATGTGATTGTCAGATGTTTGGAATGGCTTCATAAGGTATTATGAGTGGAAAATCATTTGTTGTCTACGTGGGAAACCATATATGTTGTTCTTCTTTTACAAATAGGAATAAAAATTAGATTTTTTTCTTTCTTTTTTTTTCTTTTCATTTCCCATATCAGCAAGAATAAACAGGAATTGCACATCCTATCCACGGAAGCAAGCCTTGGATTGACATGTGTTAAAGTGTTGGAAACGACTCTATGTCTCTTACACACAAGACTGCAAATTGCAAAATGAGAGCACAAATAGATTCTTGAAAAGTAAAAGACCAAATTATATCAGTGGCAGAGAAAAATACAAATATAAATATAAGGAATACAACAGCTATGGAGTCAACACTATCTTGACTTTGGCTACATCAAATTTGCACAACACACTACAATCTTTCCTAACTGATTTACAGTACACAGGCCAGACAATGTTCTATCTCCAAGGGCATGGACCATAAACAGCACCTGCATCACACTGATGTGTGTAATAGACATGATATGGGGGGGGGGGGGGGGGGGGGGGTCCACATCCAGTTGTAGTACCTGATAACTTACCTTTATCTGGGCTCGGCCAAGTTCCGTGGGGTCAGCAAACTTTAACCTGACATCTTCCGGCATGCCCTTCACCTTTCTGAGGAAGAAGGCGGCGTTGCGGTTGCAGAAGCGGTAGGCCCCGTGGAGGATCTCCATGTGGGTGATGGAGGAGTTCCCCACCCAGTCATACTTCCGGGCGATGTCCTCCGGTACATCATCCTCACTAGGAATCCAGCCGTACCTGAGTGGGGTAAGATATCACAATGCAGAACACTGGCACTGGTCAGATGGTCCCATACCAGTAAAGATCACTGTCGGACCAGCAGCTTTTCAGGAATTGCTGAATGTACTGGACCGACATGACAGGTGAAATACCAAAAATAATATATTCCTGGCCAGTTGGAAATAAAAGCACAGGACCAACACATCTAAATGTAATTTTTGGACCAGTAGGGAAAATGGCTTAATGTGCAGCCCTGGTCAGATTGCCAAGAGTGATATATGCAGACTAGCTGGTCTCAATGTCACAGTGCAGCACGATAACGACTCACAGCACACATTAATTCTTCCTTGATGTGCCAGACTCTTCACTTAAAAGTAAACTAATCCGTGCAAACTTGATCTAGTTGAAGATAAGGCCTAGTTAGTCAATTTAGGAATAGCAATGTGCCACAGTCCAACAGAAAGGCCATTGTGACACACAGATTAGGGAGTAAGGTGATGTATTCACTGACAATAAGTTTCTGGCAACAGACATTCCAGAACAATTTTCATGAATATTGCACTCCAAAGAAACCAGCTCAAAAATAACAAGAGACCCATGGAGTCCAGCAGTATTGAAAAGTTCACCTTTTACATATTCTTGCAGACCATACCCAAGAAGAAACTTTTTTTTTTGGGGGGGGGGGGGGGCCTTCGGTGGCTTTGTATAATCCACCATCACACTGTTGGTGATACCATAGAATTTGACCATGCATTAATTCATACCAAAAAAAGAAAGAATATCAGAACGGTGCCCATTCATACAAATAAACTGTCATTCTAGCTATAGTTGCCAAGTTTGATATCAAAATAAAACCATATGTTATCGAAGAATATGAAAATTTGAAAATTGGACATGACTTCGGCTTCCCTATACAGGGTGTATCAAAACAAAATGGTCTAAATTACATTTCAAAATATTTGGAAGATTTTTTTCATATTTATGGATACCCAATAGTCTCATCTATCAAGTGCAATCAACAAAACACATTTTTGTTCACGCTTGGCTGAACACTGACGCTCTTTGTCCAGAGTATGAAAAATGGCTTGTGCCAAATTGAAAGAAGATGTAAAATTCAGCCAGTAGTCCAAATAAGTGTTCTCATTCAAACAAATTGCTCTTTTGCTCACAGTTTTGATTATGTTATGATAGTTTAGGAATTCTCTGGCAATTTTCTGTCACGTTTTAAATGATTCCATTCTGTTATGGGAGGTTAAATAACAACATCAAGATCTTTTAAGCACAGTTATCACAAATTATGCACACACATTCTATCGAACCCACATGCCAGTCACTCAGTCAAGAAAAAAAGTACAAAATCAATGCATCCTCAGATCCTTCAGTCAATCAATCAATCAATCAACAATCAATCAGTCAGTCAATCAATCAATCAATCAATCAATCAATCAATCCAATTAATCTAATCAATCAATCAATCAATCAATCAATCAATCAATCAATCAATCAATCAATCAATCAATCAATCAAGCAAGCAAGCAAGCAATCAACCAAGCAAGCAAGCAAGCAATCAATCAATGAATCATTCATTTGATCAATCAATATATCAATAAATCAGTCACTTGCAATTGTATGCATGTTTAAATTGGCAGATCTACATCGGGCATATCACCCCCCCCCCCCCCCCCCCCCCCGTGGCTTAAAGGCTCGGGTTTTTTTGTTTTTTTGTTTAGGTTTTTGGTATTTTGTTCATCCAAAATGGCCACTCCTCTCTTCCCTTTTTTGTTTCCACCACCAGCCCCTTTACTCATTTATTGATGGGTGGATTGATTGATTAACTGATTGACTGATCAATTGGTCAATCAATTGATTGATTAATGGGATGAATTATTTGAATGTTGATTAATTTTGTACCACCACCATATTAATGAATAACTGGCATGTGGTGTCCGTGTTTTGTTGAAACTGTGCTTTAAAGAGCTTGAAATAATTACATACTCTAATTCTCACCTATTAATTTAGAAATTGAATCATTAAAACTACGATAAAGCTGACAAAAAAATCTCACACTATCATAACATAATCAAAGCCTTAAGCAAAAGAGCAATTTGTTTGAATGGGAGCACTTATTTGGACTGCTGGCTGAATTTCCATCTTCTTTCATTTTAGCGCAAGTCATTTTTCACACTCTGGACAAAGAGCGTCAGTGTTCAGCCAAGCGTGAACAAAAATTTGTTTTGTTGACTACACTTAATAAATGAGACTTTGGGGCATCCATAAATATTTAGAAAAATCTTCTATATATTTTGAAATGTAATTTAGACAATTTTTTTCAAAAGTGTAACTTTTTTTTATACGCCCTGTATGGAATTTATGAATTCTATTTGTGACTTCGTGTAGTATGCTTTATAAGCTAATTCTCCCAAAAGTGTTGAAACTAGCTGCAAATGAATTGGGATTACATAATCTCTCCTATCACCAGAGTACAAAGAGGACCTTTCTGTGGAAGTTTGTCTGTCTTTAAAATCATAGGGAAGTTTGTGCATGGCAGGTTACCTCAAGCTGTGCAACAATATATTGAAAGAAAGATATTATTCAGAGGAGTGAAGGTTCAGTTTGTTAATTTACAGATCAGCAGTTGCGATCTTAACAAATTCAATAAGCCAGTTCTGGGTTCCAGATTGAGCATGTGCAGAAAAAGGTCATTTGTACCGAGAGACAAGTTGGTTTTTAAATTCACTGAGATAAGCATCTGTAATACTATGACCCCGTTTACAGTGCGGGGCTGGGCCGAGCCGCGGCCGAGCCCGGCCTCAATTGCGGGGCCGAGCCCCGCAATTTTGTACGTTTATACTGCCGGGCTCCGCCCGGGCTTTTAAGTCAAACCTTTCAATATTTTGTCGTAGTGGCGTTCTGCTTGTAAACAAACGCAATTTGGTATAGTCTGGTTTTCAGACCCTTTGCCAACTGGATTCCGTGGCGACGATGTCGCCGTTCGGGCAATTCCTAAGGGCCTTTGCCGAACGAAAAATTCTTTGCAGGACAAAACCACCTCAAACTATATAGTTTTCGACGTTGAGGGGGTTAATATCCTGAATAGCGAAATAGTACAGGAAGAGGGTCTGGAAGCCAGACTAAAATTGGCCCCGCATTTGGCCCAGTTTGCATTTGCACTGAGAAAAGGCCGGGCTCGGCCGCACCTCCAGAGCGTGGCCAAATGCGCGGCCAATTTTGGCCCCGCGCATTTGGCTTTTTGGGCGTTTACAGTGAAATGAAGGATGGCTCGGCCGTGGCCCGACCACGGCCCAGCCCTGCACAAACGGGGTCGTAAGCCCCGGTCACAAAGCACTCCACGTCTAAATCACGTACAAAAAATCATGAAAATCTGGTGGACGTGGTCGTAAGTGGCAATTTTTTGGTTAATTTTGGTTGGGCCGTGATTTGTACGGGGTATGGCAGTTGGCGGCTGTTCCACTGCTTAAGCACTGCCTAAGCACGGCTAACCACGTCCAGCCACGTGTGTGTACGCGGAAAATCCATTTGTCAGTGATAAGCCGCTAAACACACGCTATTTTCCGTGATATCAACGCGTAACACGCGTCAGATGACGGTGCTCTGCCCGTGACAGACGGCTAAACTTTCGCGTCTTACCGCGTCTCCCCCAGTTTTAATCACTGCCGGAACACGGATTATCACGTGTGTTTCACGTGTGTTGCACGTCTTTACCACGTGTGCCGCCCGTGGTTGTCCGCGGAATAAATTTTGAGCAGTTCAAAACTTTTTACCGCGTCCGACGCCGTTCCAATTTTCTCCGCGTTCTGCCACGTCTATAAATCGACCGTAGCTCGTCTTAAGCTCGACATCAACGCGAACAACATCGTCTGCTTCACGGGAGACCACTTTTGACGTGTTTTGGCCGTGATTAAGCCGTAAAGCGCTGTGTGACTGGGGTTTTAGATTATTCATGATATCCTTATAAATGGTGCCTGCCAGTACATCCACCTGACAGCAAGCCTGGTATTTGGCAATGTTAACAGAAAAAGTTTGTTAATGTATTCAAGACAGCACAATGACATGGATGCTTCCCAAAGTGTTGATTGACGAACTATTCTGGTCACTTCATCTACACAGGTTCATTCTTTGTTAGAATACGAGTTCCATAAATTGCTATGTTGGGCAAGGTGCTTCATTATGTCGCTTTGAATTGAGTGAAGTGTCTAACCGACTGAGAAAAATGAAAGGTCATTTGTACCCATGATCTCCGAACTGGCTTATTTGTAGAGGAAGACAAATTGAAGAAACTCACACCTGAATATTGGTATATTGTTACAAATACAATGTAATGATTATAACTGGTGTAAATAGAGACTGTTTCTTGACCAACCTCTCTCCCAGCATGTTCAGGAAGAACGCCTCGCCCTCCGTGTCTTCATGACACCGGTCAATCTCCTCCATACATGTGCAGAGGACCGTTCGGGTGGTGGAGTCCCGAGGCACGCCCCAGCGGAGATCACACTCTATCAGATGGATACTCCTCTTCTCACACCACTCCTTCAGCTCTGGTAACACCTGTCAGATACATCAGCAACAACAATTAATTACCTCTACCAAGGAAGGATGAGGTTTAAGTGATCATCGGCGTTGATTTGGGTGTTTGCAAAATAACTCAAAAAGTTGAGTACAGATTATCAAAAATGAAACTTGCATAAAAAGCTGATATTGACACAAGGAACACCTCATTCAATTGTGGTAGTGATCCTGGAACATTTATGGATTTTTGAAGGATTTTTCATCTTTTGGCATATAAGGTAAACGAATTAACCTGGAGGTTTAATACACTCACTAAATCATGTGCTCTGCTTGGGCAAGGTGCCGTGCAAAGGTGTGCTTTCCTAGTTTGATTTGATTTGATTTGATTTATTGGTTCCTGTAATACCACTGTACATGCACATACATGTACCGTATGTCCCCCAAAAAATTACAACGGGACTCTCCGCGATGATATCTTTACAAATATTGAATCAATCTAAATACAAATTCAGGGTATTAAACTATAACTCATTGCCCACATCTTACAGAAAACCCCATTCGATTTGCTTCAGTGGTCAAAGCGAAATACAGAATTTTGTAGAGGATGTCGGGAATCTCTTCCCTCCAAGTTCTGTCTCTTGTATTCACACGCAAGATCATCAATGTGCTAACTTGGAAGAATCAGACTCATTTCATGCTTTACAACAATCCACATTTCTCTGTGACCGCTTAACCAAATTGAATGGGGATTTCTGCAAAACAGAGCTAAAATGTTATATTTGAAGACCCTAAGTAGCATTTAATGAAAGTAATCATATTGGGTGTTATCAATGCAAAAATCTGATTGCATTTTTTGGCACATACTGCAGTATATCCCCCCCCCCCAAAAAAAAGAAGAAGACACAATCAGATTTTCGAATTGATAACACCCAATATGATCGACCTGTCTAAGTGCTACTTCAGGGTCTTAAAATATAACATCTTAGCTTTATTTTGTAGAACGCCCCTAAAATTCCTCATTTCTCCTTGACCACTGAAGCAAATCGAATGGGGTTTTCTGTAAGATGTGGGCAATGAGTTATAGTTTCATACCCTGGATTTGTATTTACATTGATTCACTATTTTTAAAGATATCATTGCGGAGGGTTCCGTAATAATTTGTTTTTGGACATACTGTATACATACACTGTTAGTAACATAGATATTCATATTAAAGCATATTTGATTGCAAAGTATTTTTCTACATTGCCTTTACAATGTACAGCAAAACGTGTCAGCAATACTATAGATAATACAAAAGGGCTACAGCTTATATAACTTGATTTGCATGCAGCCCTAGTAAGTAATATAAATGGGAAAAATAGGATGGAGGGATGACTTGCATGGAGATAGGATAGAAGAAAGGAAAAAGGAAGGGAGAGGTCTGTCTGCTTTCGCTAAAGGTTTGCACAAAGTTAGATCACCTGGATCACTGATCAGCAAGGCAAAATTAGGATCAAAGATAAAACAAAAAAAAAATCTGAGGTTAGGACTAGAATGGTGCCATTCCTATATTGTTAAATAGATAAAAAGTGATAAACTAAAGTATGCATAAACGCTTCTCATTCTACATCATGTAACTACAAAAACTTTATGAGCAGAGTTCAAATCATCTCATCGACAAACAGAGACACCTGTATAAAATTCACACAAAATCACACACTCATATAGACATACCACACTGATACTTTGTTTGCTTTGATTCTGTTTGTTTGGGTTTTTTTTTTTTGTTGTTGTTGTTTTTGTTTTTCATTTCTGCTACATTTCTGTTGTATCTTATCTGCACGGACCTGGGGAAGAACGGTCCCGTGACTGAAGCTTGTGCCGTGCTTGGATAACGGAAGGAAATGAATGAAATGAAAGTGCACACACACACACACACATATAAACACACAAACAACCAAAGGCGTTGTTTTTATATATGAGTTTTGTTTCCATTTCTGTTACATTTCTGTTGTATTTTATCCGCACGGACCTGGGGAAGAACGGTCCCGTGACTGAAGCTTGTGCTGTGCTTGGATAACGGAAGGCAATGAATGAAGTGAAAGTGCACACACACGCATAAAAACACACAAACACCCAACTATTTGTAATTAGGCCAACAACCAAAGGTGGAAAATGAAAAAAAAAAAACAATTTATGGCTGCTACTCAAATACTGAACAATCGGTGCTCATTTACCTTGATTTTGAGCAATTTGTCATCAGTTGCAATAAGAAATGACCCCCCCCCAAAAAAAAAAATGGTACAAGAATGATTAGTTGAACAAAAAGTGGCTTTGAAAGAATCATTGTGTCATGTGGTAGATGTGAATCCTTTGAAGACAAGATGATTTTGCTATAACACATATATCCTACATGTATAGACATCTATAATGTACCCAACTGCTTGAGACTGTAGTCTTTCATGGGTTAATGTGGCAGAACAGAAACTAAACTGTTCATCCCGAAAAGAAATAGAAACTTTACTGGGCCAAGCGACTGAGCAAAAATAATGGAATAGAAACCATACATCATTAGCATGGCCATTTAAGTATCAAATCTTTCAAGAGCACACAACTTCTTGAAACCTCACAAAGTACATTATAATCGTATTTGTTCAAGAAGTCAACATGAAATGTCTTTGTTCATCCAAAAGTTGACTTTTGACCACTACTCTGTGGTTTTGATTCAGTCTCGAGATGTTTTTGCTGCTTGTCTATAGAAGTATATTACACACGCGCATACATATATTATACAGTCCATATGCATACCACTGGATACAGACTATGAGTATACACATTATAATACATGTATGTACCAAGCAGTTATCAGATAACACCTTGTATATGTACACTGTATTGATTGCCTTGATGTGGACCCGTTGTGTAGCTCATCCAGTGGTGGACTGAAGGTTGGTAGAATGGTATTTATTTATCATTCTGAATTCTGCTTATAAATACTATACCATTTTTGTAATTTTATAAGTGCTCTCAGCCTCATGGAAAGAGTGTATTGAACAGTCATTGTATTGTGTTCTTGCATTGTTTTGTATTCCATTGATCATTCATTTTGCTGGCAATTAGCATACAGTATAATTATCACATCATAGCACAGCTTCCTCTGGAAAGTAAACAAAGTTTGCACATTTTTCTTTCAGAATTGTATCACGCAATGAGAAATGACGGAAAGCTTGTATACTGTAAAACATTCCACATTGACAATGCCTTATTTGCTCATTTATTTTGATCTATCTACTTCTTATTCTCATTTTGTCTTCATGAGAAGCTATTTAACTGGCATTTCAATCAGTCTTGTCAACAAGTAATCACACAAATAAACAAACAAACAAACAAACAAACAAACAAACAAATCGCATGTGCCCTATAAAGTTGACATTACAAAAATCTGCCTTCACAGAGTTAGAAGGAGAGCTAACGGATCGAACACAGAGAATTCGGCATAAACCATTTCTGCGCTATGGGCTTTCCACAGTGTAGACAATCTACGCAGTATTCTTCACCAGTCTGCACCCAGAGCACCCAAAGGGTTAAGCCATGATGTTATACCTTCTTCACCAAGATCTCTCTCTCGTTCTGGAAGTCATTGAAAGTCGATGACACAAAAAGCCGGACGACCTTCCATCCCGTCAGGGCCAGCGGGGTCTTCGACTTTGACAACTTGAAGAGTCGACACTGGTCGTCGATCTCGCGCCAGACTTCATCGACCACCTCAGAGACCGTCTTTGCGTCGGTCTTCCAGGGCCACGTTAGCACTCCTGGCTCGGATGCACCCACTTCCATGGTGGTGACTGAGGCTTGTTCTTAAGCTTCGGAAACTGAAACATGACATACGACAGGAAGGATGAGGCCTGTTGTCATTAAGCAATGCAAACAAGTAATCGGACAACCATTTCAGCTTTACATCAACCATACAAGTATAGAAGAACTTTGCAGTTGGTGCAAACTTTGTCTTAATAATTTTGTTAACCCTGCACCAGCCCCAATGATATTAAATACCGCACATACATCACACTGTATGATATAATTGAAAATTGTATAACATAAATAATAATTCTTTCCCTAATATTTCAGTTTATTTAGAAAAAATTGGTGGTAATAAAAGGTGGGTCCCACCTTTTATTAGGACCACTTTGTTGAACATTACTTATGTCTATATCTTGGCCATTTCAAAATTGATTTTAATGAAATAAAACTTTTGATTCCTCATGAAATTGTATGCTCAATATTTCATATTATGATGTTTAAAAGTGGTTTCTAATTATCTCACAAAAAGTCTGAAAAAAAATCTGAATACCCATCTCGACAAAAATTATACCATCCATGCTAAATATGTATTTTTTTTAATAGCACATTTACAGTGGCGAATCCAGAGGGGGCGCACTGGGTGTGTGCCCCCCTTTATTTTTTGGTAAAACAAAAGAGATGAAAAGAAAGTGTCAACTGATGAAACCCGAAGTGGCACCAAAAATATTTTGTGCACCCCCCCCCCTTTTATGGAATTCATGGATCCACCCCTGTATCTAACCTTATTTACTCAAAGACAGGAGTAGATTTTGTTTTAATAAGGCCATTATCAAAATCAAGCAACTGTTTTGATGGCGGTCTTCAACATTTTTTAATCATCATTTCCAAAAGCTAAATGACATGATTGCAGGAAAGAATGGCATATTCAGACGGCTCATTAGCTTTAAATCAGCACTTCATTAGTGAATTGCTTTTCTGAGAGCTCAATTAAGCAGGTTTAATAATCACGAACCACGACAACAAAAATTCTATTGGGAAAGTCTTACACATAAGCTCTCACTATACGACCTACACTGTAATTGCCAAGTTAATGACAAATTGGTATTCTGGTGTTTCAGTTAGCGATGAAAGTAATGGAAATCACGTAAAGATACCAATGAGTGCAATTGAGCATGGCTACAGGTTTTGTGTGTGTGTGTGTGTGTGTGTGTGTGTGTGTGTTTCTCACCCTCTGTGATAAATGCTTATTGTCTTTTGCTCTTGATTTTAATTGTGACAGAAAAAATGGACCTTTCCAAACAGAGCATTTTATAAATTCATGGAGGTCTAGGGCAATTACCCAATGGGCAATTACCCAATGGGCAATTACCCCAACCCTCCCCCTGACCCTAACCCTAACCCTTGAACCTTACCCTAACCCTAACCCAAACTCTAGACCCTAAACCTAACGCTAATCCTAATCTTTATTTTATAACCTTTTCACTTTGTACAAATATTTAGCCCAAACTCATGTGCCAAACAGTTTCAATTCAGGGATTCTGATCATGATAATTGCCGTGTCAGATCGAGATGCAATCCTGGACTCAATTGGGACCCTCCTATTGGATTATTGTATCTGAATGTAGGACCAAACTATGACAGATTGTGTCATTTAAAATGCACCAAACTGTACTACTGGCACTTGTTAACATGCATCACCTATAAAGGGCTTTTTACACTTGTAAATTTTTACTTAGTCCCGTACCAACGGTGGGGCTAATGGGGGGGGGGGGGGACTTAGCCCCACCGTTGGTACGGGACTATCCTTAGGCCACTTTCTGTTTACACTCGTTTTTGCCAAAGTGGGCTAGCCCCACCGATAGTTCGGTACTATCTGGCCCTGCAAAATAGCAGGGTTAGCACCGCAATTGCGGTGCCAAGCAAGTGAGATTGAACAGAACGAAAAAATAATCCTGGGCTAAGCGACGGAGACGAAGTCCGACCCTCACTGACCAATCAGAAACGAGGTAAACAAGTGCTGCCGGTGCGTGCGTGTACATGTACAGTACACAGCGTAATTATGAATATTCATGTGGTTTGGAAAGTCCGGGGCTAATAAATACGAGTGTAAAAAGGTCAGTTTTCTCCTTAGCCCCGGACAAGAAATAGTGCGGGACTAATTGGCGAGTGTAAAAAGCTGAAAAAATTGGTACGGGACCAACGATAGTCCTGGGTCAGAGAAAGTCCAGGGTTAAGAAACACAAGTGTAAAAAACCTTTAGAGTGACACAGATTGAATATCATGGGGAAGAATGTCAAATTCCGAGCCATTATGTGTGACATGTAGGCCTACAGGGGCGGATCCAGAAATTCTGTAAAGGGGAGGCGCCTTTGCAAAATTAAAGGGGGTGCACTCAGCCCTCCCCCACACATTTTTTTATTGTTATTTCTTTGGTTTTAACCAAACTTAAAGAGGGGGCATGCGCCCGTTGCGCCCCCCCCCCCTGGATCCACCACTGATGAAGGATAACAAAGTATATTCCTCAGACAGTTAATTCATACTTTTAGAATTATGATGTGTGTTGGGAAAAAATAGGTGCCAAAGAGAATTGATAACCATTTTAACTCACTTAAGAATGTAAAAAAAACATGAATCCCCACCTCAACCAGTAGGCCTACTGTACAGCCTTTGAACAAAAAGTGTGATTTCTCTTTTGTATTAAAAACAAAACAAAATCATTCCATGAAGTAATGAACTCATCCATTACTACACAAGTTTAAAATGGCTATCTCCTTAAACAACAAGCTCAAAATTAAGGAACAACATACATTTTCATTACAAGTAACAGAATACATCACCATATTTTTATATGTTAAACACACTTTTCATTTCTATTTTAAAAAACTAAATCAAAACATCCATTTCATCAGCACCATGCATACACAGCTTTATCCCTTTTCATATCTTTGCCATTCACCACAATTGTGTTGTTTGTAGCAGCTTGAATCAGGGTATCAATGGGTGATTTCAAGTTCGGTGCTAGTGCTCAACTCAGCACTAGCACCGGCGATAAAACCGAACTTGAAATCACGTCGGTGTTGAGAGTTAACCTCAACATGGCAAGTGCCGTAATGTGTACCGCCCACAAACGTACACCTTTTTTGTGTGTTCACAAATGGACCTATGGATCAAAGGTTAGGAGTCATAATCAAATGCACAGTGATCTTTGACCTTGTGGTGACCATCAACTCCCCAAGGTACAGCTACCATCCAAGTTTGGTCACAAATATACTTATGGATGAAGTTATGACCCATAATCAAAACGCGCCCAAAAAACTTAACATTGGGCCCTAAAAGTTCATTGACCCCTGTCTGTGACCTTTTACCTTGTGGTGACCATCAACTCCCCAAGGTACAGCTACCATCCAAGTTTGGTCACAAATATACTTATGGATGAAAAGTTATGACCCATAATCAAAACGCGCCCTAAAAACTTAACATTGGTCCCTAAAAGATCATTAACCCCGGTCTGTGACCTTTGACCTTTTGGTGACCATCAACTCCCTATAAGGGTACATCTACCAGCCAAGGTTGGTCACAAATAGACTTACGGATCAAAAGTTATGGTCCATAATTGAAACGCGCCCTAAAAAACTTAACATTGGGCCCCAAAAAGTTCATTGACCCCTGTCTGTGAACTTTGACCTTGTGGTGACCATCAACTCCCCGAGGGACATCTACCACCCAAGTTTAGTCACACACGGACTTGTGGATCAAAAGTTATGACCCATAATCGAAATGTGCCCTAAAAACTTAATATTAGACCCTAAAAGTTCATTGACCCCGGTCTGTGACCTTTTACCTTATGGTGACCAAACTCCCAAAAGGTACATCTACCATCCAAGTTTGGTCGCAAATTGACTTATGGATGAAAAGTTATGACCCATAATCAAAACGCGCCCTAAAAACTTAACATTGGTCCCTAAAAGATCATTAACCCCGGTCTGTGACCTTTGACCTTGTGGTGACCATCAACTCCCTATAAAGGTACATCTACCAACCAAGGTTGGTCACAAATAGACTTACGGATCAAAAGTTATGGTCCATAATCGAAACGCGCCCTAAAAACTTAACATTAGGCCCTAAAAGTTCATTGACCCCTGTCTGTGAACTTTGACCTTGTGGTGACCATCAACTCCCCGAGGGACATCTACCACCCAAGTTTAGTCACACACGGACTTGTGGATCAAAAGTTATGACCCATAATCGAAATGTGCCCTAAAAACTTAAAGGACAAGTTCACCTTCATAAACATAAGGGTTGAGAGAATGCAACAATATTAGTAGAACACATCAGTGAAAGTTTGAGGAAAATTGGACAATCGATGCAAAAGTTATGAATTTTTAAAATTTTTGTGTTGGAACCGCTGGATGAGGAGACTACTACACCTTGTGAGTCATTTGCGTACAACAGTATAAAGAAAATGTATAAGAAAATTCAACATATTTTCACTTTTTTCGCATAATAAAAGAGCACTTGACTTGCCTCTTTCTAAAGGCAGGGGGAATAATATTACCCATAACATTTGTCGGTAACGAGTCAGGGGAATGTGTACTTTTTTCAAAAGATGGAATTTTGTGAAATTCTCTTTATATTTTCCTTATATTGTTGTACGCATGTGACATCGTACACTGTAGTAGTCTTCTCATCCAGCGGTTACTGCACAAAAACTTCAAAAATTCATAACTTTTGAACGGATTGTCTGATTTTCCTCAAACTTTCAATGATGTGTTCTACTAATATTGCTACTTTCTCTCAAACCTTATGTTTATTATGGTGAACTTGTCCTTTAATATTGGACCCTAAAAGTTCATTGACCCCGGTCTGTGACCTTTGACCTTATGGTGACCAAACTCCCAAAAGGTACATCTACCATCCAAGTTTGGTCACAAATAGAGTTACGGATCAAAAGTTGTGGTCCATAATCGAAATGCGCCCTAAAAACTTAACATTGGGCCCTAAAAGTTCATTGACCCGTGCCTGTGACCTTTGACCTTGTGGTGACTATCAACTCCTCAAGGGCCATCTACCACCCAAGTTTAGTCACAAACCTATTCAAAAGTTATGACCCATAATCGAAACGCGCCCTAAAATCTTAACATTGGGCCCTAAAAGTTCATTGACCCCTGCCTGTGATCTTTAACCTTGTGGTGACCACCAACTCCCCAAGGTACATCTACCATCCAAGTTTGGTCGCAAATTGACTTATGGATGAAAAGTTATGACCCATAATCAAAACGCGCCCTAAAAACTTAACATTGGTCCCTAAAAGATCATTAACCCCGGTCTGTGACCTTTGACCTTGTGGTGACCATCAACTCCCTATAAAGGTACATCTACCAACCAAGGTTGGTCACAAATAGACTTAGGGATCAATCGAAACGCGCCCTAAAAACTTAACATTAGGCCCTAAAAGTTCATTGACCCCTGCCTGTGATCTTTAACCTTGTGGTGACCACCAACTCCCCAAGGTACATCTACCATCCAAGTTTGGTCACAAATACACTCACGGATCAAAAGTCATGGCCCATAATCAAAACGCGCCCTAAAAACTTACATTGGGCCCTAAGGGTTCATTGACCCCTGCCTGTGACCTTTAACTTTGAGGTGACCTTCATACTTGGCAAAAGGTAAAACCTTGTATGACCACTCTTTCCTCCAAGTTTGATTCAAATTGAAACCTAGAGTACAGAGTTATTCAAGTTATTATAGCGTTACGGACAGACGACGGACGGACGCCAGAGGCGATCCCTACATTAGTCTCCCGTCACCTCCGGTGGGCTCTACAAATATTATGACGTATTTCCGGTTGCTGGTGCTGGGCTAGGTGTTGAATGTCGTCTGCTGAACCGAGCTCCGCCGTCTGTGTTTGATAGCGATTTACGTGCTTTTTCCCTATTGACTAACACCAGCCCCTAGGGATTATCATTTTCCTCATTTCAAGTTCGGTGCTGGTGTTAGCGTTGCCGTGCGATACCCGTATTCACTTCCATAAGAGATGCACGTTTTACGCGCAAAGTCTATGCTAATGTAATGGTCGCCCACGTAAAGAACACGAACACACCAGTCATGGCCGTAGAAATCTGAGCCTGGGAGCAAAATAAAGATAATTGCGTTTTAAAGAAGTGACAAAATTTGTGGTATTTTAATCAGTCTCCCTCGTTACGTGTCTAAAACTAAGCAGTTTTGGCTAAATCTTTTTATATTTGACTTTAACTATGCGCCACCATAAAAAGACTTTAACTATGCGCCACCACTTTTTTCTTCGCGCAATTCCCGCGGAGCTCGCGGTGCTGTGATCCAACACCTACATATTATGTAGTGCTGGTGATCGATAATTCTTATCGGTATCGCCTCGTTAATCTGACCGTCGGTGTTGGAGGTCTTGGGGCTAGCACTAGCACTAGCACTGAACTTTTTTTTTAGTTGTATGTTTTGTAAAATCATAACACAAACATAATCAAATCATTTACAAATGATTAGAAAAAGTGTGAATAAAACACACACAAAAAAAGAAAAAAAGGTGACAAGACGTTGAAAATAACCTAAAATATCGAGTAAGTAATGCACGTGTACCAAGCCACCGACGCAATAAATAGACTACATACATAAACTTAAACAAATATGTCATCACAAAAAGGGGTTCTTCAAACTGACACTGTACTTGCAGCCCTTATCTAGAAATAGAAGGGAAAAAAAATCAATCCATCAAGGGTCAATGAAAACAGGACACACTACACGTGCTTAAACACATCATGTACTAATATCACACGTTAAAACCAACCCTATTTCTCGAACTCTGAACTCATCTGTTTAAACAGAAACAAACATTAAATTGTAGAGAGCGTCCTGACCCCAGTGACCCAAGGGGGAAAGAAAACATAATTTATGGGCCCAGAATTTGTATCTAATGTAGACCTTGTCAATGCCAAAACTATAATGTTACTCCCACTGGAAAATCACGGTGGCATGGTACCGTACATGTATAATCTGTATTTCATACGATGCACTGTACATAATATATCAATTAAACTTTTTAAGGCAATACAAAAAAAAAAAAACATACTGAGAGGAAGACAAACTAGCTTCTACATAATCATAAACTGAATATCAAGTTTCTAAAATGCTTAGGGAGCTTATTGTTCTTCTTAGCCAAGTAATATTCTATTTCCTTTTGTTTGTTAACAAATGATTTAAAGGCAGTCACATTAGGTAACTCATTTTTAGATTTGCAAAGATATATGAAATATTTCACCAATGAAATAAGATATGTTACAAATTTGTCTTTAGGAACGCCAAAGAGTTTTTTTTTTTAATTTGTGAAAATGAAACTGGCATCATAACGTTGCAATAATAAATCTAACAAGGCTTTCCAAATGGAAGAGACCTTGTCACACTCACAAAATAGGTGGACCATGATTTCTTCTTCTCTATCACAAAAAAAACACAGTTTTCTGAATCTTTCCGATTGATTTTATGCAAAAATCAATTCAAAGCTATGGATTTATGAAATATTTTAAAATAAAACGAACGTAGCGTAGTGTCAATTGTACAAATAAAATCATTCTTGTGTATATCTTCCCATATGTTGTCCACAGGGACTGTTATTTTGTTTTTCCAATAATCATATCTTTAATCAGGATGATTTTGAACATTCATTAATTTATAAGCGTGAGACGGTACTTTTCTTGTAGCAATCAACTTTGTGATTAAAATATCTTGAACATCCACTTTATGTAAATATGTATCACTTAACCATTCCCCTGGGTTTTGTTTCATTAAAAAATTGAATTTTTTCCTATCCGATCGAGGGATATTAAAATCCAGAATCAATTCTTCAAACAATTTATGGCCAGGAAGGGGAGGGTTCAATGAATCAGAGATTGTCAAAACATTCTTATCAAACCAAGTATCATAATAAAAATACTTTTTAGATTTTGATCGGATAAATCTATTAAACCAGAGTGACTGACAAGCGCCCATCTCCGAAAATTTACAATTAAATAAATCTATTGTAGCATATTCTCTGTAGGTATACCACGTGCGTAAAGAATCTGCTACTTGAGAGTTTCCCGGAGACTGTAAATTTGTTTCAGAGGCATATATATATGATTTCCGTAGTATAAAAGGGTCTCGGTGAAATTTTTCCAAAGCAGATATTTCAATTAATTTCCACACTGACTTGAAATCACCATCAAGTAAGTGCTTAACCCATGACATTTTCTGAGCTAAAGCAAATACATATGAGTCAATCATTCTTAAACCACCATTAATATAATCGTTACACATATATTTCCTTTGGACCCTGTCTTTACCGCCACTCCAAATAAATTAAAAAAACAAACTATTCAACTCATTAAAAAAAAATGTGGTATCTTGATACTAAGAACAGAAAAAAGATACAATAATTGAGGAAGAGCAAGGGATTTGATAACACATATTTTACCAATCAAAGAAAAATTTCTCATTCGCCAACAGTTTACAATCTGAGCCATTCGTTTTAACTTTTCTTTATAATTTGAATCAAAAATTGATCCCAGATTTAATGAAAATTTAACTCCCAAAGAATTGAATGTAGAAGTACAAGTAATCCATTTAATTCCTTTATTTTGTGAGGGAAATTCTTGACATCCTCTCTTTGAGCCTATCCAAATTGCTTCAGTTTTATCTAAATTAATTTTACATCCAGAATATCTACCAAATGTCTCTAAAATATCAAAAAGAGTGTTGAAGGAATCTCTTGCCCCATCAACAAAACAAACTGAGTCGTCGGCAAATAACGATATTTTCACTTCATGATCCCTAAGTGTTATCCCTTTAATCTATTCATTCTGACGAACATATAAGGCCAAAATCTCAATGACAAATAAGAACAAGTACGGTGAAATGGGACATCCTTGAAATATATCCCGTTGCATTGAAACGCGATCGGTTAGAAATCCATTATTCATAACGTATGTCAGTCTTGTTGTATACAAAGTCTTTATCCAATCAATAGAAGTAGTTCCGAAGTTAAAGTGTTTTTTGAAGTGCGAAACAAAAAATCATGATTTACACTGTCAAAAGCTTTTTCAATATCAAGTAATATCAACGCACCTGGAATATCATTAGACTGAGTATATTCAATAGTATCAAGAATTAATCGCACATTATTACCAATATTTCTGCCTTTTCAGAAACCAGATTGATCTTGGTGGATTAATCCATTCATAAACTTTTTTATGCGGTTTGCCAAACATTTTGC